>NC_135921.1:7960087-8562587 GCF_964058835.1 Carex rostrata
CGAGCGAGAGGGCTTAGCTGGTCATGATTTCTTTTTTATCTTTTTTTATTTTCCTTCGAGAATGTGCAAAAGTTCTACTTGACTCTGCCATTTTAAGAGTCTCCTCCTTTTTGCGTATGGAATTGCAACGCTTTTTTAAAGAAGCATCTATTAATTCGGAACTTAATTGTGAAATCATACTTGTACCCGAACGCTTTCGGGATCCTCCTATTAACCAACGAATGGCAAGCAATATTGCTTGTGAGAATTTCAATTTAATAGGGACTCTATAGACTTTTGCAGTCTTTCCCCTTTTTCGTTTTCTTGTTTTTACTCCTACGCCGGGAATTACTCTACTTATTGCTTGACGTAAAACATATACTGGATTTTGTTTTGTCTGTTGTCTAATATCTATCCCGGCTCGATAGAAAATTTGATAAGCCAATGATTTTTTTCCGTGTTTCATCATACGGTTAACCAACATGTTAACGACTCGACTACCACAAAATGGATCAAATTTTGCTGTTTTTTTGTTTGCAAGACCTCGACGTGACATGAGGGTGAAAGATGTTCAAGAATCCGTTTTCTTTTTATAAGGACTAAAAACGAATTAATTTTTTTTTTTTTGGCTTTTTGACCCCATATTGTAGGGTGGATCTTGAAAGATAGGAAAGATCTCCCTCCAAGCCGTACATACGACTTTCGTCGAATACGGCTTTCCACATAATTCTATATGTATCTATGAGATCGAGTATGGAATTCTGTTTACTCACTTGAGATTGAGTATCTGTTTCCCTCCTTTTCCTGTGCCCCTTTTTAAACCATTAACTATAACAAATTAGAAGCATTCAAAGTTAACGTACAAACCATATAAATCTATTCACTTTATAATTTAAACATCAATTAACAAACAAAAGTGAGGAATAAAAGTATTAAGTAAAAAATACTCAAACTTACTATGCTGTAAGGTTTGAAACATCGATCAACGATGGAAAGCACGAAGAGGAAGAAAATAGAGAGAGAAGAAACGAAGCAAAATAGAAACAAAATGGAGCTTCAAATTGAAAACTCTTTTTTTAGTTATTAAATATAAAAAACAATTAATTTCCATAATTAAAATTTGTACTTATCATTAAAATTAGAACCAATCCCCGAGCTAGTCCCCGAGCTAATTATTATAACTTGTACTTTAAAGTACACTAAAGTACTTTAAAGTATTTATAACTAGTTTAACTAGTTAAAGTACTTAAGTAGTTAACAAATGATTAGAGGATAACAAACTGGGGGACTAGCTCGGGGATTGGTGATTACAACTGCTCCTAACAAACTGTCCACGAAATTAAAACACAGTACTAACGTTTAAAACAATCAAATTAAAACAACGATGCGTTAATTAATGACAAATTAATAAATTACCGTTATTAGCGGACGGTTAAACCCAGTTAAACCAGTTCGGGGACATGCTCGTGTTTGGTGGGTCGGGGTACCATAACATTTCTCTTTAATTAATTAAGTAATTTGCCATGATATTTTTTTAATTTTTTTCAATACAAAATCGACCGTCAAACATTTCACAAAATTGTTTACGATGACCCCATACTCTTAAAAATAGTGAAGTTCAAACTATATATCATACAATCTGCAGAGTTGTATCGTTGATCTACCTTCATTAATTAATTATTTTTTTTATTTTGTCTCCACCGTCCCCCATTAGAAATTTAACAGCAGAATTGGTGCTTGATTTAGATGAACATGCCATGTGACTTGTGAGTATTCGGTACCGTGGACATAATTGTGTTATATATAGGCTAAGCTTGCTGTTCAAATCAAATTGCGTAGGGGGCATTCATTGGTAATGGTAATGGATTTAACGTGTCTAAGCAGATATGATATGGTCCACCCACAAGGCCACAATACGTAGATAACTTTGTAATTGCGGGAACCCAGTGGATTCTGGGTCGTTTCTTACTAAGTTGGCAATGTAAAAAGCACGAAAACTTATCTTTTTGACCTACCAAATAACCAACATTACCTCGATTAATGATTTATGTTCACACTTCACAGTTTGACACCATCAACTCATCAAATCATGTCGGCATGCTTATTGCTTCTGCAACTCGCAAATAAAAGCATGTCTATGTATTTCTGTGCCTTCAAAATTCTCTTCGAATTTCAATTCGTATATATATTATGGGAAAAATGGCACCGCGGAGTCGGGCACAACACGTGTTACTGTTCCGTGCCGTAATTCGCTTGTCGCGTGCCATGACCATTCGCATGCCGTGACTATCCTTTGATATTTTGGCCACGGCACGGCACGCGAAAGATCCGGTCACAACACGGCACGTAATCACGCGAGTCACATATAATTAGGACCGTTAGGTCTTAATCAAATGGTGAATCATGAATAAAGTTATAACTTAAATTATGAAAAATAGTTAAACGTGACCGGTTACATTTGAACACGGCACACGAATCACGCCATGACTTGCGTGCCGTGACCACCTTTTAACATTTTGATAACAGCATGGCACGGACCACTGTTCACTTAATCACGGCACGTTTTTTCCACACTATGTATATACCAGATTGCTACCGTTTAATAGGTTACAGAAAATTTTGTCTTGATCTTACACATGGATGAATATGACCAATTTTTTGAGAATAGGACGAGACAGTTGTTTTTTTTGGAACAGTTACTATTACACATGAAATTAAAATGAGATAAGTTTCTAAAGAAGTTAGAGGTCATCAGGAATATACTTGGAATTCCAACTTTCATTGAAAGAACTTTTCTTAAACTTTGTTTTATTCGTATCTAGGCCTCTCCTTTCACATTCACCCACCAAGTGCAATTTATTCAATAACAGTATAAAATTTGTGTTAAATTTTATTTTTATGTAATAGCTACATAAAACTTTTATTTTGTGTGGAATTATTCTGGAAATCCACATTTACGCTTTTCCCTTTTTTGTACGGTTTTTCTGGCTCCGAATATTTTTTTTTTTTGAAAACCCGTAAACAATTGTATTAATTAAAAAAAGTTACAAGTTAGCTGTTATATAATATTAAATAATGAGTATTTTTGAAAACATTTAACTGTAAATAAATAAACACACACATGTATATGTTAATCATGTAGACATAAATTTAATCATCCTTACTTAATTGTAATTATAGAAACCTAGTGACTGTTTTCACTGTGTGCTATATGTCTTGTTCCTTTTGACAGACTACACCGTGTCGAAAGAAGAATCCTTCATTGTACACAGCCAAGAAAACACTAAATCATACTAACTCATAAACTGAATCAATCAGACTCAATAGTTACCACTCAAAAAAGTGCACAACTGAGAATCCCTGGAAACGCTATCCTCTGCGGAGTTTTTCCGTGCGGTGCTGTGTGGCGCTTTTAATCTGGTCCGTTCGTTTCGGATCGGACGTATTGAATTAAGAGTTCACCAAATTTTGAGTTTTTTTAGAATTCGGACAAGATCTGATCTGGTCCGTCCAATTCGAAATGAACGAACAAGATTAAAAATGCCGCACAGCACCGCACGAAAAAACTCCGCAGAGGATAGGCTTCCGGAATCCCTGACCCTGAATCTCTTGATCCTCGTTATTGCATTTCTCATATTGTCAATTTTATCTGATCTTTTGGGAATTTGGGCCTTCAAGCTAAAGCCCAAAGTCCGGGTTATCATCCAATCATCCAAGTTACCAAGTCCCGGGTACACATATCGGGTTTTACAAATCTCATAACCGACCCAAAAGGCAAACCTCAGCGGCCACCAGTTGTGGTCGAGAATCGAGATATTGCAGATCCGATCATCTGAAGTCGAGTCTTGAGTCTTCTCCTCGGTGGAGAATCGAGATCGTAATAAAAGAAAGCGCGGACGCACTATGATAGGGGTGGGAAAGGCTAAGCAGTACGGAAATGTTCTAGACAAGCCTCTCAGCCGGGGTCGCCAAGAGGTATGGTAGATTCCGTCTTATAATACTAGATCAGCACTATATGGAGTTCAATCATGGTTTAAGCTCCATGGATCACTACTTGGGCAGTTATTCCTTGATTTAGTATGGTAGATATCAAATTCATTGAAGCTATGCAATAAAATGCCTCCAATTAGTTTAGGCACCATGTGTTAGAATGGATTCAGTTAGTTTAAGTATTCTCAATTGCCAATTAATAGATGATTTTTTCTCATAGGTGAGTCTGAGTGCATTTGCATTTTTGTTTTCGGAACTCGTTCAGTACAATCAGACCCAGGTTGATAACATTGCTGAGTTGGAAAGGAGGTTAGTGTAATTTCATTTTTTTTTTCTTCTGTGAATTATATAATCATGTGTGGATGGGAATTGGAGTTAAGAAGTATTTCCACTCACAGGCTTGAAGATGCAGGTTATGCTGTTGGTGCTAGAGTTCTTGAACTTCTCTGCCATAGAGACAAGGTAATCAATTTTTTTTTTTAATATTCCTTTTGAGGATGGTCCCAAAATCTTGAAGGATGTTTTTGTGAATGGCTGCATTTCAGTACTTATACAGTATATTTTTGTGGTTGCTTCTCACTGATATTTTACTATATTTGAAACTAACACTCAGCGACTAGTGATTGGAATACAACCATACTCTCAGTTAAATTTTGATTTTCTTGAAAATTCTCTGTTAAATTTTGTTACCTTGCTTTCTACTAAAAAACAATTTGTTATTTCTGATTTAATTTGTGCATAAATCAAATTAGGAAGAAGATTACAAATGTAATCAGTATTATATGAAGAACTAATTCTTCTATAATAACCTTTTGTTTTCAAATTAATTACAAACAACAAAAAGTTTTTCTTGTGGATGTCATAATTTGACTGTAATAATCCTGAGAAAATTAATGGGGACCGTTTTATCTGAACATATTTGACCATCTCAGTCAGAACCTCTGTGAGGATTAGAGTACTTATTTTTTCTAATGACAATTATTTAGGGAAACAGAAGGGAGACTCGATTACTGGGTATCCTGTCTTTCATTCACAGCACTGTTTGGAAGGTTCTATTTGGAAAGGTTTGCTTGCTTGCTTCTTTTTTTGGCAAAATGTTCATATTGCTTTATTATTTGGCCATATATTTTGAGCTTACATGGTACTGTACTGTTCCTGTTGACTACTCAGACAAATCTACCACCTAAAATATGTTCAGCCATCAAATTGAAATATACTTTTTGAAGCAAGTTGCTTGGTGTTACCTCGATCAAATATATTCGAGTAGTAAACTTTTTTCTCAAATAGGTGATTCCCTTAATTAAAATGATATGGACTTTAATCCGCACGATTGCAATGGTTAAACTTGACCAGATATGGATAATTTAATTAAAAAAAATATTTCGCATACTTTTTTCGTAGGTAGCTGACTCTCTTGAGAAGGGAACAGAACATGAAGATGAATACATGATCAGTGAAAAGGAACTTCTTGTCAATAGGTAATGCCATATTTTTTTAATGAGAACCTTCTCCAAACAAAAGATCTTGCTGTTTTTGTGTGTTGAAATCAGCACCATGTGAAAATGGCTTTAAATTGCAAAAAAACACCATGTGATAAACATCTTTCCTTTCTCTTTTTGATTCCTTGTTGGTTTTGACCAACTCAATTGTTGAGTTAGATTTTGATCAGACTCACATCAATGTTGTTAGAGCTTACTAGTAGAATGGTCAAATAGAATAACTGCACCAAAGGGCCTGATTGATCCCTCAAAATAGTCCAGGTGCCTAGTTGAGTCAAATTTAATTTGACAGGCTTTAAATCCGGTTAGCTCTTTTTTCTTAGCAACTTTTAACTGAGTTACCCATTGTGCTGGAAAGTACTGAATTTGAACTTATTTTGTGCTTTGCAAGGTTTATATCAATACCAAAAGACATGGGTGCATTTAATTGTGGTGCTTTTGTTGCCGGAATTGTCAGGGTAAGTTAGAAATTTTAAACTTTTGTTTTGTTTAATTAGGGCAAATTAACTATCTTTGGGATATTAAGTTGTCATCTTTTTTATAATGTTACCTTTCCTGTCTTGCGGAGGTACCCTGATAAGAATGGCCTGTACAATATTCTTTTTAAGCACCCTATGTTCAGATATTTGCAATACACACAACCATTAGACTAGCGCGATAATCATCCTATGAAATGTGGACAATTAGTCCCAATTTAACTGCATGTTCATTCCTAAGTGCACTAGTAGTGTGGGTCTAGTTGTATGTCAGCCTAGCTATCTCATCTCTGAGGTATTATAACTGAGATTTACTAATGTCTGGATGTAATTTTGTGGAATGCAGGGTGTATTAGATGGAGCTGGCTTTCCTGCTGTAGTTAGTGCACATTTTGTACCAATTGAAGGCCAACAGAGGCCCAGAACTACCATCTTAATTAAATTTGCTGAGGAGGTAATCAAATTGTTGCTACAAATAATTGAAGGAATTTTTCGTATTTGTTGCTAGAAATCCTAGGAAGGCTCAGTACTGCCCCTAGAAAGTACCCAGATAACCTTCATTGTACTGTATTCTATCAGCTTCTTAATTCTATGATATTAACCTACTCTTAGAAAGTACCCATATAACCTTCATTACTCATTTATTTCTATTAGAAAACATATTTTCTTTTCTGTATAGCAGGAACATATTATATGCTTTTCTGTAAATATTGATAATATTACTCATAGTACTCTCTCCAAACAGTACCCACAATCCTTACTTTATGTATAAAAAGGGACGTAAATATGACAAACCAGATGTGTGTGCTTTGTGTTTTGTGCAATATGCACCTGAGTTTTTGTTTTCAAGTGATTTTTGTGGTATTTTCACTCTTCTAACAAGTAACAACACATTTGTTTTTCTCTCCTATAAAGGTACTACGCAGAGAAGCAAGGCTTGGATGAAGGCAGTTCTCATTTCTCATAAATTAAACTCACAAGTATAATGAAATGATTTCTCGTATGTTTTTCATCCTTTTTGTATTTTTTTGGTGATATTAATGAGGTTGTACTAGTGTTATACAAGGATTGTAGGCAATGTGTATCTGTGTCCTTTAGATCCTTTCAGACATTTTTTGGATTTTTAACCATAACAGAATTATTTTTTTTGGGATAATTTCCTATTTTACTAATTCTGTTTACTTGTAATGATAAATGAACAACTCTTGTTTGTCCCTTTTTGTAGATTATCTCAAGTTTCAAACAAACAGCCAAGTTATGCATTTCTGTTCCATACTCGACAAGTATATGTTTGAAATAAATAAATTTCTGAATCTAAAGATTCTACCATTTTTTTTAAAACCTTGGCAGCCACAGCCACTGCCAAGTACATTCCTAGAGGCCTTGCTTTCAAATCATGGCCTACATTTCAGGTTTGCTTTTATTTCATCTGCATATGACATCAACTGAAGGAAAAAGTCGTATTTTGTTGATTGTTATTTTAGAAATGAGCAAGGTTTAGGTGTGCTATGGATAGCATAAGGCTTGCTGTGCTACGGCTTTAAAAAGTTATTTTATAAACTTCAAACTTCGATCTAAGTAGTTTAATAAATTTATTATATAATGAACTTGTTGAATACCAATTTTTACTATTTTTGAAATTTTTTAATTATTTTTTATAATTTATGAAAGATGGTAAAAGATGGCATAAAAATAAAACAAAATTGTCAATAATATTTTAGGTCATATTTTGCTATTTTTCATAAATCATAAAAAATATTAATTTTTTTTAAATAGTAAAAATTGGTATTCATTATATAACAAATTTACTGAACTATTTCAATTAAAGTTTGAAATTTATATGATAAGTTTTTGAGACCGTAGTACAAAATGCTTTATGCTATCCATAGCATATCTCCTTTCATCAATTCGGAAGTTTATCTTCCCAAACAAAAAACTTTGCCTCTTACTCCCATCTGCTGAGCCCATATTTAACAACATTTTTGTTTTGCACTTGTAGTCCCTACTTTGAGACCGGTTTTGACCTATTTACTGGGTAACACACTGTTACCAGTTTGGTTTTGTCCAATAACAAAATGGCAGAGCAATATACATTTTATTTACTGGAATGAATTGAGAAGCTATTCCACCCAACCCCCTCGTCCCCCCCAGTATACTGTGTAAAAGGAGAAACATTTACTTCCATGCCAGGCTTGCCAGCAATTCAAGTCTCGAGTGTGAAGCACGACGCTTTGATCTATGTTTTATAATATTTAGGCAAAACAAACAAGTGAATACGCAAAAAATAAATAAACAATTCTGTAAAATAAATATATTAATCAAGTGGGAGGACAATTTTATGCGGCTTTTCACTTTTCGTGGGTGTGCATGTCAATATTGAAGGAGATAATACAGATAGATAATACTTCTTAACATCCCAATTTGGCTGAGCATACCAGTCAAAGATAACCGGTAAAGAGAAGTCATACAAAAGTACTGGCGCAATATTTCTTAATCAGGAGGTCAACTGGCAGAACATGTGAGGAGACTTTGCTTTCTGTGGGCTGGTTTCAGGTTTCCAAAGATGAAAGCGGATTCTATCATGATCTCTAGGCAGCAACATATATAGGAGGAAAAAGGGGTGCTGAAATGATTTATATTGCAACATAAACCTAAAAATATATAAAAGGTGTTAATTTCACTCTGTCGTTATCCCACGATTTGCTATCAATAGAAAGCAATATGTGTTGTGTGCCTGATTAATTCACGCACATTTTTTTTGTCTTCAAATCCCTTTATTCAAGTTGTGAGTTTAAATGATTTAGACTTTTTTATGAACTAACACTCATTAAAGTTTAGTAATTAACACTTTTTAAGTTTTTAACAGATAGAATTGAAACTATGCACTTATAATATAACTGCTAAAGACATTATATTTCAGGAACGGAACTAGACTTTCAAGCTAGAATTCATATTCATAAGAGAAAATATTTTTATCCACAGATTGCTATTCACTCCCGTTTAACAGATTTTAACCGTTCACGGTCCCCACTTCGATAATATCTTAGATCTCTTCGCTCCTTCCATTTTTTGAATTCGATTTCATATCTCTTCTCCCAATTAATTTTCAGATCTCTTTTAATGATCTCTCCATTAGAGATTCCTCCGATCTCTATACTTTTCATTCTTCGTCTCTACTCCACTAAATATTAATCGTTGTTTCGTCCCTTTTTCTTTATCTCAAAGAGGAGAACTCAAAAATGAATTCAATCCGAACTGCCAATTTTTTTTTATCAATCTCTTAAAAAAATAGGCTAAAAGCAACTCGAGAGGGAGAGGCAACCAATAATGGAGGCGATGTGCTCAGAAGAAGTGATAAAGTACATATGGAGGTGTCGTACCACTTCAGATTCATTTACACGAATCCGAGATCACCTCAAACCCTTCTCCCCTCTCATGGTACCTCCTTTTCGAAACGTGCGTTTATTTGTTGTTCTTCTCAAACTTATTTAAGTATCTTTTCTAACCCGTGACAAGACAACCCAAAGGTAAATTTTACTAGTGTAAACAACTTACAATTATTATTCTGACAATCAAGATTTTAATTTATAATTTCCAAAGTATCAGATGTACGTAGGAATGATAATTTTGGTCATGGAATAAGCATATTCCAATTATAATTTTTTTTTAATTCATTCTATTCTTATGCCAATTCAATATTGTTTTTTTTTTTTATAGATATATCCTTTTCAGTTTTGAAAGGTTTGCACGCTCATTATAAAAAAAAATCTCATTAACAGTGTTGAGACGACAAGCTATATCGCTACCGATTTGTTATTTCTGGCGGATCTCGATCTGATTAGGTAACATTTCAAATATGATATAATTTAATCTAATATGTCAGCTGTCGATCTGGTCTGATTTTGCAATTTTTGATGGATCGACCGTTCGTCTTGTTGCTTTACAATATTAACCTTATTATTTTACAGTATTCATCTTGTTATTTTACAATATTTATCTTGTTATTTTACAGTATTCACCTTGTAGTTTTACATGATATGTAGAGTGTTTTACAGGATATAGTTCACAATTTTACAGTTACATGATATGCAATATTTTATAGGTTATTGATGTTTACAACATATATGCAATATTACAGGATCATCTTGTGATTTTACAGTATTCATCTTGTGAAAATCTGGAGGAAAGAGATGATAGAGAGACAATATGGAGTATTGATCTTGTCATGTTATAGTATTCACCCGTTAATTTTACAATATTCATCTTGTGAAAATATGGAGGAAAGAAATGATAGAGAAGTGATATAGAGTATTGATTTAGTTATTTTACAGTATTTATCGTTAATTTTACAGTATTCATCTTGTAGAAATCTGAAGGAAAAAGATGATAGAGAGACGATATGGAGTATTGATTTTATCATTTTACAGTATTTACCATGTTAATTTTACAGTATTGATCTTGTGAACAGTTACTAATGTTTAACAATATGGTTGTGAATATTTGATGTATCGATAATTTATAGTTTGCATCCTTTTCATATGCTTATTTTACATTATTGAAATTTTATAGTTTTTACGTTTTATTTTCACAGTTTAAATTCACAATTTTATAGTATTGAAAATTTTATATTTTTTAAATTGTATTTAATCGTTTTCATCTAGTAATTTTACATTGTTGTAAATTTATAGTTTTTACTTTTTATTTTTCTAGTTTAGATTTACAATTTTTCAGTATTGAAAATTGATATTTTTAAAATTTTATTTAATATGCTAATTTTACAATTTTGTAATTTTATAGGTTTTACCTTTTGATTTCACAGTTTAACTTGATATTTTTACAGTATTGAAAATTGATATTTTTCAACATTTTATTTTATCGTTTTCATCTGTGAATTTTGCATGTTTGTAATTTTATAGTTTGTACATTTTATTTTTATAGTTAAAGTGGTCAATTTTACAGTATTCATTATTGAGGAGGGTTCAAATGCCTCCATTTTTAAGAACTTTACTAACTCAAAATTTAAATCTTAAAATTAAAAAAAAAACCCGTCGGATATGAACTATATCATTTTATCTATGCACATATAAAAAATTATGACATTTCAACTTTGTTTTGATTGTCATTTTGAGCTTGTAAAAATGTATACAAATGTGGATAATTTCTAGACGTTGATTTTTCAACTTATTGATTCATATAAAAACAAAATCAAAATGTGATAATTTTTTATAGGCACATAGAGACAATAACATAGATCACATCTAACGGTTTTATTTTGACGTTTAAGTTGTAAATTTTGAGTTATTTAAGTTTTTAAAAATGGAGGCATGATGGAGGCATTTGAACCCTCCTCTTCATTATTTTGATGATTTATTTGTGTGTTCATTAAATCGAGAAAAAAAAATTAAAAAAATAATCAAAAAATTTAATTTTGCCTTTTTATCATGTTTTTTTTGTCAAAATAACGGCTAATAACTAACACCAACTGCCAATAACTTCCTATAACTGCAATTTCTGAAAGTACAGTTTGAAAGTGCAATTTTTTATCTTATTGTGCAAGTTGCAATCTATTTTTAACTATTATGGAACCACTTCAAATAGTTGTTGGATGTTTTGTGATTAACTGATATATTTTATGTGATATATTGTATAATTATACAGCATGTAGAAGTAGTTTTACAGTATTCGCGCAAGTCAAATCTGTGGACAAATGGTAGACAAAAGTCTGTGGACAATTAGACGCTTCCTATTCATAAGGGTACCACATAAGGGAATCTTTTAGAATGATTCCCTAATTAGTGCATGCGGACTATTTTTTTAACTTTGCACGAATCTCAAAACCCAAATAATACTACTCTGTGCTAGTCCAAATCTCAAAGAGGTTGAGACTAAATCTCAAACCGTAAATTAGTGGGCTCCACCATAGAGTACTACATAGGATGCTAGTCCTTCAAGCTATAGGGATCAAACACATATTAATGATCAATCATATAAAATATAAAATTTTTATGTTGAATGAGAGAATTTATGGCATCAATAACATTTTATTCTAAAATTATGTAGAAATTTATATATAAATACAATTTTTTTAAAAATAAATAAGGTAAGTTGATCCCATTTACTACATACGAGTCTGTCCCTAATCATGTTAAACACCAATTGGATAATGACTTGGGACAAAATTGACGGAAGCCCGTAGGCATCTGACGTGCACTACTTGTCCTCTTTTCCTGAATAACTGTTGCATTAATCTTCATAAGTCGATTTTTTTTTTTTTTTGTTGGAAGCCCGTAGGCATTCATGAGTCGATGTTACGTCCCCAATTTTTAATTGAAGCGGAACGAGTTAGTTTTGATCCAGTCAATACTCGCCCGGTCAAGAAGCAATTCAAATGAAAGGGACGGTGCAGCTGGGGGCCACTCGAATTAATCTGCCCACGACCGTTTAGGACTCCTACTCACTGCGAGCTGGGGCCGCAACATCAGAACTAGAGAGGGAAGGCCAGGAGAAAAATGGAGAGCAACAGAGAGAGCTGTATGGCAGATCAGTGTATTTGCTGATCTGTCAGCCGAGTTGTCGTAACGACAGTCGTTAGAACAATTTACTTGATAGTTTCTTGTAATTCTTGATTTTATAGCATCGCCTTCAAATAGTGTTTTAATATTCGGTTTATATGCGGTATGCAGAAAGCTACCGCATATATGGTATGCGACTGCATATGTAAATTTTAAATGAAAATTCATATATATATATATATATATATATAGAGAGAGAGAGAGAGAGAGAGAGAGAGGGAGAGATGAGCTATGGTGCATTGCAATACATGGAGAGATTTGTGCATTGGACCATAAATCTAAAATTCAAAATTCAAATGACCAATGCAAACCGTTCATCATGTTCTCCATATTAATATCTGCTTGGAGACCAAATTTTACATTTTTCTGAATTTTTTTACTATTTATTAAATATTTTACAAAATTATTGATCCAACGGTGGCTGCTGATTTTACTGTTTTGTTAAGGCACCGTTGGATCAACAATTTTGTAAAATACTTAATAAATAGTAAAAAATTCAAAAAAATGTAAAATTTGGTCTCCAAGCACATATTAATATGGAGAACAAGATGAATGGTTTGGATCGGTCATTTGAATTTTGAATTTTAGATTTATGGTCCAATGCACAAACCACTCCATGTATTGCAATGCACCATAGCCCATCTCTCTCTCTCTCTCTCTCTCTCTATATATATATATATATATAAACAAGTATACGTTAATATGTGGTATAAATCACTGTTAATATATTATAAAATGGTAATTTTATCATTGTTAATATACTCGAAACCGGTAATATATAGTATAAACCACTGTTAATAGACTCTAAACCGGTATTTTTATCACTGTTAATACACTCTAAACCGCATATTCAAATTACAGCTGAATAAGAATATTCGACCCAATATTTGATCAAATAGACTGAATATTACTACAAATATGGATGCGTTCTGTGGAGTCAAGTTTAGCGAATTAATTATATTGTAATTTATAATTAGTTCTATGTCAAACTTGGCTTATCGTCACTGATACAAGTTTAGCGAATTATATTGTAATTGGCTTACCGTCAGTACTGTTGTATCAGCAAGCTTGAATATTAGAAATTGATTTGATTGCTTGTTTTCTGTGTTCAATTTACGGGTTCTTGTGCTTCATCGCGTCGTGCACACGACAATCAACGTTTTGATCCCCTATCTTACTTTCAGAAAACTAATATTATGTTATATGTACTAAATTCTTTGAGGAAAAAATAATTTAAAATTATATTCATTGTTCAAGGACAATATATCAAAGATAAATTAAATTGTTGAGGATAACATTGCATTAATATAGATAAGCATATGTCCGCAGTCAATGTCCATATAATAGCTGGACATATTTAAATAATGCCACTAAACCCAGTTGGTGGGTTTTATTGCCATTTTAAAAGCATTGAGACTTTGAGATAATAATTGTTGAGTACAGCACAAACTAAATAAATCTTAATGCCCAATTGCCGCTTTCCCCCGTGCAAAATGATGTTTATGCCGTTGACATATATATATAACTAATCCTATCAAAATCATTTTTTTTTTTTGAAGAAAACTTGCCGCATTTTATATTCCACAGATTTGTTACCGGGTAAATTGTTCTGATGAAATGAATGAAAAGGAAAAAAACGCTCAATACATTTGAGCCTGAAATTAAAGTACAGAAAATACGTTAGGAAAAAACCCCTTACAAATAGTTTCCCCACGGTTTTTAAGTAAAATTATCAAATCCGTGTACAATGTGCAGTGTACAATGACCATTTTTGTAGTAGTGGCTGTTTAATAGAAACTCTTATTAAAATGTTTTCAAACAGATTAAATTTTTGAATAATTATAAGGAACCCCCCACTCCCATCCCCCCATTTTTCCCGCACTCTCTCTCTTCCTTAACTGCCATATATCCCCACTAATTTCACTAAAAGTTTCCTTTTATCCCCGCATTAAATTAGACTATCATTTAATACCAATCCCCGCATTAATTATACCTTCCTCTAATAACAATTCCCGCATTAATTATTCCTTTAAAAACAATCTCCGCATTAATTATACTGTTATCTAATAACAATCCCCGTTAATAAATGCTTATCTGTTAATTGATATTCAAAAAATTATTTATCATTATTTCTGAGAAATATTTACCCTTGTAACATAGAGTATTTATTCATGTAACATAGAGTATTTATCATTATGTCTGAGAGTACTTATCATTGATGTTTTACTGTAAGTTGCAATTATGTCTGAGAAGTATTTATCTATGTAATACAAAGTATTTATCCATATAACATAAAGTATTTTTCATTATGCATGAGGGTATTTATCATTGATGTTTTACTGAAAGTTGCAAGTATGCATTAGAAGTATTTATCCATGTAACATAAAGTATTTATCCATATAATGTAAAGTATTTACCCATGTAACATAAAATATTTATCATTATGTCTCAGAGTATTTATCATCGGGTGAGGAGATTGTTTATTTAATGGTCTCCAGTTGTGCGGGGACGATTCAAAAAAAAAAGAAATTTTGTGCGGGGACAATTAAAGGATTGATTTATTCTTTTATAAATAGAGATCATTGCATAGGGCTTAATACCTGACAAATTCAAGTTAAATACTTTGATTCTTGAAGTTAAATACTAACAGTTTTTTAAATGCTCATTAATGATTGAGCGGTCCCCCAATGTTTAATGGTCCCCAGTTGTGCGGGGACGATTCAAAAAAAAAAGAAAATTTTGTGCGGGGACAATTAATGGATTGATTTATTCTTTCATAAATAGAGATCATTGCAGAGGGTTTAATACCTGACAAATTAAATGTAAATACTTTGATGCTTCAAGTTAAATACCCGCAATTTTTTAAACGCTCATTAATGATTGAGCGGTCCCCCCATATTTTTTTTGGCAGTATTTGCGGGGATAAATGTGGGGATAGACCTGCGGGGATTGTTATCATGATCCTAAATTTTTAAAAAGGAAATCGATAACAAATAATTAAACAAAATATTTTTAATTGATTTTGTTGTGGTCTTTTAATCGATTATATTCTTATAAACTAAAATCTTCAATTAGATTATCTCTCATATTTAGCATTACATTTTTGGATAATTACAATGCATATTGCTAGGTGTCACTTATAATTTATATAATCGAAAAGAGTTTCGAATTCCATTGCTAAATGACATAGATCTTACAGGATCAAACCAATATGTAATTAATTAAAAATGCTCATTGATTTATTTGTCATGTAGGACATGACTAATAAATTGGTTTCTCTATTGAAACATAAGATAAATAATTATAAGAACAATTATATGATATTTTGGATTTAATTAAATGGTTTAATAAAATCCAAATATCAAAAAAGATCAAATAAATGAAACCTTTGTGAGCCACAGAAAATGAGTTTGAGTTGCAAAGAGATATGTATTTTACCACGATTTTTGTGAACATAACTTAAAATGGACGTAGCTCATCAACTGTAACTTCATTTTCAATGTTCTACTACTTTTTTGAAAAGTTTGTGAGAAGATCTACAATTTGATGTAAAAATCATAACTTGGACCGATCGCATGCGTTTCTCACCAATCGCATACAGATCCGCATAAAAGTTTTGTCAATCGGAATCAGTTGTTTATGAAACTTGTTGATCAAGGAAATTGTGAGAATAACATCTAGGACATATGGAACTTCTTGTAAACAACATAATGGCTATTTAAAGAGTTCCCTACTACCTAGGGTAATCAATTCATTCATCTTATGTGTTGAGAACTCACAAAACCTAAACTCAAGATCTAGTTCTTTCGAAAGATAGGGATTAAGAAGTGAACAAATTACTACTCTTTAGCAAAATGACACTTTAGTTTCTAATTAATTTATGAGTGGATACCATGGAGGACTTCTACTTTGTTGTCTCAACTTAGTGCAATGCGTTGCAAGAAATCAACCACCATTAACATCTACAAAGAGGTGAATGATCTTCAACTCTACATCTCAAAGACCTTTCTTTCTTGTTTAGAGACGAGAAAAAAAAAAGTATGATGCTTATTAAATTGAAATTTTGATTTTGGTTTAATTTCAGTCGCATAAGATGTTTCTTTGATATATTTCTTGTCAAAATTCTAAAATTCCACTGTCTTAAGTACCATAAACACTTAACATATCTAACGCTGTCGGTAAAACGTAGTTATAACGGTAGCTCTTCAGTAGTGCAAAAGAGAACGCTGGATTAGAGGCTCCAGTTTGCCCCTGACACCTTTTTCTCTCTCTCTGAATCGCTTCTTTTCCTCCAACCCCTTACGATTTCGATCAAAACCCCGAGGCAGGCCTCCGCTCGCCCCTCCTGTTCGCTCGACACCTATTACGCTCCCCTCTCACCTCTCCTGACCCCTCGGTTTCACTGTCCAGATCTCCTCACTCGCAAGTTATTATTTTATCCTAAGAACAAAGAATTGTCTTCATGGCCGTTGCCACCACCGTCAAGCCCTTCACCAAGTAAATGCACTAGTTCAGTATTAGAAGTACCCGGGAGCACCTCCCAGTTGTTCATTAATCTTTACAATTCATTTGCAACTTCCATTTTCGGATGATTGTTATTGATTTTTTTTTTTCTTATTTTTAATGTTTGATGTGCCTGGTAATACATGCAATTTTCTCATTTTCAGAAGAGAAGTTTCTCTTTGAGTACCTCATAGTCGTTGGTGAGAGGGGAGAGAGAGAGTTTGTTACTGTATATCACGGAGGAAGAGATGAAGAGACATGATCAATCATTTTCTGAAGGAACTGGAGAACAGCAGCAAATGTGACAAGTGGAGAGAGAGAAAAATGGAGAAAGCACACCTTTATTTCGAAATGAGAAGTTTCAGATGGAGGTTTTTTTAAAAAAAAAGAGAAGTTTCAGATGAAGATAATCTGAACTGCTAATCTCAAAATTAGAGTGCGGTTCAGATTTTGGGAAAAAAATTGGGGCATAAATTCTTGGAGCATTTGAGTCCTCCTCACATATATATATATATATATATAGTGGTTAATATGCTTTCGGTAGCATATGGACCGAAGTGCCACCGGTCCAAATTCAATTTTTCAAAATCTAAACAATCGATCTGAACCGTTCATCTTGTTCTCCAAATTTTACATTTTTCTGAATTTTTTTACTATTTATTAAGTATTTTACAAAATTGTTGATCCAACGGTGGCTGCTGATTTTACTGTTAAGCCACCGTTGGATCAACAATTTTGTAAAATACATAATAAATAGTAAAAAAATTCAGAAAAATGTAAAATTTGGTCTCCAAGCACATATTAATATGGAGAACAAGATGAACGGTTCAGATCGACCATTTGGATTTTGAAAAATCGAATTTGGACCGGTAGTACTTCGGTCCATATGCTACCGAAAACATATTAGCCACTATATATATATATATATAGAGTGAGTCTATGGTACTATGCATATTACGATTTGGCACCGTACTACGGCTCTATATTCAAGTTTTCAAATCCTAACGGTCGATCCGAACCGTTCATCTTGTTCTCCATATTAATATGTGTTTGGCGACCAAATTTTACATTTTTAGGAATTTTTTTACTATTTTTTTAGATTTATTGAAAATCACTGTTTTTGGATGGTCCAGGATTTTCAGATCAAGTGATTTTCTAAATATCTAAAAAAATATTAAAAGAATTTAAAAAAAATGTAAAATTTGGTCTCCAAACACATATTAATATGGAGAACAAGATGAACGGTTCGGATCGACCGTTAGAATTTGAAAACTCGAATATAGAGCCGTAGAACGGTAACAACCCGTGATATGCATAGTACCATAGACTCACTCTATATATATATATATATATATAAACAAGTATACGTTAATATGTGGTATAAATCACTGTTAATATATTATAAAATGGTAATTTTATCATTGTTAATATACTCGAAACCGGTAATATATAGTATAAACCACTGTTAATAGACTCTAAACCGGTATTTTTATCACTGTTAATACACTCTAAACCGCATATTCAAATTACAACTGAATAAGAATATTCGACCCAATATTTGATCAAATAGACTGAATATTACTACAAATATGGATGCGTTCTGTGGAGTCAAGTTTAGCGAATTAATTATATTGTAATTTATAATTAGTTCTATGTCAAACTTGGCTTATCGTCACTGATACAAGTTTAGCGAATTATATTGTAATTGGCTTACCGTCAGTACTGTTGTATCAGCAAGCTTGAATATTAGAAATTGATTTGATTGCTTGTTTTCTGTGTTCAATTTACGGGTTCTTGTGCTTCATCGCGTCGTGCACACGACAATCAACGTTTTGATCCCCTATCTTACTTTCAGAAAACTAATATTATGTTATATGTACTAAATTCTTTGAGGAAAAAATAATTTAAAATTATATTCATTGTTCAAGGACAATATATCAAAGATAAATTAAATTGTTGAGGATAACATTGCATTAATATAGATAAGCATATGTCCGCAGTCAATGTCCATATAATAGCTGGACATATTTAAATAATGCCACTAAACCCAGTTGGTGGGTTTTATTGCCATTTTAAAAGCATTGAGACTTTGAGATAATAATTGTTGAGTACAGCACAAACTAAATAAATCTTAATGCCCAATTGCCGCTTTCCCCCGTGCAAAATGATGTTTATGCCGTTGACATATATATATAACTAATCCTATCAAAATCATTTTTTTTTTTGAAGAAAACTTGCCGCATTTTATATTCCACAGATTTGTTACCGGGTAAATTGTTCTGATGAAATGAATGAAAAGGAAAAAAACGCTCAATACATTTGAGCCTGAAATTAAAGTACAGAAAATACGTTAGGAAAAAACCCCTTACAAATAGTTTCGCCGCTGTCCACGAGTGTTGTTCTACATTTGTCATCTTCACTGTGCACACACAAACATTTTTATTGTGCTCCAGTTATTATAATTAATACAATTTGGGACAATTATATCATGAAAGTATGGATGTGCTCACATTATGTGAAGGCCACTTGACTAATTGTTTTTTTTATTTTTTTGAAAGAATACTAGCTAATTGTTTTATTTAAGTATACTACA
Organism: Carex rostrata; assembly: GCF_964058835.1. Taxonomy (NCBI): domain Eukaryota; kingdom Viridiplantae; phylum Streptophyta; class Magnoliopsida; order Poales; family Cyperaceae; genus Carex; species Carex rostrata. Next base: position 7,979,700 of record NC_135921.1, read on the forward strand.
ATTTTATCTAAGGCAGGATTTTCTTTTGCAGGTTTGGCCGGAATAACAGGATGACTTGAATAAAGAAAAACGACTAACCAATTATTAAACTTTCAAAATACATTGTTTACAGCTGCATCCCTAATGACTGTTCAACTATTTGATCTATAAATGCCATTCAAAAGTGAAGACATAAAGCATCAACCAGACACAACAAAATTTGGAGAAACAATTTCTCAGGAACTAAATTCTCTTTCTTTCTCTAAAACAAAATAATATGGAGGACTCCAGTATGCCACCACCTTGTATGGGGAATACAGTCACAGTACTAAGCATTGATGGAGGCGGCATAAGAGGACTTATTCCAGGCACTATTCTTGACTATCTTGAATCTCAGTTCCAGGTATATAATCACTACTGAAACCCAGTTCATTGGATATCAATTACCAGAATGTTTGTTTTGGTTCTGTTAGTGTAAAAGCTTATTCTTTTTCTCGAGTCAATAATATGAATATGTACTGTAAAAGTGTTCATGAACAACCAAGGATAGTGAATACATCTCTGACTTACTAATTGTTGGGTGCTACTTTCACCCGTTGCTTTTAGGGTGGGAGTAAAGTACTACCATATTTTTTAATCTAAGCTAGAGCGATCTTCTTGTATTCTAGTGCAAATTTTCTATTTAAGATAAATGTCTGGAATTGTCAGTACATAACTAACTGTCTGGAATCGACATTATATGGCTTCATTCAAATAATGCAACTTGTCACATATGCAGGTGCTGGATGGACCAGATGCAAGGCTAGCCGATTACTTTGATGTTATAACTGGCACAAGTACCGGAGGTTTGATCGCCACAATGTTGACAGCCCCTAACAAGGAAAATCGTCCCCTTTTCACTGCAAAAGAAATTGTCAAATTTTATGTCGATAATGGCCCTTCCATTTTTCATCAAAATATGTATGTTCATAATTTGCATGGTTTATGAAACTTTGAAATTGTTAGTACTACTTTATTTCATAGTCTAATAAAATGGATCAGTCATGATTGATAGCAGGGTACCATTAGGTTGGAAAATGTTTGAAATTAAGTTTGAACTGAATTTTCACTGCGCATATATAGGTGCAAGTCAAAGAAAAACTCTGTTTCTTTTTTAATATATGATTATTAAGCTATGCAATATTTGCTAAAGTATTCAAACTGTGAGGGAACCTCTTCCTAATCTAATTTGGCGTTCCATACTTGAATAATATAATAGATATACTAGTTTCCCACAAGGTATTAATTCAAGGCAATATCTTCAATACAAGCACACAAAATATCATGCTTGTTTCTTTTTTTCATCATGCAGGGGTTTATTTGCTAAAGCAGAAAATCTGTTCACCACAATCAAGGGACCAAAATATGATGGCACTTTTTTGCACAAAATAATAAAAGAACTATTGAAGGAAACAAAAATAAGTGAAACGTTGACCAACTTAGTAATCCCGACATTTGACATCAAGGATCTCGAACCAGTCATCTTCACAACCATCGATGTGAGTGTCTTAATTCATTGTTTTCCTTTCCATATCTCAGATTGATCCAAATTGACTCGTGATAAGCCAAATTACTGTCTAATCCAAACAGTAAAAGAAGTACAGTACCTGATTAATATCCAAATTAATATATACGTTGTGTACGTACAGGGAAAGAAAACACCTTTGAAGAATGCGCTCCTATCAGATGTGTGTATTGGTACTTCTGCAGCACCGACAGTTCTTCCAGGACACTACTTCCAGACAAAGGATCCTCAGGGGAATACTCAAGATTATAATCTTATTGATGGTGGTGTAGCTGCTAATAATCCTGTCAGTAAACATGCATGCACTATTCAATTCAATTTTCTCAACAATACAACTTTCTCAGGCACTCTCTGTATATGCAACTTAACACACCTCTGGAACTTAATCTTACAGCTATAATTGTGAAACACTTTACCACAAAAAAGGTACTCAAACATTTCATCGAACATATTTAATGATTAAGAACAGAAGAACATGGCCTTAATGGGCTTATCAGACGTTTAATTTGCGTTACATTCACATAATTAAGATGGAGTTAATTTTGATAACTCAAAATTGTTCTATTTAATTTCATCTTAAGGGAGATTGACCTGACTTATGCAACTGTTAGAGCTTTCATATCGTTATTTATATATTACTAGCAAAATCAATTGTTTCAAATTAATTCAGTACTTATTAATTAAGCTTCTAATACACTACTACAGACGGTGGTAGCAATCTCTCATATTACACAACAAATCTTCATGAAAAACCCCGACTTTGCTAACATCACACCCAAGGATTACGGCAAGTTCCTAGTCATCTCGATTGGTACAGGCAATGCTAAGCAGGAGGGTATGTACAATGCAAAGGACAGTGCCAAATGGGGTGCACTTGAATGGCTGTTCAACAAGGGAATGACCCCCTTGATCGACGTCTTTTTTCATGCAAGCTCTGCTCTTGTTGATGCAAACTTATCTGTATTCTTTGAAACACTTAACTCTTATGCAAATTACCTACGCATACAGGTACGTACTATCTATTTTTAATCCAAATGATAAATATATAGGAGTTTCTGAAGGCAAGAATCTGACATGATATATATATTCTGGTTTCATTTTTAAAGACGGATGTATTGACGGGTGACACTGCATCTGTAGACAACTCAACTCCAAAGAATTTGCAAGATTTAATCAAGGTTGGGAATGATCTCTTGAAGTCGCGAGTGGCTGAAGTCGATGTTACGACGGGGATATACCAGGCAGCTGACTATAATGAAACAAATGAAGCAGCACTTAAGAAATTTGCGAAGAAATTGTCGGACGAGAGAAAGCAAAGGATGGCCAAAATGAACATGTAATTATTAAGGGGCTTTAGTTATTTTCTTGCTGTGATTCAGTTGTTCCTTTCATATTTATGCGTGTGTTTATGCTCTAAATTAAGATGACAGTTGTATTTGGACATTTCGAGTATACTGTTTTATGAATTTATATATGTTTGTTTCTGTACGCTTTCAAAGGCATTAATTATTGAGTAAGGCTGCCGTGACCGATTTTTTTATTTATATCCAAAAAGTAAATCAAATTACAAAAAATAACTACTTCGGCATTGAATTTCGAAATCTACCCAATCCGGTTACCCAGTAACCGGATTTTTTTTTTCCAGTTACCCAATTCCCGGAAATGTGAAATGGGTCTGGTTATTGGTTAACCGGAAATGAGCAAAATTGGTATGCTATATGTCCGGTTAATGGTGCACCGGTTTTGTTTTTGTTTTTTATTTTTTTTAAACGTAAATTTTTTTATTTTTATTTTTTGTATTAAAATATTATAAATGTTGAATATATTTCTTTGAAAATAGATGGAATACAATATAATTTGATTTATTAGAAAGACTGCAACAAATAACCCGGATCAATATTTTTCTGGTCAGATTTTTCGCGGTTGTAAAAAAAATTAATATATTTCTTTATGTGTTATTGGAAAATAAATAAAAATGCTTAGATTCCGAGTTATTGATCCCGGTTCAAAAGTCACTTCTATGTAATCTAGAAAATATTATGATATTTTTTGTACATTTAATTTATTAAAAGTTGTATCTATTTTGAAAAAATAAACAAAATCTTTAATTTATTTAATGATTGTTATTCAAAAATAATTTTCAAAATAGATACAACTTTTAATAAATTAAATGTACTAGAAAGATCATAATATTTTCTAGATTACCTAGAAATGACTTTTGAACCGGGATCAATAACTCGGAATCTAAGCATTTTTATTTTTTTCCAATAACACATAAAGAAATATATTTATTTTTCTTACAGTCGCGAAAAATCCGATCAAAAAAATATTGATCCGGTTTATGGGTTGCAGTCTTTCTAATAAATCAAATTATATTGTATTCCATCTATTTTCAAAGAAATATATTCAACATTTATAATATTTTAATACAAAAAATAAAAAAAATAAAAAATTTCTGTTTAAAAAAAAAAAATAAAAAAACCGGTGCATCATTAACCGGACAAATACCATACCAAACATTTTGCTCATTTCTGGTTAACCAATAACCGGACCCATTTCGCATTTCTGGTTATCCAATAACCGGACCCATCTCACTAATCCGGGAATTGGGTAACTGGAAAAAAAATCCGGTTACTGGATAACTGGATTGGGTAGTTTTCAAAATTCAACGCCGAAGTGGTTATTTTTTGCAATTTGATTTATTTTTTGGTTATAGATAAAAAAATCGACTACCGTGATATGGGTTGCATAGAGGGCTACGGTGCTACGTCTTAATATTTGAGTTTTCAAAATCCTAACTGATATCACATTATTATATCTATATTTCCGACCGAATTCTGTACCAAAACCTGTGTCCAAAATAGTGAAACCATCTTTATTCCATTAAATATCTATAGAATATGGTACTGCTGCACTTTTATTCTTATATTGCAGGAAACGGGCAAAAATGGGAAGAAAATCTGTTTTCTGAACATTCTGTCCGGGTCGGACAACATTTCTGCTGAAATTTTAGTATCCGAACTTAAAACAGTCACAACTTTTGACTCGTAACTCCGTTTTGAGTGTATGATCACTTTTTGGAAAGCTTGCAAGAAGATCTAAAATCTGAGAAAAAGACACAGTTTGTACGGGTTGGACAGGATCCTGTCCGGGTCGTACCAGACACATCCGGAAACAGATCCAGAATTTAGAAACAAGGTCTAATGAAGGAAGGTCGGCCAGAAAAGCTTATAGACGGGAATTCTTGCACCTGAGAGCGAATTCTGGGGCAGAGAACACATACCTAGGTTTTTGGATTGGCGGCTAAGCTTGGAGACGAAGTTGAGAAGCGAAAGACGCGAGTTTTCGACGAATCTTCTTCTTTGGGTTTTATCATGACTTTTCTTTATCTCATCTGTTTTATTTTTTTTAGAACTATGCTAGAGTAGTTTTCTTTGTTTCTAGGGTTAAGATGCAATCGAATGTTTTGTTTTGCATTTTGGATATTGGAAATTTTGTGTTGAAATTTGTGTTTGCTTGATTGTGTTTGATTTTAATTGCTTAGTAGAAATTGTTTGATTATTATTGGTTTGCCAATAGATGAATGATCACGTCTGTAGTGCATTACAACCCTTATAATCTTTCGACCAAACTAAGTACATGAGGTAGGATTAGTGACCCGAAAGGTCAAACCAAGTAGTAGCCGAAAGGTGAACATTTCCTCTTATCGACGGATAAGTGGTTACCTTTAGTATACTAAACAAGCAACTAGGTAATTCGGACCAACATACGACAGTTGAGGTCTAGAACCCGACGAGGGCAGATATTGCAATTCCATACCAAGTTAATGAACCAAAATACGACGGTTAAGGTTTAGGAACATTAGGTCTGGTCAGTAAAACCCTACACAAATGAACAACACAAAGAAATTGTATCTGGTGCATTAACTCGAAGTCAGTACGGGTCGGACAGGAAGCTGTACGACCCGTATTAACTGATACGACTCGGACAGGAAGCTGTACGACCCGTATCAGAGATTGAGAGGCAGAACTTAGATGAGTCTGAAACCCTGGAAACGCCTTTTATTATTGATTTAAAACCAAACTTTACTTTATGTTATTTAATTATTGCAATTCAACTTAGGAAACATAATTACCAAAACCAACCTTTCAAACTTCTAGTTTTTAGCTACTTTAAGTAGAATCTGGTTGATACCTGAACCGTCCCTTGGATCGATACCTGACAATACAAACGATAGGATTGTGCACTTGCAGTCTAAATCAAGAGTTAGTCAAGGTTAAAATGTACAGCTTGCTGTACTGAAACTTTGTACATACTTTTGTGTCAACACTAACGGTCGATCCGAACTGTTCATCTTGTTCTCCATATTATTATGTATTTGCAGACCAAATTTTACATTTTTTTAAATTTTTTTACTATTTTTTTAGATAAGTAGAAAATCACTTAATCTAAAAAATTCTGCACCATTTAGATATTTTATTTTCTATTTTTAAAATAGTAAAAAATTTCTAAAAATGTAAAATTTGATCTCCAAACAGATATTAATATGGAAAACAAGATGAACAGTTCGGATCGACCGTTAGAATTTTGAAAACTCAAATATTGAGCCGTAGCACCGTAGCCCTCTATGCAACCCATAGCACCGTAGCCTTACTCTTAATTATTTACATTGGTAGAGTTAACAACCTCCCAGAAATAAAGTAGATTGCATTAAAGAAACCAACATAAATCAGAGTGGTTTATTTTTTAGAAGTGTAAAAAATCAAGAATATCAATATCAATATGTGTCTCTTGTGTGGAGAGATAGTAATAATCAAGAATATCAATATCCCTCATAAAAAATGGCGATGATATCGCTGGGCTCCTTGATGAAATAATACAAGTATGTGCACATATAATTAAAGAGTTAATCATAATTATTGAATTATTTTAGAATCAAGAAACAAGTAGATTTGCAAGGATGACACATTCCTATTTTGAATCTATTTATAATATCATGAGAAATGAAATTGACACAAGGCAATTGTTGCCTTAGGAATCGTGATATATATAGCAGATACTTATCATCTGTGTCTTTTGGGTAATTACAATAGTCACACTCCGAGACAACTCGCCACGTATTTATATATAAGACATGTGCATATCACATACATTATCAATAATAAATACTCATGCAACATTTAAAAGTCAAACAAGTCTTCTAACACCACAATTAATTTTAGTACATACCACACATTCAACATGAGATCAAGACAAACATGGCAAACAAACCGATAATTGCAATGTGAGTCAATGTATCCACTTTTAAAGAGAATTAAAGTTCAACTAAAAAGAAACTAGAAAGACACTTGAGTCATCTACTCGTTGACCTCTTGATCTGTATCCCTCCTATTTGTGCTCCATGTTGGCCTAATTATTTCCTGGAACCCACATAAAAGTGAAACGGGTGAGAGATCGAACAATCTCTCAGTACAGGATTTAGTTCCAGTCCCAAAATTTGTCAAATTAACTTATTAACACAAACAGGATATTGAAATTATATCATCACATACAATTTACTAATGAATATTTAAAATACACACACACACACACACAAGCACAAATACATTTCTTTAGTTATCTTTCATGTTTTCAACTGCCTCACCAGGGGGACTTAAACCCCACTAGATCTTGGCTGTGCCACTAGACGGGGACTCGAACCACCGCTAGATCTTCTTCACCTCACCAGGGGGACTCGAACCACCCCAGCTATTGGTGTCTCACTAGGGGGACTCGAACCACTACTAGTTCAACTGTCTCACTCAACGGGGACTCGAACCACCGCAAGACATTGACCCGTGACGGGAAGTCCAACCAACGCCACGTTAACGAGGGGTCCAGTCGGACACTAGACCTAATGTATACATTTCAACATGTGTTCAACGCATATTGGCCCCTTTCCTTTACATTCCATATTCGTTTCATTAATCACACACGAATCATACTCAACACAACACATCCTATAAATCTGTTGATCAAACGAATAATCATATCCTAGTATTATAAACAAAGCCAAGGGGATCGTTTGATTCAACATGAATAATTCCATAAATAAATAAATACAAACAAAACGGTAAATAACAATTTGACAATGTCCAGGAAATCTGTACCTGTTATTGTAGTAGATTTCTATTCGTTCTTCACTCTTCTAACACTTCAGAATTTGAACCTAATTACGCAAACATGACTCTAATTAACATCGCTTGACAACACTTGTTTATAATATTAATATTCTTTAGTCATTTATCTACTTGAACATTCGTTTAAAACTAAGAAGTAAAAGTACAATTAAATAGTTGAATATATATATGTATAGATTGCAATCTAATTTATTTCCTAAGCATAACCAGAAACGAAATCAAATGTTGGTTGTAAATCAGAAAGGAATATTATATAATTAATGCATCATAACTTTATTTAACTACGTCCTTAAATATAGTTATTTAGTAATAATTAATATGATTTCTTTAAAACAACTGCAGGAGGAGAAGATAAATATACAATAATACATTTTCAAATTACAATACATGACTTATATAAAGAGCTTAGCCGGGTGTAAACTTGATTACATAAATAATATACACTAGTTAAGAAAGTAATCACACTTGAGCGAACTTGTCTATTAATTTGTTGGGAAATTAAGGACAACAGTGTTTCTAGAATTGGATATTTTATTTTTGGGTAAATTTTGCTTGAGGTCACTAAACTTTGTTATTTGTCTCGAATTGGTCACTCAAGTTTGATTTGTCCTTTTTTAGTCACTCAACTCTGTTATTTGTTCCACTCAAGTCACTCTATACTATCCAAAATCTTAACGAAATATTCTCATTCCGTCCAATATATTAATGGAATATACTCATTCCATCCAAAATATTAACATAATGAGCATATTCCGTTAGCATTTTGGATGGAAAAGTATAGAGGGATTTGATTAGGACAAATAATAAAGTTGAGTGACTAAAAATGGACAAATCAAACTTGAGTGACCAATTCGTGACAAATAACAAAGTTTAGTGACCTATGGCGAAATTTACCCTTTATTTTTATTTTATCATACTTCAACATAGATTCAATGACTGAGATGGTAAAGTATAAATATAAAATAGCTGAGAGTTAAGATAGACATTTATAAACGTTTGAAACAAAATAAACACAATATTATTTACAAGGTATAATAATATTAAGAAGATATATATGTTCAACAGATGTAAAAATAGAAATATGAACAACACAAGAAGCGTTAACTAATGATAAAATATGAGAGTAGCAAGCAAAGAGAGGAAAATTAAGAAAAGGCTATCGAATCAAAAGAATAATCTTAACTAAGTTACAATCTAGATTAATTTATGTATGGTTAATAGTATTATTAACTAAATATTATTTACTCCTGGGCTTATTTATGCTTTAGTGTAATGATATTGTAATTAACATGCTAGGGAGATAAAAAGTAGAATCATATATGTACAGACCTTTTTTTTTATTATTCTATTAATACTAATTGTCTACTCCGTTAAATAAAATTCATCCGGACAAGTAATCATCATCAATAATTAATTTATGATTTCGGGTTACCTTGATGAAGCATTTTCAAACGAATAAGAGAAGAGGTTTTGGGGAGTCCTTCGGTGGATGTGAAGAATCCCATAAATTAAACTGAACCGTGAAATTTTGAAGTTGCACAATGGATGATTGCCACGGAATTGCCCTATGTTTGATACACGTTATTTCATCCAAGTGGTACTGGTATAGAGTTAAATCTTAAATTTGACGAAAAGAGGAGAGAGAATGAGATGTGTCGAAATGCTTAAGCGGTTTGTAACCAAATTAAATAGAGAGAGCGGGATTAATAGGATGGGGCGAGAGTGGGAGCGTTGCTTGATTGCACTAAGGGCGGCGGTTAAGAGAGGTCGTTACCATTTCAAATTTCTGGTTAGTTATTTTGACGAAAGAATATATATATGAAACTACTACAGAATAAGTGATTGTACACGGACATAAATAGGAGAGCTACACGGATTTCCTACCGTGTGAAATGTGAGGGTTTAGAAATCCCTGAATATTTACACACGGATATTTACCCGTGTGCGATTATCGAGAGCTACACGGATTATTACATAAACAACCGTGTACAAACGCTTGCCAGCGTCGCTCTCAAAATAACCGAGCTACACGGATATTTACATAAACAGCCGTGTATGATTACTCTTTCTACGCAGACATTTAGCTAAATGTCCATGTACGATTACTCTTTCTACACGGATATTTAGCTAAATGTCCGTGTAGCTCTCTTATTTTTTTTATATGTTTAAATACCTTTCTACACGGACATTTAGCTAAATGTCCGTGTACAATTACTCTTTCTACACGGATATTTAGCTAAATGTCCGTGTAGCTCTCTTATTTTTTTTTATATGTTTAAATACCTTTCTACACGGACTTTAGTTAAATGTCCGTGTAGAATTATTTTTTTTTCAATTTTTTTTAATGTTTAAATACCTTTCTACACGGACTTTAGTTAAATGTCCATGTAGAATTGTTCTTTTTTCCCCATTTTTTTGTGGCTAGCTTCCAATTTTGTTAGCCATTTAAAATTAGAATTCCAAAACAGAGAAACATTAAACATAGGTCTTTTAAACTCATAATTCCAAAACTATATAACAGTATAAATAATTTATGTACACTAAATTATATAAAATTATACAAATCCATATTGAGCATTACAAAATTTAAATTGAAACTGCCTTGTCCACATACATCTGACATCGTCAATTTGCTCCTTGATGTAACACTTTTGCTTTGGTCCATACTACAATTATAATTTGGTATTAGTTAGTAACAAGAAAAGGTAGAAGATTACAATTCATGCAACATATATATACAAAGCCTTTTGTACATGCAATCTCATGTGATAAAACATAACATATACTCCTCAGGATCCAATACAATGTTTGTATAAAAGTTATATCCTTACCACTTAGTAATCACATGATCAAGCTTTGGCCCAAAATTCGTCAAGTTGGGCTCAAATTGCCAAAACTCTTGGTTATGATCTAGTTTGGACCGAAATTTCATACAAACTAAGGCGTATTAGATCCAACATATCAAAAAAGGAGCTCCCATGTGATCCATGACATGATGCCTCTTGGTTGAAGGTCTCCAACATATTGCATCTCCAATAAGAATCCATTGATCAACATATATGTTCATACATAATAGGGAATAAAAATTCTCCTTTAAAATTTTCATCCAAAATTATAAGAAAATATTTATATATAAAATTAGTTGAATCTGTCTAGCTTTTATAAGAACCATTGAAAATCAATTTTGTAAAAAAAAATTATTGCATCTTATATGAATTTACGATGGCTCTGACACCAAATGATAGTCTTAATAATTCATGACGTGTTTTGCAATTAAAAAAACACAAGCAATCCAGAATCTGTAAATTCAAAATAAAATAGCAAAGTAATTTAAATCTTACAGTTCTGAAGTGCAGACATCTTTAGGCGGAAGCGTTAGTACTGATCTTCAACGGTTTTTCTCAGATCTGATGATGGAGACCTTAGGCGTTTCCTTTACTTCTCACTTTCAAAAAATGGTCCACATTACACTAATTATTTACATTATCTTAACAAATCAAGCATGCATGCATTAATTAATAATTGACCTAAATAAGCAATAATAAGCTAGTAACAGAAAAGAGAAATATATATATATACATGACTAAGCTTACCAAGATAGAGAGGAGAAATACAAATTAACTTCAAAGATCTCAGATCCTAGCTCTTTGTGCACAGAAATCAGAATGACACTTCTGGAAGGAGAGAGAGAGAGAGTATTAATTGATCAAAACGGCGCTGCTAGAAGGAGGTCTTTTATATAACCAAAACCCTAGAATAACCTTTCTACACGGATTTTTTACTTAAAAATCCGTGTAGCTCTCTCAAGGCTTTCTATACTGTTATTTAAACAAAAAACCGTGTACAATTTTCACCTTTCTACACGGCTCTTTATTAAACGTCCGTGTTGCTCTCTCAAGTTTTCTACACTACTATTTAAACAAACATCCGTGTACAATTCTTACCTTTCTACACGGTTCTTTAATAAATATCCGTGTAGCTCTCTTAAAGCTTTCTACACTATTATTTAAATAATAATCCGTGTACAGTTCCTAATAAACGTCCGTGTAGCTCTCTCAAGGCTTTCTACACTGATTCTTTAATAAACATCCGTGTAGAGATCCCACAGATATTTCGGGCTTCCAAAAAATTACAATTTCCCCACGGTTTTTAAGTAAAATTATCAAATCCGTGTACAATGTGCAGTGTACAATGACCATTTTTGTAGTAGTGGCTGTTTAATAGAAACTCTTATTAAAATGTTTTCAAACAGATTAAATTTTTGAATAATTATAAGGAACCCCCCACTCCCATCCCCCCATTTTTCCCGCACTCTCTCTCTTCCTTAACTGCCATATATCCCCACTAATTTCACTAAAAGTTTCCTTTTATCCCCGCATTAAATTAGACTATCATTTAATACCAATCCCCGCATTAATTATACCTTCCTCTAATAACAATTCCCGCATTAATTATTCCTTTAAAAACAATCTCCGCATTAATTATACTGTTATCTAATAACAATCCCCGTTAATAAATGCTTATCTGTTAATTGATATTCAAAAAATTATTTATCATTATTTCTGAGAAATATTTACCCTTGTAACATAGAGTATTTATTCATGTAACATAGAGTATTTATCATTATGTCTGAGAGTACTTATCATTGATGTTTTACTGTAAGTTGCAATTATGTCTGAGAAGTATTTATCTATGTAATACAAAGTATTTATCCATATAACATAAAGTATTTTTCATTATGCATGAGGGTATTTATCATTGATGTTTTACTGAAAGTTGCAAGTATGCATTAGAAGTATTTATCCATGTAACATAAAGTATTTATCCATATAATGTAAAGTATTTACCCATGTAACATAAAATATTTATCATTATGTCTCAGAGTATTTATCATCGGGTGAGGAGATTGTTTATTTAATGGTCTCCAGTTGTGCGGGGACGATTCAAAAAAAAAAAGAAATTTTGTGCGGGGACAATTAAAGGATTGATTTATTCTTTTATAAATAGAGATCATTGCATAGGGCTTAATACCTGACAAATTCAAGTTAAATACTTTGATTCTTGAAGTTAAATACTAACAGTTTTTTAAATGCTCATTAATGATTGAGCGGTCCCCCAATGTTTAATGGTCCCCAGTTGTGCGGGGACGATTCAAAAAAAAAAGAAAATTTTGTGCGGGGACAATTAATGGATTGATTTATTCTTTCATAAATAGAGATCATTGCAGAGGGTTTAATACCTGACAAATTAAATGTAAATACTTTGATGCTTCAAGTTAAATACCCGCAATTTTTTAAACGCTCATTAATGATTGAGCGGTCCCCCCATATTTTTTTTGGCAGTATTTGCGGGGATAAATGTGGGGATAGACCTGCGGGGATTGTTATCATGATCCTAAATTTTTAAAAAGGAAATCGATAACAAATAATTAAACAAAATATTTTTAATTGATTTTGTTGTGGTCTTTTAATCGATTATATTCTTATAAACTAAAATCTTCAATTAGATTATCTCTCATATTTAGCATTACATTTTTGGATAATTACAATGCATATTGCTAGGTGTCACTTATAATTTATATAATCGAAAAGAGTTTCGAATTCCATTGCTAAATGACATAGATCTTACAGGATCAAACCAATATGTAATTAATTAAAAATGCTCATTGATTTATTTGTCATGTAGGACATGACTAATAAATTGGTTTCTCTATTGAAACATAAGATAAATAATTATAAGAACAATTATATGATATTTTGGATTTAATTAAATGGTTTAATAAAATCCAAATATCAAAAAAGATCAAATAAATGAAACCTTTGTGAGCCACAGAAAATGAGTTTGAGTTGCAAAGAGATATGTATTTTACCACGATTTTTGTGAACATAACTTAAAATGGACGTAGCTCATCAACTGTAACTTCATTTTCAATGTTCTACTACTTTTTTGAAAAGTTTGTGAGAAGATCTACAATTTGATGTAAAAATCATAACTTGGACCGATCGCATGCGTTTCTCACCAATCGCATACAGATCCGCATAAAAGTTTTGTCAATCGGAATCAGTTGTTTATGAAACTTGTTGATCAAGGAAATTGTGAGAATAACATCTAGGACATATGGAACTTCTTGTAAACAACATAATGGCTATTTAAAGAGTTCCCTACTACCTAGGGTAATCAATTCATTCATCTTATGTGTTGAGAACTCACAAAACCTAAACTCAAGATCTAGTTCTTTCGAAAGATAGGGATTAAGAAGTGAACAAATTACTACTCTTTAGCAAAATGACACTTTAGTTTCTAATTAATTTATGAGTGGATACCATGGAGGACTTCTACTTTGTTGTCTCAACTTAGTGCAATGCGTTGCAAGAAATCAACCACCATTAACATCTACAAAGAGGTGAATGATCTTCAACTCTACATCTCAAAGACCTTTCTTTCTTGTTTAGAGACGAGAAAAAAAAAAGTATGATGCTTATTAAATTGAAATTTTGATTTTGGTTTAATTTCAGTCGCATAAGATGTTTCTTTGATATATTTCTTGTCAAAATTCTAAAATTCCACTGTCTTAAGTACCATAAACACTTAACATATCTAACGCTGTCGGTAAAACGTAGTTATAACGGTAGCTCTTCAGTAGTGCAAAAGAGAACGCTGGATTAGAGGCTCCAGTTTGCCCCTGACACCTTTTTCTCTCTCTCTGAATCGCTTCTTTTCCTCCAACCCCTTACGATTTCGATCAAAACCCCGAGGCAGGCCTCCGCTCGCCCCTCCTGTTCGCTCGACACCTATTACGCTCCCCTCTCACCTCTCCTGACCCCTCGGTTTCACTGTCCAGATCTCCTCACTCGCAAGTTATTATTTTATCCTAAGAACAAAGAATTGTCTTCATGGCCGTTGCCACCACCGTCAAGCCCTTCACCAAGTAAATGCACTAGTTCAGTATTAGAAGTACCCGGGAGCACCTCCCAGTTGTTCATTAATCTTTACAATTCATTTGCAACTTCCATTTTCGGATGATTGTTATTGATTTTTTTTTCTTATTTTTAATGTTTGATGTGCCTGGTAATACATGCAATTTTCTCATTTTCAGAAGAGAAGTTTCTCTTTGAGTACCTCATAGTCGTTGGTGAGAGGGGAGAGAGAGAGTTTGTTACTGTATATCACGGAGGAAGAGATGAAGAGACATGATCAATCATTTTCTGAAGGAACTGGAGAACAGCAGCAAATGTGACAAGTGGAGAGAGAGAAAAATGGAGAAAGCACACCTTTATTTCGAAATGAGAAGTTTCAGATGGAGGTTTTTTTAAAAAAAAAGAGAAGTTTCAGATGAAGATAATCTGAACTGCTAATCTCAAAATTAGAGTGCGGTTCAGATTTTGGGAAAAAAATTGGGGCATAAATTCTTGGAGCATTTGAGTCCTCCTCACATATATATATATATATATATAGTGGTTAATATGCTTTCGGTAGCATATGGACCGAAGTGCCACCGGTCCAAATTCAATTTTTCAAAATCTAAACAATCGATCTGAACCGTTCATCTTGTTCTCCAAATTTTACATTTTTCTGAATTTTTTTACTATTTATTAAGTATTTTACAAAATTGTTGATCCAACGGTGGCTGCTGATTTTACTGTTAAGCCACCGTTGGATCAACAATTTTGTAAAATACATAATAAATAGTAAAAAAATTCAGAAAAATGTAAAATTTGGTCTCCAAGCACATATTAATATGGAGAACAAGATGAACGGTTCAGATCGACCATTTGGATTTTGAAAAATCGAATTTGGACCGGTAGTACTTCGGTCCATATGCTACCGAAAACATATTAGCCACTATATATATATATATATAGAGTGAGTCTATGGTACTATGCATATTACGATTTGGCACCGTACTACGGCTCTATATTCAAGTTTTCAAATCCTAACGGTCGATCCGAACCGTTCATCTTGTTCTCCATATTAATATGTGTTTGGCGACCAAATTTTACATTTTTAGGAATTTTTTTACTATTTTTTTAGATTTATTGAAAATCACTGTTTTTGGATGGTCCAGGATTTTCAGATCAAGTGATTTTCTAAATATCTAAAAAAATATTAAAAGAATTTAAAAAAAATGTAAAATTTGGTCTCCAAACACATATTAATATGGAGAACAAGATGAACGGTTCGGATCGACCGTTAGAATTTGAAAACTCGAATATAGAGCCGTAGAACGGTAACAACCCGTGATATGCATAGTACCATAGACTCACTCTATATATATATATATATATATAAACAAGTATACGTTAATATGTGGTATAAATCACTGTTAATATATTATAAAATGGTAATTTTATCATTGTTAATATACTCGAAACCGGTAATATATAGTATAAACCACTGTTAATAGACTCTAAACCGGTATTTTTATCACTGTTAATACACTCTAAACCGCATATTCAAATTACAACTGAATAAGAATATTCGACCCAATATTTGATCAAATAGACTGAATATTACTACAAATATGGATGCGTTCTGTGGAGTCAAGTTTAGCGAATTAATTATATTGTAATTTATAATTAGTTCTATGTCAAACTTGGCTTATCGTCACTGATACAAGTTTAGCGAATTATATTGTAATTGGCTTACCGTCAGTACTGTTGTATCAGCAAGCTTGAATATTAGAAATTGATTTGATTGCTTGTTTTCTGTGTTCAATTTACGGGTTCTTGTGCTTCATCGCGTCGTGCACACGACAATCAACGTTTTGATCCCCTATCTTACTTTCAGAAAACTAATATTATGTTATATGTACTAAATTCTTTGAGGAAAAAATAATTTAAAATTATATTCATTGTTCAAGGACAATATATCAAAGATAAATTAAATTGTTGAGGATAACATTGCATTAATATAGATAAGCATATGTCCGCAGTCAATGTCCATATAATAGCTGGACATATTTAAATAATGCCACTAAACCCAGTTGGTGGGTTTTATTGCCATTTTAAAAGCATTGAGACTTTGAGATAATAATTGTTGAGTACAGCACAAACTAAATAAATCTTAATGCCCAATTGCCGCTTTCCCCCGTGCAAAATGATGTTTATGCCGTTGACATATATATATAACTAATCCTATCAAAATCATTTTTTTTTTTGAAGAAAACTTGCCGCATTTTATATTCCACAGATTTGTTACCGGGTAAATTGTTCTGATGAAATGAATGAAAAGGAAAAAAACGCTCAATACATTTGAGCCTGAAATTAAAGTACAGAAAATACGTTAGGAAAAAACCCCTTACAAATAGTTTCGCCGCTGTCCACGAGTGTTGTTCTACATTTGTCATCTTCACTGTGCACACACAAACATTTTTATTGTGCTCCAGTTATTATAATTAATACAATTTGGGACAATTATATCATGAAAGTATGGATGTGCTCACATTATGTGAAGGCCACTTGACTAATTGTTTTTTTTATTTTTTTGAAAGAATACTAGCTAATTGTTTTATTTAAGTATACTACAATTTTATCTAAGGCAGGATTTTCTTTTGCAGGTTTGGCCGGAATAACAGGATGACTTGAATAAAGAAAAACGACTAACCAATTATTAAACTTTCAAAATACATTGTTTACAGCTGCATCCCTAATGACTGTTCAACTATTTGATCTATAAATGCCATTCAAAAGTGAAGACATAAAGCATCAACCAGACACAACAAAATTTGGAGAAACAATTTCTCAGGAACTAAATTCTCTTTCTTTCTCTAAAACAAAATAATATGGAGGACTCCAGTATGCCACCACCTTGTATGGGGAATACAGTCACAGTACTAAGCATTGATGGAGGCGGCATAAGAGGACTTATTCCAGGCACTATTCTTGACTATCTTGAATCTCAGTTCCAGGTATATAATCACTACTGAAACCCAGTTCATTGGATATCAATTACCAGAATGTTTGTTTTGGTTCTGTTAGTGTAAAAGCTTATTCTTTTTCTCGAGTCAATAATATGAATATGTACTGTAAAAGTGTTCATGAACAACCAAGGATAGTGAATACATCTCTGACTTACTAATTGTTGGGTGCTACTTTCACCCGTTGCTTTTAGGGTGGGAGTAAAGTACTACCATATTTTTTAATCTAAGCTAGAGCGATCTTCTTGTATTCTAGTGCAAATTTTCTATTTAAGATAAATGTCTGGAATTGTCAGTACATAACTAACTGTCTGGAATCGACATTATATGGCTTCATTCAAATAATGCAACTTGTCACATATGCAGGTGCTGGATGGACCAGATGCAAGGCTAGCCGATTACTTTGATGTTATAACTGGCACAAGTACCGGAGGTTTGATCGCCACAATGTTGACAGCCCCTAACAAGGAAAATCGTCCCTTTTTCACTGCAAAAGAAATTGTCAAATTTTATGTCGATAATGGCCCTTCCATTTTTCATCAAAATATGTATGTTCATAATTTGCATGGTTTATGAAACTTTGAAATTGTTAGTACTACTTTATTTCATAGTCTAATAAAATGGATCAGTCATGATTGATAGCAGGGTACCATTAGGTTGGAAAATGTTTGAAATTAAGTTTGAACTGAATTTTCACTGCGCATATATAGGTGCAAGTCAAAGAAAAACTCTGTTTCTTTTTTAATATATGATTATTAAGCTATGCAATATTTGCTAAAGTATTCAAACTGTGAGGGAACCTCTTCCTAATCTAATTTGGCGTTCCATACTTGAATAATATAATAGATATACTAGTTTCCCACAAGGTATTAATTCAAGGCAATATCTTCAATACAAGCACACAAAATATCATGCTTGTTTCTTTTTTTCATCATGCAGGGGTTTATTTGCTAAAGCAGAAAATCTGTTCACCACAATCAAGGGACCAAAATATGATGGCACTTTTTTGCACAAAATAATAAAAGAACTATTGAAGGAAACAAAAATAAGTGAAACGTTGACCAACTTAGTAATCCCGACATTTGACATCAAGGATCTCGAACCAGTCATCTTCACAACCATCGATGTGAGTGTCTTAATTCATTGTTTTCCTTTCCATATCTCAGATTGATCCAAATTGACTCGTGATAAGCCAAATTACTGTCTAATCCAAACAGTAAAAGAAGTACAGTACCTGATTAATATCCAAATTAATATATACGTTGTGTACGTACAGGGAAAGAAAACACCTTTGAAGAATGCGCTCCTATCAGATGTGTGTATTGGTACTTCTGCAGCACCGACAGTTCTTCCAGGACACTACTTCCAGACAAAGGATCCTCAGGGGAATACTCAAGATTATAATCTTATTGATGGTGGTGTAGCTGCTAATAATCCTGTCAGTAAACATGCATGCACTATTCAATTCAATTTTCTCAACAATACAACTTTCTCAGGCACTCTCTGTATATGCAACTTAACACACCTCTGGAACTTAATCTTACAGCTATAATTGTGAAACACTTTACCACAAAAAAGGTACTCAAACATTTCATCGAACATATTTAATGATTAAGAACAGAAGAACATGGCCTTAATGGGCTTATCAGACGTTTAATTTGCGTTACATTCACATAATTAAGATGGAGTTAATTTTGATAACTCAAAATTGTTCTATTTAATTTCATCTTAAGGGAGATTGACCTGACTTATGCAACTGTTAGAGCTTTCATATCGTTATTTATATATTACTAGCAAAATCAATTGTTTCAAATTAATTCAGTACTTATTAATTAAGCTTCTAATACACTACTACAGACGGTGGTAGCAATCTCTCATATTACACAACAAATCTTCATGAAAAACCCCGACTTTGCTAACATCACACCCAAGGATTACGGCAAGTTCCTAGTCATCTCGATTGGTACAGGCAATGCTAAGCAGGAGGGTATGTACAATGCAAAGGACAGTGCCAAATGGGGTGCACTTGAATGGCTGTTCAACAAGGGAATGACCCCCTTGATCGACGTCTTTTTTCATGCAAGCTCTGCTCTTGTTGATGCAAACTTATCTGTATTCTTTGAAACACTTAACTCTTATGCAAATTACCTACGCATACAGGTACGTACTATCTATTTTTAATCCAAATGATAAATATATAGGAGTTTCTGAAGGCAAGAATCTGACATGATATATATATTCTGGTTTCATTTTTAAAGACGGATGCATTGATGGGTGACACTGCATCTGTAGACAACTCAACTCCAAAGAATTTGCAAGATTTAATCAAGGTTGGGAATGATCTCTTGAAGTCGCGAGTGGCTGAAGTCGATGTTACGACGGGGATATACCAGGCAGCTGACTATAATGAAACAAATGAAGAAGCACTTAAGAAATTTGCGAAGAAATTGTCGGACGAGAGAAAGCAAAGGATGGCCAAAATGAACATGTAATTATTAAGGGGCTTTAGTTATTTTCTTGCTGTGATTCAGTTGTTCCTTTCATATTTATGCGTGTGTTTATGCTCTAAATTAAGATGACAGTTGTATTTGGATATTTCGAGTATACTGTTTTATGAATTTATATATGTTTGTTTCTGTACGCTTTCAAAGGCATTAATTATTGAGTAAGGCTGCCGTGACCGATTTTTTTATTTATATCCAAAAATAAATCAAATTACAAAAAATAACTACTTCGGCATTGAATTTCGAAATCTACCCAATCCGGTTATCCAGTAACCGGATTTTTTTTTCCAGTTATCCAATTTCCGGAAATGTGAAATGGGTCTGGTTATTGGTTAACCGGAAATGAGCAAAATTGGTATGCTATATGTCCGGTTAATGGTGCACTGGTTTTGTTTTTTTTTTTTTTTTTTTAAACGTAAATTTTTTTATTTTTATTTTTTGTATTAAAATATTAGAAATGTTGAATATATTTCTTTGAAAATAGATGAAATACAATATAATTTGATTTATTAGAAAGACTGCAACAAATAACCCGGATCAATATTTTGTTGTTCGTACAATAATCTTTTACGTCTATTTGACTAATTTGCAAAAACATACAATTATTGAATTTTACGATTTCTTCTATTTTAAGAACATATAGGTCCAAGAAGAGAAAGAACTGCGATGAAATATGCTTGGACTGAAGAAATCACGAAGACTTTTATCAAGAATATAAAATGTAAATTCAAAAGATTGATAAAGTATGTGTGAGGTTGATCAAAGTGGGATAAAACGTTATGAACGTTTACAAAACGTTGGTAACGTTTTATAATGATCAGAAGCTTCAAAAATATCAAAAGAAAACCAAGTTATAACGTTAGAACGTTTTATAAAACGTTGTAACGTTTTACAAACGTTATAACGGTTATGAAACGTTGTAACGTTTAACAGGCTCAGAACAACTGAAGAACAGGTGTTCAGTATAAACTAGAAACGTTGGAACGTTTAGAAAACGTTATAACGTTTATAAAACGTTGTAACGTTTTATAAAACGTTGTGCAACGTTTACTAAGCTGTCAGAGAATTAAAACCCTAAATCGCATTTGAATAAAACGTTGGTAACGTTTTATAAAACGTTGGTAACGTTTTATAAAACGTTGGTAACGTTTTATATCAAACAGCTCATTTTTGAGCTGCCACTATAAATAGATTGAGGGGATCACTTTCAAAAGCACCTGAGCCGACCCTAATTATTTCAAAAGTGATTTTCTGAGAGCTTAGAATCCACCATTGTTGTGAGAGCCTATAACTTCAAAATTCCTCAAGCAACCTCAACCTACTTCACCAATCTAGCTATAGATTAGGTTAGAGTAAGCTATTGAGTGTTTCTCTTGTGTTCCTAGATAATCGAGACCTTGTTCTCACCTCTTTGAGTTGGCCGTTTGACTTCCCGCTTGGTGTGTAAGGGCTCAACGGTTCACAAGTTGTAATCCTTTCGTATTGGGTAATAGGAAGGCGCACCTCACAAGGTTGCGAAGCCCCGGAGACGTAGGCCTTTGTTTTGCCGAACTCCGTTATCACCCCGCGTGTCAAATTTCTCTAAACTCATCTCTTTACTTTCAATTGCAATTTAATTTCAGTTTTTGAGCAATTAGAGGTGCCCCTAAGAGTAACAAAGTGGTATCAGAGCAAGTTACTCGAATTAAGACACACTTAATTGGAGATTAGATCAACTTGACAAATGACACCTTATAGATCCGTGAAAGAACCCCTAATTTTTGGTACTACTACCAAAAATTTCATGCATTGGAAGAAAACCATGATCAATTACTTGAATATCCTTGAGGTATGGTATGTGGTTGAACAAGGGTATACACCAACATACACAAGTGTAGCTACCGAGGGTTCAACCGATGCCAAAATTGAGACCATCGTTTCCAAACAAACCAAGAAAGACAATGATCTAGCAACCAATGCCATATTCAATTTGGTTAGTGAATTGGTAACCTCACTCTTTGGTAGTGCATCAAGTGCGAAAGAAATGTGGGATGCTCTTGTAAACCGGTATGAAGGGAATACCCAAATCAAACGAACCAAAATAACCGGTTTAGAAGCAAAATTTGAAACCTTTAAGGTTGAAGATGGTGAAAGCATTGAGGATATGTATAATAGACTTATGCATATCCAAAATGAGTTTACCGAATTGGGAGAACCACTTTCTAACAATAAACTTGTAGGAAAGCTATTGAGGGTGATGCTCATGAGGGATAAATGGTCCGGGTTGGTGAGTGCTCTAGAGGCAATCCAAGGCACGCACGACACATTCACACCGGATGACCTCTATGCTCATTTTAGGAGTTTTGAAGAAAAACTTCGACAATCCGGTGATTTGAAGCAAAGCTCAAAGTCCAAAACCGTAGCTTTTCCGGCACAAAACCGAAACTTTCCAAGCTCCTCAAACACCCGTCTCTCAAATGATCAATTTATCAACAAAATTGATCATGAAACATCCAAGGATGCTCTTCTCTTATCCAAGATGTTTCAAGGAATGCTTGATTTTGAAAGAAAATACAACAAGGAACGAGAAGAGAAGAACAAAAGGGTAATGTGTTTCGCATGCCATAGAGAAGGGCATTCCATTCAAACATGTTTCAAGCTATTTCCACAATTGAAGAACACGGATGGCGAAACACAACAAGATAGAAAACCAAGACAAAAGTATGACGGGTATAAGAAGAAGAAGGCCAAAGCTTTGCAAGCCTTGTTCTCGGATAGTGAGACGGAACAATCCGACACGGAATCGGATAATGAAGAAGAGATCAACCTTGCATTGATGGCAAGTGTAGATGAAGATTCCTCAAAGATTGACATAGACTCAATTATAGCTAGCAAGAACATCACCGATGAAACAACCATCAACTTTCTCATGGAGCTTGTTAAATCAAGGAATGCCAAGAAGGGAGATGAATGAGTCAACACCTCAACAAACTTTGCTAGTGAGGTACATTCAACTCTTAGTCTTGATGGTTATGAGACCGAACTTGAATTTGTAAATGAAGGTGGTGAAGAATATAGTGGTGAAATTGATATTGAAAATTGTATCATCACAAATGAGACCAATAATGACTTGAATATGAATCGGTTAGATACCAATGATGCAAGCACTTTCAATAGTGAAATTCTAATGCACTATGATAATGAATCTAGGTTGAAATCACTCCTTGATGAGTCAAATAGAACCTTGGTTGAGAAGGAAGGTATTATCCAAAAATTAATTGCAAAAAATGACATGCTAGAACTTGAAAATAAAAAATTAAAAGTATCTCACTTAGGTGAAATAGGCATTTTAAAAGTTAAAGTTCAAACTTTGGAAACCGAAATTCGGGCATTGAAATCTCCTAGTGAATTATCAAAAGTCACTAGTCTAGATCCCTACTATGTGAGCAAATTGATAAATGATCAATCCTATTATAAAAATGATAGAGTTGGTCTTGGATTTGAGAAGGGTAAATCCTCACTTAAATCTAATCACATGCTAAGCCCTAAAGAAAAAGGGGAACATTCTCAAACTTCAAGTATTCCAAATGAAAAGCTAAAGTTTAATTGTGAACAATATTCAAATTATCAATTCTTTACCAAAAATGGTTTGACTCCCTTGAACAAGGAGTCATCCAAATTGAAGTCCTCTCATGCCTCAAATGCTAATCAAGATAAAAAGTCACCTAATTATGCATTTAGATATAAGTATAATAAAAGAAATTTCAAGAACAAAAATACTTTTCAAAATAGTGATAAGAACATGTTTAATCCAAAGGGGTCAAACAAAACTTATTTCAAAGGACCCGATGGATGGTTTTATGAACTTAAAAATAAAAATGCTTTACAAAACCAAACTCAAAGAAATGGTGTAGCTAGAGATGTTCCCCAACATCACAATAGATTTAATTCTAACAAAATCAAAAGTGTTGCATTCAAAGTTGCAAATAGGTCACATGATAGTAATAAGAGTAGTGTATGTGAAGTGAAGTACCAATCCATTCTCAAACAAGGTTCTACTACACTTAAGCAATCGACTACAATATGCAACTATTGTTGTAAATTTGGCCACACTTCCTTAGAATGTGGATTTAGGAATGTAAACAACAAACATAATGTTGTTTGGGTTCCTAAATCTATTCTATCTTAGGTTCACACTTAATCTCCCCTAAAAGTTTTAAAATTGCCAAATACAAAGGGGGAGATTAAAAGCAAGGTATATGTTAGTTACTAACTCAATAATAACTAATATATACTTTGTAGGTGTGTTTGATTTCATCTCAAAAGGAAAGTGCTTGGATCATTGATAGTGGATGCTCACACCATATGACCGGTGACAAATCAAACTTTAAATTCTTAGAACCATATGATGGAGGTACGGTTACCTTTGGAAACAATCAAAGGAAGAGCTCTATTATTGGTATAGGCTCAATTGGTAACCAACACTTGACCATATCCAATGTATATCTAGTTGATGGATTATACTATAACTTACTTAGTGTAAGTAAGTTATGTGATTCGGGATACTATGCCAAATTTGATGCTAATGCTTGTCACTTAGTTAGATCTTCGGATGATGCTCTAATCTATTTGGGTAAACGAAAGAAAAATGTGTATTACTTGTATTTTACTCATTTTGATTCCGGTGAAACTTGTCTAAGTGCCGTATCTAGTGGATCATGGTTATGGCATCGTAGGTTAGGTCATGTTTCAATAGATACCATTAAGAAATTGATCAAACTAGACCTTGTGCGTGGTTTACCAACACATAAATTAGAACTTAAAGGATTATGTGATGCATGTGTTCAAGGTAAACAAACCAAGAGTAGTTTTAAATCCAAAGACATGGTTTCAACCGATCAACCTTTGCAATTGTTACATATGGATTTATTCGGACCAATTAGTGTACCAAGTTTGGCCAAAAAGAAATATGCATATGTAATTGTAGATGACTATAGTCGCTTTACTTGGGTTTTATTCCTACAACACAAGGATGATGCAATTAGCAACTTCATTGAATTTTGCAAACGTGTTGAAAATGAAAAGGGGTCAAAAATCATTAGGATTAGAAGCGACCATGGGGGGGAATTTGAAAATGCAAAATTTGATCAACTTTGCTCTAAAAGGGGATACAAACATGAGTATTCAGCTCCTCGCACACCTCAACAAAATGGGGTAGTTGAGAGGAAGAACCGAACCTTAGTTGAGCTTGCCCGAACCATGCTAAATGAATACTCCTTACCCAAACACTTGTGGGCCGAAGCGGTAAATACGGCATGCTACGTGGTAAATCGCGTAAGCATAAGGATCATATTGAATAAAACACCTTATGAGCTATGGAAAGGGTACAAGCCTAAGATATCTCATTTTAGAGTATTTGGTTCAAAATGCTTTGTTCTTGATGAATCTCCCAAAGTAACTAAATTTGATTCTAAATCTATTGAGGGAATGTTTGTAGGATATTCAAATTCAAGTAAAGCCTATAGAATTTACATTCCATCTCAAAGAATTGTAATTGAATCC
Organism: Carex rostrata; assembly: GCF_964058835.1. NCBI lineage: Eukaryota > Viridiplantae > Streptophyta > Magnoliopsida > Poales > Cyperaceae > Carex > Carex rostrata. The sequence continues at coordinate 8,005,383 of NC_135921.1, forward strand.
GTGCATGTTAAATTTGATGAAAATGCTAATCAAAAGGTCGAGAAAGGTATTGAGATTGTAGGTGTTGAAGTGCCAATTCTTGATCAAGATGAAATTGAGACAAGAACCGATACAATTGAGGATCAACCCGAGCAAACTCAACCCGAAATGGATGCAACCAACATTATCGAAACGGATCAAATAGTTGAAGGAATGCAAACCGAAGAGATGCAACCTTCACGAATTGAGTATCAAATTCCTCAAGACCTAAGGGAAGTATCTTCTCATCCTCTTTCTAATGTAATTGGTGATCCTAGGGAAAGAGTTAAAACAAGATCCGAATTAAATCAAATGATTGGTCATTGTGCATTTGTATCTCATATAGAACCTAAAAATTTTAAAGATGCAAATATAGACCCAAATTGGATTTGTGTCATGCAAGATGAACTTGCTCAATTTGAAAGGAACAAAGTTTGGGAACTTGTACCTAAGCCAAATGATAGAATGATTATTGGAACCAAATGGGTCTTTAGAAATAAAAAGGATGAAGATGGAAATGTAATTCGCAACAAAGCTAGGTTGGTAGCTCAAGGGTACAAACAACAAGAGGGTATTGACTTTGAAGAAACCTTTGCACCTGTAGCTCGTCTTGAATCCATTAGAATGCTTTTAGCATATGCCTCAAACAAAAATTTCAAACTATTTCAAATGGATGTTAAAAGTGCATTTTTGAATGGATTCATAGATGAGGAGGTGTATGTTAATCAACCTCAAGGCTTTGTTGATCCAACATTTTCTAATCATGTATATAGACTCACCAAAGCTCTCTATGGACTCAAACAAGCCCCTAGGGCATGGTATGGTAGATTAAGTTCCTTTCTAATTGACAATGAATTCATTAGAGGCAATAATGATACAACTCTTTTCACTAAGAAAAGAGATGGATCACTTTTGGTGGTGCAAATCTATGTAGATGACATAATTTTTGGTTCACCTAATGCGGCACTTGCCGAGGAATTTTCTTCTCTTATGAGTAGTGAATTTGAGATGAGCATGATGGGTGAATTGAACTTCTTCTTGGGGCTTCAAATCAAGCAACTCATGGATGGCACATTTGTGAGCCAAACCAAGTATGCGAAGGAATTGATCAAGAAATTTGGGATGACCGAAAGCAATACAAGCAAAACTCCAATGGCTACGAATGCAAATCTTGACTCGGATCCAAATGACACATCGGTGGACATCACTCAATACCGAGCTATGATAGGTAGCCTACTCTATTTAACTGCTAGTAGACCCGATATAATGTTTGCGGTATGTCTATGTGCTAGGTATCAAGCAAATCCCAAAGAATTGCACTTGAAAGCCGTTAAAAGAATTCTTAAATATGTCAAGGGTAGTTTAAATTTGGTATTATGGTATGGCAAACAATCGGATTTAGACTTGATAGGATATGCCGATACCGATTTTGCCGGAGACCGTATGGATAGAAAAAGCACAAGTGGTACATGCCAATTTCTTGGTGGTTCACTTGTATCTTGGTCAAGTCGCAAACAAACCTCGGTTGCCCTTTCCACAACGGAAGCCGAGTATGTAGCGGCCGGTAGTTGTTGCACACAAATTCTTTGGATGATTCAATCCCTAAATGATTATGAAATTCGCTTCCGCAACGTACCAATTATGTGTGACAATACTAGTGCCATTATGATATCCAAAAATCCGGTCCTTCATTCTAGAACCAAGCACATAGAGATAAGGCATCATTTTATTAGGGATCATATAGAAAAAGGTGAAATTGAACTCATACATATCGACACCAAAGAACAAATTGCCGATATATTCACAAAACCCCTAAATACACAACAACACAATGAATTGAGATTTAAATTAGGCATGCTTGAACTTAGAGAATAGTCATATTCATAACTTATTTCAAAATTATTATTTGCAATCAAAATAGGTCATTTAAGGAGTGTTTTAAAGAAACAAAACGTTATAACGTTTCTGAAAACGTTCCTAACGTTTTGTGAAACTTCAAAAAGTCCGAAAGCATTATAAAAACGTTACATAACGTTTTATAAACGTTATAAACGTTTTCACTTCCAATACTTAGCCAAAATATTGACAAATTACAATATAAACGTTGTAAACGTTTTGAAAACGTTGGTAACGTTTTATTAGACTTCAAAAAGTCTGAAAGCTTCACAAAAACGTTGGACAAACGTTACACAAACGTTCCAACGCTTTCAAAACGTCACAACGTTTATACAAACGTTGCAACGTTTGTCTGACAAGGGACCAAAAGTGCAAAAATTACAAGTGAAAACGTTGTAACGTTTTCCAAACGTTGGTAACGTTTTATGAGACTTCAAAAAGTCCGAAAGCTTCACAAAAACGTTGGACAAACGTTACACAAACGTTATAACGTTTTAGGTAAAAACAATGTATTTTAAACAAACGTTGGTAACGTTTGATAAACGTTGGTAACGTTTTATAGCGAAAAATGGTTTTAAAGCCTCCAAACCCGTCCCTTCCTCTCTATTCTTTCTTTCTTCCTTCAAACCTCTCCTTCTTCCTCTACTCCGACTCTCTCTCTCTCTCTACCCATTCTAGCCATCTACTTCACCAAATCAAGAAATTCTTCTTGATTTCTCTTCTCCTCTCTTCTCACTACTCAATTCTCTTCTCCAAATCTCCTTTCCCTCTCTCAATCTCTCTCTCTCCAAAACCCTAGCCAAAACCCTAGGAGCAAATCCGGCGATCCGACCGTTGGATTGACGATCCGGCTTCACCACTGCACTTCTAGGGCTCTCCTCTTCTCGGTTTAGCACTTCACCTCTCAATCGGTAAACTTTCTCTTTAACCCTAATCTAATGGCTCCAAAGAAAGATGCAGTGCCTAAGGGTAGTAAGAAAAGACGTGTGGACTCGGAGGTTGGTCAAGGAAGTGGGGGGAATTTGGAACCAAATTGGAACATTCACCGGTCAAATAGATACCTATTCCGGGATATTGTGGCCTATGAGAATTATGTGGGTTCTTTTATGAATAGGAAAATAACCGATTGCTACTGGTTTAACAAAGCCGCGGTTACCTTCTCCCAACCCGAGGATGACAAGATAATTGCTTATGTGAATCATTGGGGATGGGAACCTATTGTCACTTGTTATGAACCCTACAATGACCTTCTTACCCGCACGTTCTATGCAAACATCCAAACTAGTGATGAACCCTTCAGGATCATCTCTTGGGTAGGCGGGAAAGAAATTGTCCTATCTCTGGATACTGTGGCACAATGGCTTGGGGTTGAGAATGACGGGGAGGAAACCTACCCCTTGAGAAGTTGGCCTCTTTATGCCGATGGAACTTCACTTGACTATAAGAAATGGTTTGACCGCAACTACATATCCGGGGCTAAAATCTATGCTTCTCACCTTCCATCTCTACATCGATTGCTCTTTCTCTTCATCAACAACATCCTTATGCCCAAAGCCACAATCAAAACCAATCTTGAGTGGGGACCCATGTACTTTCTTCGTCATCTCATTCAAATGGATGAAAAGAGGATTAATATACCCTACTTCTTTCTTCGTCACATTAATGGTGCATTTACAACCTCGGTCCACTCTCTGCCTTATGCCCACCTCATTCACAAAATCATCTGTCTCAACGGTATCCAACTACCTGAAGATGCAGAAGTATCCTTCCCGACAAATTTGGTTGACCACCTGACAAGAATCGGGTGGGTCTATGGTCATTCAGAATCGGGTCTGAGGCGCTATGAACCCGATGCAAGAGCCATCAACCAATGGATAAACCATCAAGAGGCACTACCCAATCAATACTGGGATCCGGAAGAACAAGTTGCACCGGCTCAACCTCCACCTCAACCACAATTTGTGCCACAAGCTGGTGCGTTTGTCCCTCCAGAAGGTCAAGAAGCACAAATGATGTGGCTTTGTCAACAAATGCACAACCAACGTCTTGAGATTCAACAGAATCATCAAGCCATGAATAGGAGGTTCGACATGCTTGAAAAGGGGCAAATGAAGATAAGGCAACAACTGCGAGCACATGCTCGAGCTCTCAATACGCTTGATGAAGCACAATCAAGCCTCTCCAATCGCTTTATCAAGCAATATGGTCCCTCTGGAAGCCCGGCACGAGCACGTGAGCGTCTGGTTGAGGAAAAAGACCTGGATGATGAAGAAGAAGACATCCCAGTTGAAAGTCAAGAAGAAATGGCCGAAGAACCAAACGACCCCATGAATGACGAATAAATCGTATTTTTTGATAACTTAAATTGTGTGTTATTTGCATGAATTGTTTGTTGATTGCATGTTTAATTTGAATTGTTTGAATTGCTTTGATTTAGGTTATGTTAGTTGAATTGTTGTTTTGTTATGTTAGTTCAATTGTTGTTTTGAAATATTTTGAATTGTTAAATTGGTGAATTTCAACTAGTTTAAATTGATTGAATTGCATGATTTGATTGAATTGTGGTATTTGAAATTTGGTGTAGATATGTATGAGATATTGATATCTTAAAAATGGTGTATGAATTGCTAACTTGTAAGGGGCTACTTTGCAAAATTGCAAAAAATTGGATATCTTGGCGCCTTGACAAGTTTTATTGAATTACTTGGATTGCATGAGTTGAAATGTTGTATATGCATGAGCTATGCACATGGATATATACAACTTGATATGGTGAATTGAAATTGAATTGTTTTGCATGTAAAAGTTATGCCCTCAACTTTATTTTTGTTTGTAAATTATTGTTGCTATATTACTAAATTGAGGGGGAGTGCATAATTTGAGGGGGAGCACTTTAAATTAGTGCTAATTTTCAACCCTTTCGTCGATTTCCAAAAGGGGGAGAAATTGGTACAAATGGATTGAAATGCAAAATCAAAACTGGATTAACTAATTTCTGAAAATTTTCGATTTATGCACTTACTCACATTGTATGTTTTTGCAAATCGCCAAAAGGGGGAGATTGTTGTTCGTACAATAATCTTTTACGTCTATTTGACTAATTTGCAAAAACATACAATTATTGAATTTTACGATTTCTTCTATTTTAAGAACATATAGGTCCAAGAAGAGAAAGAACTGCGATGAAATATGCTTGGACTGAAGAAATCACGAAGACTTTTATCAAGAATATAAAATGTAAATTCAAAAGATTGATAAAGTATGTGTGAGGTTGATCAAAGTGGGATAAAACGTTATGAACGTTTACAAAACGTTGGTAACGTTTTATAATGATCAGAAGCTTCAAAAATATCAAAAGAAAACCAAGTTATAACGTTAGAACGTTTTATAAAACGTTGTAACGTTTTACAAACGTTATAACGGTTATGAAACGTTGTAACGTTTAACAGGCTCAGAACAACTGAAGAACAGGTGTTCAGTATAAACTAGAAACGTTGGAACGTTTAGAAAACGTTATAACGTTTATAAAACGTTGTAACGTTTTATAAAACGTTGAGCAACGTTTTATTAAGCTGTCAGAGAATTAAAACCCTAAATCGCATTTGAATAAAACGTTGGTAACGTTTTATAAAACGTTGGTAACGTTTTATATCAAACAGCTCATTTTTGAGCTGCCACTATAAATAGATTGAGGGGATCACTTTCAAAAGCACCTGAGCCGACCCTAATTATTTCAAAAGTGATTTTCTGAGAGCTTAGAATCCACCATTGTTGTGAGAGCCTATAACTTCAAAATCCCTCAAGCAACCTCAACCTACTTCACCAATCTAGCTATAGATTAGGTTAGAGTAAGCTATTGAGTGTTTCTCTTGTGTTCCTAGATAATCGAGACCTTGTTCTCACCTCTTTGAGTTGGCCGTTTGACTTCCCGCTTGGTGTGTAAGGGCTCAACGGTTCACAAGTTGTAATCCTTTCGTATTGGGTAATAGGAAGGCGCACCTCACAAGGTTGCGAAGCCCCGGAGACGTAGGCCTTTGTTTTGCCGAACTCCGTTATCATCCCGCGTGTCAAATTTCTCTAAACTCATCTCTTTACTTTCAATTGCAATTTAATTTCAGTTTTTGAGCAATTAGAGGTGCCCCTAAGAGTAACATATTTTTCTGGTCAGATTTTTCGCGGTTGTAAAAAAAATTAATATATTTCTTTATGTGTTATTGGAAAAAAAATAAAAATGCTTAGATTCCGAGTTATTGATCCCGGTTCAAAAGTCACTTCTAGATAATCTAGAAAATATTATGATATTTCTTGTACATTTAATTTATTAAAAGTTGTATCTATTTTGAAAAAAAAATAAAAACTTTAATTTATTTAATGATTGTTATTCAAAAATAATTTTCAAAATAGATACAACTTTTAATAAATTAAATGTACTAGAAAGATCATAATATTTTCTAGATTACCTAGAAATGACTTTTGAACCGGGATCAATAACTCGGAATCTAATCATTTTTATTTTTTTCCAATAACACATAAAAAAATATATTAATTTTTCTTACAGTCGCGAAAAATCCGATCAGAAAAATATTGATCCGGGTTATTTGTTGCAGTCTTTCTAATAAATCAAATTATATTGTATTCCATCTATTTTCAAAGAAATATATTCAACATTTATAATATTTTAATTCAAAAAAATAAAAAAATAAAAATTTCTGTTTTAAAAAAAAAAAAAAAACAAACCCGTGCACCATTAACCGGACATATACCATACCAAACATTTTGCTCATTTCTGGTTAACCAATAACCGGACCCATTTCACATTTCTGGTTATCCAATAACCGGACCCATCTCACTAATCCGGGAATTGGGTAACTGGAAAAAAAATCCGGTTACTGGATAACTGGATTGGGTAGTTTTCAAAATTCAACGCCGAAGTGGTTATTTTTTGCAATTTGATTTATTTTTTGGATATAAATAAAAAATTCGGCTACCGTGATATGGGTTGCATAGAGGGCTACGGTGCTACGTCTTAATATTTGAGTTTTCAAAATCCTAACTGATATCACACTATTATATCTATATTTCCGACCGAATTCTGTACCAAAACCTGTGTCCAAAATAGTGAAACCATCTTTATTCCATTAAATATCTATAGAATATGGTACTGCTGCACTTTTATTCTTATATTGCAGGAAACGGGCGAAAATGGGAAGAAAATATGTTTTCTGAACATTCTGTCCGGGTCGGACAACATTTCTGCTGAAATTTTAGTATCCGAACTTAAAACAGTCACAACTTTTGACTCGTAACTCCGTTTTGAGTGTATGACCACTTTTTGGAAAGCCTGCAAGAAGATCTACAATCTGAGCAAAAGTTTGTACGGGTTGGACAGGATCCTGTCCGGGTCGTACTAGACACATCCGGAAACAGATCCAGAATTTAGAAACAAGGTCTAATGAAGGAAGGTCGGCCAGAAAAGCTTATAAACGGGAATTCTTGCACCTGAGAGCGAATTCTGGGGCAGAGAACACATACCTAGGTTTTTGGATTGGCGGCTAAGCTTGGAGACGAAGTTGAGAAGCGAAAGACGCGAGTTTTCAACGGATCTTCTTCTTCTTTGGGTTTTATCATGACTTTTCTTTATCTCATCTGTTTTATTTGTTTTAGAACTATGCTAGAATAGTTTTCTTTGTTTCTAGGGTTAAGATGTAATCGAATGTTTTGTTTTGCATTTTGGATATTGGAAATTTTGTGTTGAAATTTGTGTTTGATTTTAATTGCTTAGTAGAAATTGTTTGATTATTATGGGTTTGCCAATAGATGAATGATCACGTCTGTAGTGCATTACAACCCTTATAATCTTTCGACCAAACTAAGTACATGAGGTAGGATTAGTGACCTGAAAGGTCAAACCAAGTAGTAGTCGAAAGGTGAACATTTCCTCTTATCGACGGATAAGTGGTTACCTTTAGTATACCAAACAAGCAACTAGGTAATTCGGACCAACATACGACAGTTGAGGTCTAGAACCCGACGAGGGCAGATATTGCAATTCCATACCAAGTTAATGAACCAAAATACGACGGTTAAGGTTTAGGAACATTAGGTCTGGTCAGTAAAACCCTACACAAATGAACAACACAAAGAAATTGTATCTGGTGCATTAACTCGAAGTCAGTACGGGTCGGACAGGAAGCTGTACGACCCGTATTAACTGATACGACTCGGACAGGAAGCTGTACGACCCGTATCAGAGATTGAGAGGCAGAACTTAGATGAGTCTGAAACCCTGGAAACGCCTTTTATTATTGATTTAAAACCAAACTTTACTTTATGTTATTTAATTATTGCAATTCAACTTAGGAAACATAATTACCAAAACCAACCTTTCAAACTTCTAGTTTTTAGCTACTTTAAGTAGAATCTGGTTGATACCTGAACCGTCCCTTGGATCGATACCTGACAATACAAACGATAGGATTGTGCACTTGCAGTCTAAATCAAGAGTTAGTCAAGGTTAAAATGTACAGCTTGCTGTACTGAAACTTTGTACATACTTTTGTGTCAACACTAACGGTCGATCCGAACTGTTCATCTTGTTCTCCATATTATTATGTATTTGCAGACCAAATTTTACATTTTTTTAAATTTTTTTACTATTTTTTTAGATAAGTAGAAAATCACTTAATCTAAAAAATTCTGCACCATTTAGATATTTTATTTTCTATTTTTAAAATAGTAAAAAATTTCTAAAAATGTAAAATTTGATCTCCAAACAGATATTAATATGGAAAACAAGATGAACAGTTCGGATCGACCGTTAGAATTTTGAAAACTCAAATATTGAGCCGTAGCACCGTAGCCCTCTATGCAACCCATAGCACCGTAGCCTTACTCTTAATTATTTACATTGGTAGAGTTAACAACCTCCCAGAAATAAAGTAGATTGCATTAAAGAAACCAACATAAATCAGAGTGGTTTATTTTTTAGAAGTGTAAAAAATCAAGAATATCAATATCAATATGTGTCTCTTGTGTGGAGAGATAGTAATAATCAAGAATATCAATATCCCTCATAAAAAATGGCGATGATATCGCTGGGCTCCTTGATGAAATAATACAAGTATGTGCACATATAATTAAAGAGTTAATCATAATTATTGAATTATTTTAGAATCAAGAAACAAGTAGATTTGCAAGGATGACACATTCCTATTTTGAATCTATTTATAATATCATGAGAAATGAAATTGACACAAGGCAATTGTTGCCTTAGGAATCGTGATATATATAGCAGATACTTATCATCTGTGTCTTTTGGGTAATTACAATAGTCACACTCCGAGACAACTCGCCACGTATTTATATATAAGACATGTGCATATCACATACATTATCAATAATAAATACTCATGCAACATTTAAAAGTCAAACAAGTCTTCTAACACCACAATTAATTTTAGTACATACCACACATTCAACATGAGATCAAGACAAACATGGCAAACAAACCGATAATTGCAATGTGAGTCAATGTATCCACTTTTAAAGAGAATTAAAGTTCAACTAAAAAGAAACTAGAAAGACACTTGAGTCATCTACTCGTTGACCTCTTGATCTGTATCCCTCCTATTTGTGCTCCATGTTGGCCTAATTATTTCCTGGAACCCACATAAAAGTGAAACGGGTGAGAGATCGAACAATCTCTCAGTACAGGATTTAGTTCCAGTCCCAAAATTTGTCAAATTAACTTATTAACACAAACAGGATATTGAAATTATATCATCACATACAATTTACTAATGAATATTTAAAATACACACACACACACACACAAGCACAAATACATTTCTTTAGTTATCTTTCATGTTTTCAACTGCCTCACCAGGGGTACTTAAACCCCACTAGATCTTGGCTGTGCCACTAGACGGGGACTCGAACCACCGCTAGATCTTCTTCACCTCACCAGGGGGACTCGAACCACCCCAGCTATTGGTGTCTCACTAGGGGGACTCGAACCACCGCAAGACATTGACCCGTGACGGGAAGTCCAACCAACGCCACGTTAACGAGGGGTCCAGTCGGACACTAGACCTAATGTATACATTTCAACATGTGTTCAACGCATATTGGCCCCTTTCCTTTACATTCCATATTCGTTTCATTAATCACACACGAATCATACTCAACACAACACATCCTATAAATCTGTTGATCAAACGAATAATCATATCCTAGTATTATAAACAAAGCCAAGGGGATCGTTTGATTCAACATGAATAATTCCATAAATAAATAAATACAAACAAAACGGTAAATAACAATTTGACAATGTCCAGGAAATCTGTACCTGTTATTGTAGTAGATTTCTATTCGTTCTTCACTCTTCTAACACTTCAGAATTTGAACCTAATTACGCAAACATGACTCTAATTAACATCGCTTGACAACACTTGTTTATAATATTAATATTCTTTAGTCATTTATCTACTTGAACATTCGTTTAAAACTAAGAAGTAAAAGTACAATTAAATAGTTGAATATATATATGTATAGATTGCAATCTAATTTATTTCCTAAGCATAACCAGAAACGAAATCAAATGTTGGTTGTAAATCAGAAAGGTATATTATATAATTAATGCATCATAACTTTATTTAACTACGTCCTTAAATATAGTTATTTAGTAATAATTAATATGATTTCTTTAAAACAACTGCAGGAGGAGAAGATAAATATACAATAATACATTTTCAAATTACAATACATGACTTATATAAAGAGCTTAGCCGGGTGTAAACTTGATTACATAAATAATATACACTAGTTAAGAAAGTAATCACACTTGAGCGAACTTGTCTATTAATTTGTTGGGAAATTAAGGACAACAGTGTTTCTAGAATTGGATATTTTATTTTTGGGTAAATTTTGCTTGAGGTCACTAAACTTTGTTATTTGTCTCGAATTGGTCACTCAAGTTTGATTTGTCCTTTTTTAGTCACTCAACTCTGTTATTTGTTCCACTCAAGTCACTCTATACTATCCAAAATCTTAACGAAATATTCTCATTCCGTCCAATATATTAATGGAATATACTCATTCCATCCAAAATATTAACATAATGAGCATATTCCGTTAGCATTTTGGATGGAAAAGTATAGAGGGATTTGATTAGGACAAATAATAAAGTTGAGTGACTAAAAATGGACAAATCAAACTTGAGTGACCAATTCGTGACAAATAACAAAGTTTAGTGACCTATGGCGAAATTTACCCTTTATTTTTATTTTATCATACTTCAACATAGATTCAATGACTGAGATGGTAAAGTATAAATATAAAATAGCTGAGAGTTAAGATAGACATTTATAAACGTTTGAAACAAAATAAACACAATATTATTTACAAGGTATAATAATATTAAGAAGATATATATGTTCAACAGATGTAAAAATAGAAATATGAACAACACAAGAAGCGTTAACTAATGATAAAATATGAGAGTAGCAAGCAAAGAGAGGAAAATTAAGAAAAGGCTATCGAATCAAAAGAATAATCTTAACTAAGTTACAATCTAGATTAATTTATGTATGGTTAATAGTATTATTAACTAAATATTATTTACTCCTGGGCTTATTTATGCTTTAGTGTAATGATATTGTAATTAACATGCTAGGGAGATAAAAAGTAGAATCATATATGTACAGACCTTTTTTTTTATTATTCTATTAATACTAATTGTCTACTCCGTTAAATAAAATTCATCCGGACAAGTAATCATCATCAATAATTAATTTATGATTTCGGGTTACAACACTCCAATTGAAGGTGTTTGGAGCACTCTAGTAGTGTCTCAAGATGACAAGATAATATGTCATTTATAACCCTAATACAACACCTCCAATTGAAGGTGCTGGGAGCACTATAGTAGTGTCCCTATAGGGCAAGATAATATGACATTTAAAATCCTAACACAACACTTCAATTGAAGGTGCTTGGAGCACTTTTGTAATGTCTCAAGATGATAAGATAATAAGTCATTTAGAACCCTAATACGACACTCCAATTGAAGGTATTTGGAGTACTCTAGTAGTGTCCCTATAGGGCAAGGTAATAGGGCATTTACAAACCGAATAAAACACCCCAGTTGAAGGTGTTTGGAGCACTCTAGTAGTGTCCCTATAGGGAAAGATAATAGGACACTTACAACCCTAATGCAACACTCCAATTGAAGGTGTTTCGAGCACTCTAGTAGTGTCCCTATAGGGAAAGATAATATGGCATTTACAAACCAAATACAACACTCCAATTGAAGGTGTTAGCGCACTAGTAGTGTCTCTATATGGAAAGATAATAGGGCATTTACAACCCCAATACAACACTCCAATTGTAGATGTTTGGAGCACTCTAGTAGTGTCTCCAGATGGAAAGATAATAAGACATTTACAACCCTAATAGAACACTCCAATAGAATGTGTTTGGAGCACTCTAATAGTGTCCCTACAAGTCAAGATAATAGGACATTTACAACCCTGATACAACACTCCAATTGAAGGTGTTTGGAGAACTCTAGTAGTGTTCCTATATGGCAAAATAATCGGGTATTTACATCCCTAATACAACACTCCTATTGAGTGTTTGGAGCACTCTAGTAGTGTCTGCAGATGGTAAGATAATAGGGCATTTACAACACCAATAAAAAACACCAATTGAATGTGTTTGGAGCACCCTAGTAGTATCTCCAGATGGCAAGATAATAGTGCATTTACAACCCCAATACAACACTCCAATTGATGTTCTTTGAAGAACACTAGTAGTGTTCCTAGATGGCAAATAATAGGGCATTTACAACCCTACTATAACACTCCAATTGATGGTGTTTGAAGCTCTCTAGTAGTGTCTCTATATGGTAAGATAATAGGGCATTTACATCCCTAATATAACACTCCAATTGATGGTGTTTGGAGCACTCTAGTAGTGTGTCTATATAGCAAGATAATAGGGCATTAAGAACCATAATACAACACTCCAATTGATGGTGTTTGGAGCTCTCTTGTAGTGTCTCTATATGGAGAGAGAATAGGGCAAATACAAAACTCCACTTGATGGTGTTCGGAGCTCTCTAGAAGTATCTCTATATGGCAAGATAATAGGGCATATACAACCCTAATATAACACTCCAATTCAAGTTGTTTGGATCACTCTAGTAGTGCCCCTATAGGGAACGGTAATAGGGCATTTACAACCCAATACAACACTCCAATTGATGGTGTTTGGAGAACTCTAGTAGTGTCACTATATGGCCAGATAATTGGGCATTTACAACCCTAGTACAACACTCCATTTGAAGGTGTCTGGAGGACTCTAGTAGTGTCTCTAGATGGCAAGATAACAGGGCATTTGCAACCCCACTCCGACACTCCAATTGAAGGAGTTTGGAGCACTCCAGTAGTGTCTCAAGATGACAAGATAATTGGGCTTTTACAACCCTAATACAACCCTAATACAACACTCCAATTGAGTTTGGATAACTCTAGAAGTGTCTCCAGATGACAAGATAATAAGGCATTTACAACTCTAATAAAATACTCCAATTCACGGTGTTTGGAGCACTCTAGTAGTGTCTCGATATTGCAAGGTAATCGGGCATTTACAATCCCAATACAACACTCCAATTGAAGGTGTTTGGAGCACTCTGGTAGTGTCTCAAGATGACAAGATAATAGGTCATTTACAACCCTAATACAACACCTCCAATTGAAGGTGTTGGGAGCACTCTAGTAGTGTCCCTATAGAGCAAGGTAATAGAGCATTTACAAACCGAATAAAACACCCCAGTTGAAGGTGTCTGGAGCACTATAGTAGTGTCCCTACAGGGCAAGATAATAGGACACTTACAACTCTAATGCAACACTCCAATTGAAGGTTTTTGGAGCACTCTAGTACTGTCTCTACATGGCAAGATAATCAGGCATTTGCAACCCTAATACAACACTCGAATCGAAGGTGTTTGGAGCACTCTAGTGGTGTCTCCAGATGATAAGATAATGGGGCATTTACAACCCGAATACAACACTCCAATTGAACGTTTTTAGAGTACTCTAGTAGTGTCTCTATATGGCAGGATAAAATGGTATTTACAACCCCAATAGAACACTACAATGGAGGGTATTTGGAGCACTCTGGTAGTATTTCCAGATGGAAAGATTTACAACCCTAATACAATACTCCAATTCAATTGGAGCACTCTAGTAGTGTCTCGATATTGTAAGATAATCGGGAATTTATAACCCCAAGACAACATTCCAAATGAAGTTATTTGGAGCACTCTAGTAGTTTCTTCATATGGCAAGATAACAGGGCATTTACAACCCTAATACAACACTCTAATTGAAGGTGTTTGAAGCACTCTAGTATGGCCGCTATATGGTAAGATAATAACGCTTTTACAACCCCAATACAACAGTCAAGTAGAAGGTGCTTGGAGAACTCTAGTAGTGTCTCTATATGGCAAGATAATTGGGCATTTACAACCCTAACACAACAATTGATGGTGTTTTGAGCACTCTAGTAGTGTCCCAATAGGGCAAGGTAATGGGGCATTTACAACACGAATACAACACTACAATTGAAGGTGTTTGAACCACTCTAGTAATGTCCCTATAGGGAAAGATAAAAGGGGATTTACTGCCCGAATACAACACTCCAATTGAGGGTGTTCGGAGCACTCTACTAGTGTCCCTATAGAGCAAGATAATAGGGCATTTACAACCCTAATACCACACACCAATTGAAGGTGTTTGGAGAACTCTAGTTGTGTCTCTATTTAGCAAGATAACAGGGCATTTACAACCCCACTACGACACTCCAATTGAAGGAGTTTGGAGCACTCCAGTTGTGTGTCAAGATGACACGATAAGATGGCATTTACAACCCTAATACAACACTCCAATTGAAGTTGTTCGGAGCACTCTAGTAGTGTCCCTATAGGCAAAGATAATAGAGCATTTACAACCCTAATACAACACTCTAATTGATGGTGCTTGGAGCACTCTAGTAGTGTCCCTATAGGGCAAGGTAAAAGGTCTTTAATCTCCCTAATACAACACTCTAGAAAGGTGTTTGGAGCACTCCAGTAGTGTCCCTATAGGGCAAGATGATATGACATTTACAACCCTAATACAACACTCCAATTGAAGGTGTTTGGAGAACTCTAGTAGTGTCTCTATATAGCAAGATAATTGGGCATTTACAACCCTAATACAACACTCCAATTGAAGATGTTTGGAGAACTCTTCTAGTGTCTCTATATGGCAATATAATTGCGCATTTGCAACGTTAATATGACACTCCAATTGAAGGTATTTGGAACTCTCTAGTAGTGTCTCTAGATGCCAAGATAACAAGGCATTTGCAATCCCAATGCCAAGATAACAAGGCATTTGGAGCACTCTAGTAGTGTCTCAAGATGACAAGATAATTGGGCATTTACAACCCTAATACAACACTCCAATTAAAGGTGTTTGAAGCACTCTAGTAGTGTCCCTATAGGCAAAGATAATACAGCACTTACAACCCCACTACGACACTGCAATTGAAGGAGTTTGGAGCACTCTAGTTGTGTCTCAAGATGACAAGATAATAGGGCCTTTACAACCCTAATACAACACTCCAATTGAAGGTGTTTGGAGAACTCTAGTAGTGTCACTATAGGCAAAGATAATATAGCATTTACAACCCCACTACGACACTCCAATTGAAGGAGTTTGGAGGACTCTAGTTGTGTCTCAAGATGACACGATAATAGGGCATTTACAACCCTAATACAACACTCCAATTGAAGGTGTTTGGAGAACTCTAGTAGTGTCACTATAGGCAAAGATAATATAGCATTTACAACCCCACTACGACACTCCAATTGAAGGAGTTTGGAGGACTCTAGTTGTGTCTCAAGATGACACGATAATAGGGCATTTACAACCCTAATACAACACTCCAATTGAAGGTGTTTGGAGCACTCTAGTAGTGTCCCTATAGGCAAAGATAATTGAGCATTTACAACCCCACTACGACACTCCAATTGAAGGAGTTTGGAGCACCCTAGTTGTGTCTCAAGATGACAAGATAATAGGGCTTTTACAACCCTAACACAACACTCAAATTGAAGGTGTTTTGAGCTCTATAGTTGTGTCCCTATAGGCAAAGATAATAGAGCATTTACAACCCTAAGACGACACTCCAATTGATGGTGTTTGGAGCTCTCCAGTAGTTTCTCCAGATGGCAAGATCACAGGGTATTTACAACCCCACTACGACACTCCAATTGAAGGAGTTTGGAGCACTCCAGTAATGTCTCAAGATGACAAGATAATTGGGGATTTACCACCTTAATACATTACTCCAATTGAAGGTGTTTGGAACACAATAGTAATGTCACTATAGGCAAAGATATAATAGGGTATTTACAACCCTAATACAACACTCCAATTGAAGGTGTTTGGAGCACTCTAATAGTGTCTCTAGGTGACAATATAATATGGAATTTACAACCCTAATACAACTATTCAATTGAAGGTGTTTGGAGCACTCTAGTAGTGTCTCTATATGGCTAGATAATTGGGTATTTACAACCCCAATAAAACACTACAATTGTGGATGTTTGTTGCACTTTAGTGGTGTCTTCAGCTTGGAGCACTCTCGTCGTTTGAGCACTCTAGATAATAAGGCATTTACAATCCTAATACAATACTTCAATTCAAGGTGTTTGGAGCACTCTCGTAGTTGCTCGATATTGCAAGATAATCAGATATTTACAACCCCAATACAACACTCCAATTGAAGGTGTTTCGAGCACTCTAGCAGTGTCACCAAATGGCAAGATAATAGGGCATTTACAACCCCAATACAACACTCCAATTGATGTTGTTTGGAGCACTCTAGTAATTTCTCCATATGGCAGGATAATGGGGCATTTACAACCCTATGAAAACACTCTAATTGAAGGTGTTTGGAGCACTCTAGTAGTGACCCAATAAGGCAAGATAAAAGCGCGTTTACAACCCTAATACAACACTCCAATTGAAGGTGTTTGGAGCACTCTAATAGTGTCTCTAGGTGACAATATAATATGGAATTTACAACCCTAATACAACTATTCAATTGAAGGTGTTTGGAGCACTCTAGTAGTGTCTCTATATGGCTAGATAATTGGGTATTTACAACCCCAATAAAACACTACAATTGTGGATGTTTGTTGCACTTTAGTGGTGTCTTCAGCTTGGAGCACTCTCGTCGTTTGAGCACTCTAGATAATAAGGCATTTACAATCCTAATACAATACTTCAATTCAAGGTGTTTGGAGCACTCTCGTAGTTGCTCGATATTGCAAGATAATCAGATATTTACAACCCCAATACAACACTCCAATTGAAGGTGTTTCGAGCACTCTAGCAGTGTCACCAAATGGCAAGATAATAGGGCATTTACAACCCCAATACAACACTCCAATTGATGTTGTTTGGAGCACTCTAGTAATTTCTCCATATGGCAGGATAATGGGGCATTTACAACCCTATGAAAACACTCTAATTGAAGGTGTTTGGAGCACTCTAGTAGTGACCCAATAAGGCAAGATAAAAGCGCGTTTACAACCCTAATACAACACTCCAATTGAAGGTGTTTGGAGAACTCTAGTAGTGTCTCTATATGGCAAGATGATTTGACATTTACAACTCTAACACAACACTCTAATTGATGTTGTTTGGAGCACTCTAGTAGTGTCCCAATAAGGCAAGGTAATAGGGCATTGACAACCCGAATACAACACTCCAATTGAGGGTCTTTGGAGCACTCTAGTAGTGTCCTTATAGGGCAAGATAGTAGGGCTTTTACAACTGTAATACAACACTCTAATTGAAGGCATTTGGAGAACTCTAGTGGTGTCTCTATTTAGCAAGATAACAGGGCATTTACAACCCCATTACAACACTCCAATTAAAGGAGTTTGGAGGTCTCTAGTAGTGTCTCCAGTTGGCAAGATAATTGTGCATTTACAACCCTAATACAACACTTTCAATTGAAGGTGTTTGGAGCACTCAAGTAGTGTCCCAATAAGGCAAGATAATAGTGCTTTTACAACCCTAACACAACACTCCAATTGAAGGTGTTTGGAGCACTCTAGTAGTGACCTATAAGGCAAGATAAAAGCCCGTTTACAACCCTAATACAACACTCCAATTGAAGGTGTTTGGAGAATTCTAGTAGTGTCTCTATATGGCAAGATAATTGGGCATTTACAATGCTAATACAACACTCCAATTGAAGGTGTTCAGAGCACTCTAGTAGTGTCCTTATAAGACAAAATAACAGGGTATTTAGAACCCCACTACGACACTCCAATTGAAGGAGTTTGGAGCACTCTAGTAGTGTCTCAAGATGACAAGATAATAGGGCTTTTACAACCCTAACACAACACTCCAATTGAAGGTGTTTGGAGAACTATAGTAGTGTCCCTATAGCCAAAGATAATAGAGCATTTACAACCCTAAGACAACACTCCAATTGAAGGTGTTTGGAGCTCTCCAGTAGTGCCTCTAGATGACAAGATAACAGCGCATTTACAACCCCACTACGACACTCCAATTGAAGGAGTTTGGAGCACTCTTGTAATGTCTCAAGATGTCAAGATAATAGGACATTTACAACCCTAATTCAACTCTCCAATTGAAGGTGTTCGGAGCACTCTAGTAGTGTATTTATATGGCAAGATAATCGGGCATTTATAACCCTAATACAACACTCCAATTGAAGGTATTTGGAGCACTCTAGTGGTGTCCCTATAGGCAAAGATAATAGAGCATTTACAACCCTAAGACAACACTCCAATTGAAGGTGTTTGGAGCTCTCCAGTAGTGTCTCCAGATGGCAAGATAACAGGGCATTTGCAACCCCACTACGACACTCCAATTGAAGGAGTTTGGAGCACTCCAGTAATGTCTCAAGATGACAAGATAATAGGGCATTTACAGCCTTAATACAATACTCCAATTGAAGGTGTTTGGAACACTTTAGTAGTGTTCCTATAGGCAAAGATAATAGGGCATTTACAACCCTAATACAACTCTCCAATTGAAGGTGTTTGGAGCACTCTAGTAGTGTCTCCCGATGACAAAATAATGAGGCATTTACAACTCTAATACAACACTTTAATTGAAGGTATTTGCAGCACTCTAGTAGTGTCTCTATATGGCTAGATAATTGGACATTTACAACCCCAATAAAACACTACAATTGTGGATGTTTGGAGCACTCTAGTAGTGTCTCCAGATTGAAAGATAATAAGGCATTTACAACCCTAATACAATACTCCAATTCAAGGTGTTTGGAGCACTCTCGTAGTGGCTCGATATTACAAGATAATCGGACATTTACAACCCCAATACAACACTCCAATTGAAGGTGTTTGGAGCACTCTAGTAGTGTCACCAGATGGCTAGATAATGGGGGCATTTACAACCCCAATACAACACTCCAATTGATGTTGTTTGGTGCACTCTAGTAATTTTTCCATATGGCAGGATAATGGGGCATTTACAACCCTATGAAAACACTCTAATTGAAGGTGTTTGGAGCACTCTAGTAGTGACCCAATAAGGCAAGATAAAAGCGCATTTACAACCCTAATACAACACTCCAATTGAAGGTGTTTGGAGAACTCTAGTAGTGTCTCTATATGGCAAGATGATTGGACATTTACAACTCTAACACAACACTCTAATTGATGTTGTTTGGAGCACTCTAGTGTCCCAATAAGGCAAGGTAATAGGGCATTGACAACCCGAATACAACACTCCAATTGAGGGTCTTTGGAGCACTCTAGTAGTGTCCTTATAGGGCAAGATAGTAGGGCTTTTACAACCGTAATACAACACTCTAATTGAAGGCATTTGGAGAACTCTAGTGGTGTCTCTATTTAGCAAGATAACAGGGCATTTACAACCCCATTACAACACTCCAATTAAAGGAGTTTGGAGGTCTCTAGTAGTGTCTCCAGTTGGCAAGATAACAGAGCATTTACAACCCCACAACGACACTCTCTAATTGTAGGAGTTTGGAGCACTCTAGTAGTGTCTCCAGTTGGCAAGATAATAGGGAATTTACAACCCTAATAGTACACTCCAATTGAAGGTGTTTTGAGCTCTCTAGTAGTGTCTCTATATGGAAAGATAGTAGGGCATACTACTTCGGTTGTGTTCTCCAGTTGACATGGAATAGTCCTTGATAGGTCTCTCTTCTGCATTGGCTTCCACTCGGTTGGGTGGAACTTGGTTGTGGTTGTGATGTAGTGGCGGGTTCGGTGGAACTCCATCATTGGAAGACATATCGGAAGGCTTGGGCAGAATTTCCTTCGACAGGTATTGCTTCCTTACGTACTTCCTCTTGGCTGAAGTTGAGAGAGGAGGGTTAACTTCTTGTTTGAGTTTTGAGCTAGACTACATCTCGTATATCCAGCCAGTGTATGCACCTACAAGAAGAAAACAAGATATTAGGAAAGATTAAGAAAAGAGATTAAGAAAAGAAACTAAAAATTCGTAAGAAAACAAGAGATTAGACACCTTAATGACAATGTAAAAATTCGTAAGAATTTGAGAATTTTTACACCATACCCGGCAACGGCGCCAAAAAGCTTGATAGGGCGGAAATTAATGCTAATAATATTTATAACCCTAATGTCTACTCTACTATTGATTCACAAGCGTATGAATCTATCGTATAGTATAGATTGGGATGTCGATCTGTAGGGATGGTGTATTAAGAGATCTAAGATGTAAACTAAGGTCTAGGTTATCGCTTCTTTTAGGTTGGTTGATTGTGTTTTGTTTGGTTGCTCAGTTATTATACTGAATTACAACATAGGAGTAGTAGTAGATTATGTGTTATAAAGATGGGCTTCTAGGGAATCAGACATTCTATCATTCAAACTTGTTTAATCTAAGTTCTGGTTGTCATAACAATAGCACATGGTCTGTCACCAACCGCATGCTACTGTTAATACCTGTCAGTTGTAGAGTTACTCGGTAGCATGCGGCTCTGTTACCATCTGCACATGTTCTGGGTAAACAATACAAAGTCTGGTTTCAACTCCAGTCAGAATCGCACACGGTTTGATCAGAACCGTACACGCCCTGTACTGGTATCTCTGTGATCCGAGAGCTGCTAATCCTATTTTAGTGTTGTTCTCCAGTCAGTCTATTCTAGCTACACTTGAATACAACCTGTTAATTTCAAAAATTAAGATTTAAATTAACTTTTCATTTTTTACCAAAATATCATAGTTTAAAGACTGTATTGCTGACCTTCAGTAGCAGAAAGAAGGCACTACTGGCGGAGGGAGAGGCACGAGGCAATAGCGGAGGGAGAGGTGGCGGAGGCAGAGGTGGTGGAGCTAAAGAAAGGAGGGGCTGGCGGAGGGAGAGGTGGTGGAACAAGAGAGAGGAGGGTCTGGCGGAGTGAGGGACTAGCGAGAGGGGCTCACGAAAGAGAGAGAGGGGAGAGGGGAGAGGGGGAGGAGGCTGGGGCTGGATCGCATGAGATGGGGGATGCTGGGAATAAAAGAGAACTGGACTCCTCCAGTTACTGGAGTAGTGTTTCAATGTAAATTTTCGCTGATGATGATAGTCAATCCACATGCCTATTAAAGCGGATCCAACGAACATGGTTTAGTGTAATGATGTGTCACCAAAAACAGTGTAATTATATATGCAGTGTAATGATGATAGTCAATCCCTCCTTGTATTTATATATGGCCGCATAATTTGTTAACCGGGATGTTACTGTTGCATGTTTTATTCTAAAACTCACATATATACGTCCGCATTAAAATTTATATATGCAGCCGCATACCGTATATGCGGGCAGTGATCTTCTGCATACCGTATAGAAACCACATTTTATTACACTGATAGAAAGCATTGTTTTTGTCACCACACTAAATGTTGGTTCTCAAATTGATTGTAAATGATAAATTTGAGTATATAATATTGAATTAATTCATATGGAATCTAGCAGAATAATTTAATTTTCAATCTAGCAGCTTGAATCTAGAAATTCAAGTTCTTATACCCAATTAAGATTTTAATTTTCTCTGACACCGTCCGAATCAAAGCTGTTAATTTTGCATCACAAACCTTAAAAAATATAAAAGGTGTTAATTTCACTGTCATTTTATTCCCTGGTTTGTTATCAATAGAAAGCAATATTATGTGTCGTGTGCCTGCTTAATGCATTTTTCTTTTTGTCTTAAATTCCCTTGATATATATTCTAGTTGTGAGTTTAAATGATTTAGACTTTTGTCTGAACTAACTTTAACCAAGATTAGTAATTAACACTTTTAAGAGATAGAATTGACACTTGTTTGTGACACTAAATATAGGGTTCTAACACGATTAAATGACCTGGGATAAAATTGACGGAAAAAGGGTATGACATGTCACGTTAAATATGATATGACTTTGATGTTCAACTCTTTGTTGACCGGATTTTTTTTCATTAGAAAAAATAAAAATATTCCTCACCTTTTAAGTATTATTCACTAAAATTTAAATGTTTGTGGTGTTAAATTTCTAAAGTTTCTCTAAACAATTATTGTCACATGCATATGACGTGCACGTCTATTGACTTATCCGATCTTTCTGGATAACTAATGCATTAATCTTCATAAGTCGATGCATTTGGAAAATCGGAACGGGTTTATTTTGACTCAGTCAATACTCGCCCGGTCAAGAGGACCACTCGAATTAATCTGCCCACGACCATTGAGGACTCTTAATTACCCATTGCGAGTTGGTGCTGCGACATTAGAAGAGACGGAAGGCCAGGAGAGAAACGGAGAGCAACAGAGGCGTTCTATTGAAGAAAGCTGTATGGTAGATCAGTGTATTTGCTGATCTGTCAGCTGAGTCTATAGCATCAGCTGTAAATCTAGAGGCGATCTGTGGAGTCAAATTTAGCGAATTATATTGTAGTTTCTTAGTTCTATCTCAAACTTGTTTTAACTCCATTGTTGTATCACGTGTTCTTGTGCTTGGTTGCGTCGTGCACACCAGTCAAAGGTTTAATCCTATCTTATTTCGAGAAAACTAATATTATGTTAAATTATTGAGGAATAAAATCTTAGTAAATATCATCATCGGCATAGTCTAGAAAATATATAAGCTTAGCATCGTGTATAGCTGTCAAGTCATATTTGTTACCTAGCTTAATTTTTGTAAATCATTGTAATATTAAAGCACAATTAAAGTAAATATTTCAGCCACTTTAATTTTAAAAAGAGTCTAACAGTTAGTAGAAATTAGATTATAAATACTCATGTATAGTGCTTGTAAATTCAACAACAACAATCAATAAACAATATTTCATCATTCTAATCTCCCCTCTAAAAATTCTATATAAATGTATAAATTCTTTGAGAAAAAATAATTTAAAATTGTATTCATTGTCCAAGGACAATGGATCAAAGATAAAATAAAATGTTGAGAAGAACATTTCATTAATATAAATAAAGCTTTAAGTCTGCAGTCAATGTCCATATATTATTTGTGTTCAAATTAAATAATGCCACGACTAAACCCTGTTGCTGAAATTTATTATGGCAAAACGTGCAATTACATGCGCCAGTTCATTCTTTTTTTTTTCTTTCGACTAAAGATTCAAGATCAAGCTATTCAAATATTTAAGAATAATTATTTTTATTTTTGTACTGTAGTTTCATCTTTGTCCCCGCAATAATATTAGAGAAAGGTTGCACTATAGTTCACACTAATTATATGGTCCCTCATTTTCCAGTCTCGATCGCACTCGTTCCCGCATCAACCTTCATAGGTATAAATATTTGGAAAATAAGATATTAATACTTTGATGAATAACTTATTATAATCATTCATTTTTCAGTCCTCCAATGGTCTCGGCATCAACCTTAATTTCTCTAGTGAAGTAGTGGAGACCATGTATCCCCGCATCAACATTCGCCAATCGTCTCTGCATCAACATTCCTCTAACAAAAGTAGTTACCTTCATAGGAATAAATATTTCAGTAGATAGGTATAAATACTTAAGATACGATATTAATACTTGATCTATAACTTGATATAATCAAAAGCCTAAAGATTAAACTTTGTGTAATATATATACATATAAATAATTCAGTGCATAGGTATAGATACTTGCAGATTTGATATTGGTACTTTCAAACATCAGACATCATCCAACGCCATATATAAAAAAAAAATATCAAGTTTCACGGTCCCGCCAAATAGTTATGACAATATTAATATTTTTAGAAACGTGTATGATTCCCCCTCATTTAGTTTGAGTGGTCCCCCACAGATATTTATGGTGCGAGAATATTTGGGGGATTTGATTGGAGGACCATTGTTTACGTTAAAACTATTCGCCTCATAGGTATAAATACTTCCGTGCATATATATAAATACTTTTTTGCAAAGATATTAGTACTTTAGAAAAAAAAAAATTAGTGCTGGAGTTTTTGCGGCCCCCCAGACAGTTATAATAGTTATGGTGTGGGAACATTACTGTGTGAACTGAAATGCGAGGACTACTATTTAATATCCACAAAGAACTGTACCTTCCGACTTTCAAGCCT
Source organism: Carex rostrata (assembly GCF_964058835.1). Classification (NCBI taxonomy): domain Eukaryota; kingdom Viridiplantae; phylum Streptophyta; class Magnoliopsida; order Poales; family Cyperaceae; genus Carex; species Carex rostrata. The sequence continues at coordinate 8,029,955 of NC_135921.1, forward strand.
GCAACCTCCATCATCTTTTCAATAAGTTATCCTTAGTTAAAATACCCCTTCCAACAAGTCATAAAAATATTGATACTAAATTAAATATATGTTAATGTCTCGTTTTTACAAGTCAAATAAGTTTAATTTAGAATATATTTTATTCACGCCACTAATGTTTAATATTCTTTTAGCCAAAAAAATATAGAAAAATTAAAAAAATATATTATATAACCAGTAAAACTAACTCAATACTGTATTTTTATTTTGTTAAACAATCCTACATTTACATCTGCTTTAAACTGTGATTAGATTTTTTTTTTTGAGAATAAATGAGGATCAAGTCCCTATTTGTATATTAGAACTGGTAAAAAATACAGAGGTGATCAAGTCTTGAACTAAGACCCGTTTACAGAATTTTTAAAAGACGATTCAAAAGAGTTAAAGAGAGAACCAAACATTAAAACAATATAAATTTAGAAAATAACAGAAGATTAAATTTGAGGAATAAAACTCTTCAGCAGATCCTTTTTACTCTTGCCAGTATCTCAATGCAAATAATTCCATTGTTCTCAGATATGCATCATCAGTTCGGAGAGGTACAGCACATAATCCACTGAAGAAACCATGTATTGCTTGCAATGATCCAATTTGTATTGAAAATCTTTCAAGTACCAAACCAAACAATGTTCTTATCACATAACATGAAGAGAAGAGATGCTGCACTGTTTCACTGTCATACACATATTTGGTATTTGTCATCCACGTTTCACCAAATTAACGATTGTTAGTACTTTGTTCAGTACTAGCTAGCTAGCTAGCAGCCAAGCAAAAATTTTACTCTTGGTGGAACTTGCAGCTTCCATAGTCTATGAATGTGCGACACAATCAAGGGGAGTTTTTTATTGTGTAATTAATATACTAAATTCACTGTCAGTACCCCACCTTTGTTACCTTTCCATATCACATCATCAGAGTCTCCTGATATCCTTGTTGCAGCACAGCAGCACCCATTGTCTTACCTCCTCTTCCATATCCCTAAATTCCAATACTGCCCTTGAAGATAAATTGGTGGTGAAAGGTGATGTTATCTGATGAACTTGTATTACTTCTCTCAAGGAAATTGCGTGATCCACAGCATATGAAAACAATATTGGATATTTCATCTTCATAAATCCCACAACGGACATCCACATCTGCTGTTATTCTCTGGGAATAACAGGAACCTGTTATTCTCTGGGAATAACAGGAACCTGTTATTCCGATCCCAACTATTCAAACTTTTCCATGCGCAAAAACCACAACAATGTTTTTCATGCACGAATCCCAACAAAGACCAATGATTGGGGTAGGAATAACAGGTTCCTGATATTCCCAAGGAATAACAGCAGATTTATTTCCCAATTGAGAACCTTTTACTTACGAAAAGTGGTAGGAAAGTAGTGCCAGATCATGCGAGTGTACAGTCTTATTTAGCAAATAATCTTAATGTAATCTAAGGACATGTAATTTCCGTCAACCTTCAAAAAAAAAAAATTGCTGATGTGTAAAGAAACTTTTTAACGACTTCTTATTTGAACAAATACATTTAATAAATGATAAATGACTTGTAGTTTTGGAACTACGATAGGTCAATTGGTTAGGGTAAAAAATCCCACTAGAGATCATGAGACTCTGCCAATGAGAAATGGCCTAATGTGTAAAACTTTTTAAACTGGTCGCATTACAATTTAGACACATGTCACCATAATTTCCAGGAGTACTGTTCTACATTTGTCATCTTCAGTGTAGTGCACACAAAAAACTTTTTTTTTTTTTATGCTCTAGTTATTATAATTACTACAATTTGGGACACATATATCATACAAGTTTGAATGTGCTCACATTATGTGAAGGCCGTTTTACTAATTTTTTTATTAAAGTATACTACAATTCTATCTTAGCCAGGATTTTGTATTGTAGGTGGGGCCGGGATAACAGGATGACTTGAATAAACAAACATGACTAACCAATTATATTAAACTTTCCACAAAAATTGTTTACAGCTGCCTTCCTAATGACTGTTCAACTCTTTGATCTATAAATGCCATCCATAAATGAAGAAATAAAGCAAGAAGCAGAAAATATAATTTCCAGAAACAACTTCTCAGGAACTAAATTATCTTCTTCTTAATCTACAACATAATCTTATGGAGAAATACAGCATGCCGCCGCCTTGTAAGGGGAGTACAGTCACAGTACTAAGCATTGATGGAGGTGGAATTAGAGGACTTATTCCAGCCACTATTCTTGTCTGCCTTGAATCTCAGCTCCAGGTATATCAATCACTACTGAAACCAGTTCAGTGGATATCAGTTATCAGAATATTTGTTTTGGTTCTGTTAGTGTATAAGCTTATTCTTTTTTTTGAGTCCATAATAATATGAATATGTACATGTAAAAGTGTTCATGAACAACCAAGGATAGTGAATACATCTCTGACTTGCTATTATTAATTATTGTATAATAAATTATTTGACGTACTAGTAACTCCCAATCTCTTTCAGTCTTACTAATTATTTGGAGCTACTTTCACCAGTTGCTTTTAGAATGAGAGTAAAATGCTGCCAGTTTTTTTTTTTAATCTAAATTAGAGAACATCTTGTATCTCCATTGCAAATTTTCTATTAAGGTAAATGTCTGGAACTGTCAGTACATAACTGTACCTGCTTCAACCTTAGATAAAGGAATGACTTCTTAATGTTTCCTTTAAATATGCAACATGTCACATATGTAGAAGATCGATGGTCGACCAAGTGCAAGGCTAGCTGATTACTTTGATGTTATAACTGGCACAAGCACCGGAGGTTTGATCGCCACAATGTTGACAGTCCCTAACAAGGAAAATCGTCCCCTTTTCACTGCAGATGAAATCGTCCAGTTTTATGTCGATAAAGGCCCTTCCATTTTTCATGAAAAGACGTATGTTCATAATTTGCATGGTTTATGAAACTTTGAAATTGTTAGTACTACTTTATTTCATAGTCTAATAAAATGGGTCAGTCATGATTGATAGCAGGGTACCATTCAATTGGAAAATGTTAGAAAGTTTTAACTCAATTTTCTCTTCCTCATCTAATTTGGCGTTCCATACTTGAATAAGATAATAGACATGCATACCTTGAGACATACTAGTCTTCCAAAAAGTTTTTCAATGAAATATCTTTAAAAGACACGCATAAAATATCATGCTGTTTTTTTTTTTTACATGTAGGGGTTTCTTTTCTTTTATAGAAAATCCGTTCAAAAGAAAATTCACAGGGCCAAAATATGATGGCACTGATTTGCATTCAGAAATAAAAAAAAATATTGAACGAAACTACCATAAGTGAAACGTTGACCAACTTAGTCATCCCAACATTTGACATCAAGGATCTTGAACAAGTCATCTTCACAACCATCGATGTGAGTGTATTTATTCAATTGTTTTCCTTTCCATATCTCAGATTGATCCAAATTGACTCATGATAAGCAAAATTCATGTCTAATCCAAACAGAAAAAGAACAAGTACCTGATTAATATCCAATTTAATATATACATTGTGTACGTACAGGGACGAAAGGAAAATTCCTTGAAGAATGCACTCCTATCGGATGTGTGTATCGGTACTTCTGCAGCACCGACATTTTTTCCAGGACACTACTTCCAGACAAGGGATTATCAGGGGAATACTCAAGATTATAATCTTATTGATGGTGGCGTAGCTGCTAATAATCCTGTCAGTAAACATGCATGCACTATTCAATTCAATTTTCTCAAGAATACAACTTTCTCAGAGTAGACACTCTCTGTATATGCAACTTAACACACCCGTGGAACTTAACCTTACGTACAGCATTAATTAAGACTTCATTACCTTTGAAACACTTTACAATAAAAAATGGTACTCAAATAATTTATCAAGCATATATAATGATTAAGAACATCCGAACATGGCCTTAATAAACTTATCAGATGTTTAATTTGTGTTACATCTATATAATTTAGATGATGTAGATAATTTTGATAACTCAAATGCTTCTATTTAATTTCATATTAAGGGAGATTAACCATACTTTGAAACTGTTAGAGCTTTTATTGTGTTATTTATATATATTACTATCAAAATCAATTGTTTCGAATTACTTAAGTACTTATTAATTAAGCTTCTAATACACGATTACAGACAGAAGTAGCAATCTCTCACATTTCACAACAAATATTCATGGAAAATCCCTACTTTGCTGGCATCACACCCGAGGATTACGGCAAGTTCATTATCATCTCACTTGGTACAGGCAGTGCTAAGGAGGAGGGTACATACAATGCAAACGATACTGCCAAATGGGGTCAACTTCAATGGCTGTACCACAACGGAAAGAACCCCTTGATCGACTCCTTTTTGCATGCAAGCTCCGCTCTTGTTGATGCAAACTTATCTGTATTCATTACAATACTTGACTCTTACAAAAATTACCTACGCATACAGGTATCTATTTTTAATTCAAGTGATATTAATCTTCCACAAAGAATATACAGGAGTTTATAAAAGCATGAATCTGACCTGATATTCTGGTAATTCATTTTTAAAGACGAATGCATTGACAGGTGACACTTCATCTGTAGACAACTCAAAAGTTGACTCTTACAAAAATTACCTACGCATACAGGTATCTATTTTTAATTCAAGTGATATTAATCTTCCACAAAGAATATACAGGAGTTTATAAAAGCAAGAATCTGACCTTATATTCTGGTAATTCATTTTTAAAGACGAATGCATTGACGGGTGACACTGCATCTGTAGACAACTCAACTAAAACGAATTTGGAAAATTTAATCGAAGTTGGGAAAAAACTCTTGAAGTCGCAAGTGGCTGAAGTCGATGTTAGGACGGGGATATACCAGCCAGCTGACGGTCGTGAAACAAATGAAAAAGCACTTGAGGAATTGGCCAAGAAATTGTCCAGCGAGAGACAGCTAAGGATTAAAAAAATGAACAGCAAGATATAAGGGTGAGTACTGCACTTGTGGGATTTTCTTTTGTGGGATTCAGTTGTTCCTTTCATATTTATGCGTGTGTTTTTGCTCTAAATTAAGGTAACAGTTGTGTTTGGACAGGGTGAGTACTGCACTTGTGGGATTTTCTTTTGTGGGATTCAGTTGTTCCTTTCATATTTATGCGTGTGTTTTTGCTCTAAATTAAGGTAACAGTTGTGTTTGGACAGGGTGAGTACTGCACTTGTGGGATTTTCTTTTGTGGGATTCAGTTGTTCCTTTCATATTTATGCGTGTGTTTTTGCTCTAAATTAAGGTAACAGTTGTGTTTGGACAGGGTGAGTACTGCACTTGTGGGATTTTCTTTTGTGGGATTCAGTTGTTCCTTTCATATTTATGCGTGTGTTTTTGCTCTAAATTAAGGTAACAGCTGTGTTTGGACATTGTGAGTACTGTACTTGTGACTTTCATTAAAGAAAACCTATATATTTATGTTTCTACCTACGGGCTTTTCTCAAAAAATATATATGTGTGTGTGTGTGTGTGTGTGTTTGTGTTTCTGTCTGCTTTCAGAGGCATTAATTTTTTACAGTGGTATAGTTAATAACCTCCCAGATATAAAGTTGGCAGCATTAAAGCAGCCAAGATAAATCAGAGTGGTTATTTTTTAGAAGTGTAAGAAATCGAGAATTCAGTGAAAATCGTCTTTCTAAGATCTTTTGCGGTTCCTTGCCCATGCAACTCAAATTTCCTTAGCAATCTAGTATCTCGACTAAAGAACTGATTCTCTCGCTTGAAATCAAATAAGATATTTGTTTCTCTCTCTTGTTTCTTTCTCTGTAATCACTATCTTGGAAGTTTGGATATATTTTGTGTATTGTTGAGAGAAATTAAGAGAGAGCTTTAAATTGATATATAATATGAATAGATTTGTGTGAAACAATCATTCTGATAAGTTCAAAACTTTCAGCCCCATGAATTTTGATCGAACCGGTTATGACCCTGATCAGTGCTCTCTATTAGGGGTGTCAATGGATATGAATCGGGTGAAAGTATTATCATACACTTACCCGTTAAATTAAAGAAAGAAACTATATACTGACCCGTACACAATAAGCTAATGAGAAAATTCTTACCCGTACCCGTTTATCGAATATGGTACGGATCAGGTACATGGATAACATTGGCACCTATACTCTCTATTGCGAGTCCAGTGCCCTGCCCAGGTTTGTTGCCCGGCCATGTACTAATTACATGTCTTGATTGAGCCCATTAATAGTTGTACAAATTAAGGAGAATGCGTTGAGTGAGAGGCACAAGATAATAATTATTTAAAGAAGAACTATAATTGGGAGCTTGAGTGCATGAGAAGAAAGGCGAGAGCCAAAAGAAAATTAGATGGGATGAAATTATTATGCTAGGTTTACAAGTTGATTGACAAATATTTAAAGGATTATAAGTTGTGTTTTTATAGTTTTGGCTAAGTTTAGCATAGTTGGCTAAGACAATGTAGATGCAAGTTCGAAATCTGGTACCAGTTAGAATTTATACAAGAAAAACCTCAAACTTTTATTTACTCAAAAACACTCAACCTTTAATATGATTTTTAGAATTTGAAGAGAAAATCATCAGTTCCGAAACAGATTAAATTCACGAAATTCCACCTTTTTCCATAATCCACATCTTTTTCCTTTTTTTTCCCACATCTCAAAGTGAAAAAACATATATAGACTTATCAGTTTTAGCATTGATACTAATTTAGAAGCAAAACAAATGGGCCTAGAACAAATAACATAACCAAAGCAGAAACCAACTCTTTTGAAAGCCCAACGTTTGGATCATTAAAAGATTAACTATTAAGCCCACAAAGTAAAACTAATAGCAAGCTCACGAAATGATTCATATGCTTAACCTTAATATCATTAAATTGGTTTTAAATGATAAATTTAAATTTATATATTGAACTAATTATTATGGAATCAAGCAGAATAATTCAATTTTCAATCTTTTGATCTCCTATAAAATAAAATTGAAACACTTAGTTTGTGAGCTTGAATCTAGAAAGTCGAGTTCTTTGTTTAATACCCAATTAAGCTTATAAAATCTTCTCAATGAACTTAAATATATATTGACTTTACTCTAAAACATATGAATATGTTTCTTTCGGCTTTTAATTTACAAAAAGTGCATGGGACAATATGGCCATCTATGGACACCTAGTTTAATGGGAATTTGAATCCTCTGCATCAACACAAATTTTGAGTTTAAATTTGGGTCGTTCAGTTTAAATCCACACTAATATCAAAGGCCCCATGCATTATAAACATGCTGCAGATTTGTTTGAATTATAACCAGTACATTAATGCAGAGGATGCAGATTTGTTTAATGGACGACCCCTATCCCTACCATGATAAATTTATTAGGTGGGTATGTTTGAAAATGAATAGTTCTTCCAAAAAAAATGTTTAAAATGAACGTCACAGCTAGCTAACCATTATTTTATAAAATTCACCATTTTTAAAAACACATTCGAAATTTTATATACATTTTGTCATACAATTCAAATTTTGGCTCAACAAAAAAATTCTATATTTTTTTACGAAAGTAAAATATAACAAACAAAATTTCAACATTTTTCTCACTTTAGAATTTTTTTTTTTTACAATTTAATAAAAAAATTCCAATTTTTCAATCACTAATTCAAAATTCCTACAAAAAAAATTACAATTATAATTTTTGAAATGACATAACAAAAATTCCCCTATGTTTTTTTTCAGTTTACAATATTTATACAATTTTTCCATAACTTATTAACATTCAAAATTTCAATGAACAATTTAAAATTCAAAAATTATAATTAACATACCTTCCCTTCATTATTTGTGACAAATTACGTAAACGAATATATTTTTGTCGCTCACAAATACAAATTAAAATATATCACTTTACAATAATTGTAAATATTTACTATTTAGAACATTACACACGAGAAAGAGGAAAAAGGCAGAACCAAATCCTAATTAAATGCTATAGATTTAGCAAATAGATACGATTAGTGTGTATTGCTAGGTTTCGCTTTGGGCCGAAAACTGAGAATAGATCTGTCGTAAGTCGTAACAGGACTTTTCCCCTTCAAAGTTCAAACCATCATTCGTCTCCAAAGTTGTACATTTAATGTGGGCTCCAATTTTCAATTTTCAGTCTTAAGTTCAGCTTAAATAAAAGACTTTCTCTCACAAATGCTGCTCTGTAACAACCTGCCTTCGCTTTCACAACCAAAGCATTATTTTGTCAATGCCATGTTTCGGATCCGGTAAAGTAACTCAATTTTTTTTTATTTGGTTTAAAATTGGGCAGTAAGAGTCAAGGAGTGTGGTTAAAATTCATGAGGCAACTTGAACAGGAATGGATAGCTTTAAGATTCGTACTAATTTGTAATTGACAGTTTGATTTAAAATTTAATTCTAGAGTTGGGCTGAGTTTGCATCTTAGGAGGTGCATGTTTAGAGGTTAACTATGGGAGGGACAATTCCGACATTAATAGGTTTTTTAGACTATTGAAGAGTTCGAATGTAGAAAGTCATGCAAATATGTGCACAAAATTAAGAATGGGCTCGTTTCCTTTTTCATTAGATATTTAAGCCTAGCTAGAGATGTTGTTCGTTAACATTTTCTTTTAACTTCCGTAAATTTGTTTAGTTTCTTTAATTGCTTATTTTTTTGAAAACCGATTCCTTAACGCTAATTTAAATTTCTTTAGGTATTTTTCGGTTGAAATTTTAGTTTATGTCTGAATTGTATCTTTATTATATAAATATCTTTAGACTTTACCCACAAATAAAATAACCGAACATGAATTCTTTATCCTAGATTAAAATTTAATTTCATAATTGTGTTCGAATAATCACAATCATTTAACATTATTAATTTAAATTTGTTAAATATAAAGTAATATGATATTGAAAATTAAGAGTAGGCGCTTATCTCTTTGTAGGTCCGCTCATAAGTTTAAAAAAAACACACACACACATTTTTTGACAAAGAGATGATTTATGATTTTTTTTTTCAAATTACGAGGCCGGATTGTGAGTACTACTTAGTATTCAGTTTCATCCTTTATAACGAGTAAAAAAAATATAACTATTAAAAATGACTCATCATATCGCGGATTTTTCCTTAATAAGGGCAGCCTCAATTATTCTGTTTAATATATAGACAACTTGTAATTAGCAGATTTAGAGTACAGTAAAAAAAATTATTTTTTAATACAATCGTTAGTTAGAACACTAACCTTATAAATAAATAAAAAAATAAAAAAATAAAAAGAAGAAGAAGAAGATAAACCTCAATTCGTCAAAATTGTTCCTGCAAACTTTTATTTATCTCACTCATTCTAACAACTTTTATTTAAATATTTTTCATATGATTTGCTCTTTTCCATGTCCTAATCATTAATCACAATATCTCTGCTTCATCTACAATCTACATTCTAGAATAATGTGGTTTCTACTTTATTTTTTTCTTTTTCTATTTGATACATTTTGAGATATTTCTCACCTTGTACATCCAACTACTGAGCCTTGTCCTTTTTATAACCACAAAAATCTACTTTTCAATGAGACTTGTAGATTGGACTTGGTAAATTATTCTTGCATTCAGTTGGCATGCGTTAAGACCATGAAAAAAAAGCTTCTAAGTATTAAATGAAAAATAAATCTTAACACGTGCATTGCCTATAAACGAACTGTCTCTGTCTGAACATATTTTTAGAGAATTTTATTAGCATGCGTTCAATTTCATCATTTGATACTTGTAAAAAAACAATTTTAATTGATCCGTCATAACGGTTGAACGTTTTTTTTTTAAGTTATATATAATATTAACTCCGTCTGTGTAATTTCTACACAACCTATTCCAGGTCATGAAAAGTAAGGAGAGTTCGTGATAGACTTGACGAGCCAGTGGTAAAAAAAATAGCCTCTTTATGGAAATGAAATCCTCACGAATTGGGTAGGAGTAATAATAGGATGAGTGACCTTCTAAGAAGTCCATATGTTGCTAATTCCGGTTGTGTTTCATTTCTAACCTACCCAACTTGTTTGAAAATAAAGGCTTTGAAAAAAGAGAAGAAGAAAGTTTATATATAATATTATCAAATATTATATTATTGTTTACAAAATTCAATTGAATAAATGGCATTTTCTTTTTGAGAGAATATATGGCATCTACTTCGTATATTGGTGGCAGAAAAATGATACCACTCTGCAGATAAATAGGAGACTAGGAGTTGATGAAAAGATCCATAATTTATTGTCAAATTTCTGCTCTTTGACCCAGGCACATGAAGTTCACCAGCATATGATAGCCTTTTGACCTTGTTTTTCTAAGGTTAGGCAGTTTCTTTCGTCTGATATATTTGAAGGAGAAAACTAGGTCTGAATCTGATGTTTGTTATTTAATTATGGCGTCTATCTAGGTGCTAGTGTGATAGAGGAAGAGCAGATCTTTGTTTTTCTACGAGAACTAAAAATATACGATCACAATAACAGCCGACATTTTTATTTTTACCCTATTAAAAAATTATTTTAATAATAATAACCAAAGTTTAGTAATAATTTTAAAAATACTCCACCCGTGGAATTTTTTCACGGGTTGGAATTTTAATTCTAATTTTTTTTTATAAAATAGAAATTTATTTTTATTTTTTGTATTGAAATATTAGAAATGTTGGATATATTTCTTTGAAAATAGATGGAATACAATATAATTTGATTTATTAGAAAGACTGTAACAAATAACCCGGATCAATATTTTTCAGGCCGGATTTTTCGCGGCTGTAAGAAAAAGTAATATATTTCTTTATGTGTTATTGGAAAAAAAATAAAAATGCTTAGATTCTGAGTTATTGATCCCGGTTCAAAAGTCACTTCTATGTAATCTAGAAAATATTGTGATCCTTCTAGGACATTTAATTTATAAAAAATTGTATCTATTTTGAGAATTCTTTTTGAATAATAATTATTAAATAACTTAAAGTTTTTGTTTTTTTTTCAAAAATAGATACAATTTTTCATAAATTAAATATCCTAGAAGGATCACAATATTTTCTAGATTACATAGAAGTGACTTTTGAACCGGGATCAATAACTCAGAATCTAAGCATTTTTATTTTTTTCCAATAACACATAAAGAAATATATTAATTTTTCTTACAGCCGCGAAAAATCCGGCCTGAAAAATATTGATCAAGATTATTTGTTACAGTCTTTCTAATAAATCAAATTATATTGTATTCCATCTATTTTCAAAGAAATATATCCAACATTTCTAATATTTCAATACAAAAAAAAAAAATCTGTTTTATAAAAAAAAAATTGGAATTAAAATTCCACGGGTGAGGTATTTTTAAAATTATTACTAAACTTTGGTTATTATTATTAAAATATTTTTTTAATGGGGTAAAAATAAAAATGTCGGCAATAACAGAGCTTTAAATTGAAGAAATTAAAGCAAGTACCTTCATAATTACCAGCTAAAATATTTATCCTTTTCTGGTAGGTGGGCCCAACTACTTACTAAACCCCCTCAATAGAAATATTATTAGAAGTGAAGAAGCACGGGTTAATTATGAAGCGAGATTGAAAATTTAATATTTTTTTCTTTATTAAAAAATAAATTGGTATTAATTATTGTAAAAATTTAAAACATTAAAGAATAAAAATGCAAGTTTTTAATTTATAAAATTAGTTAACCATCCTTTTCCCTCTGCTTCCATCGTCCCCTGTTCGGCCGTTAAACGCATTTTTCCCCAAAAATATGATATAACAACTAACACTTAACAGGAATTGGTATCCTCTGCGTTAACTCAAAAGGGAATCTTTTGAGTTAATGAATCTTGACCATTCGATCTATTTTAAGATTCGTGCAAATAAGATATGCACTAATATTAAAGGTTCCATATATCATGAGCAAGGACCGAATTAGCTCCATTTAAAATCAGACGGTTGAGATTCATTAACTCAAAAGGTTCCTTTTTGAGTTAATGCAGAGGATACGCACTCTGCTCCACTTAACAGTGGCCTGAGGCTAACGCTCCAATAAAGTAAACAACGCGAAACACATGCCATGATATACAGTTAGATATAGTTCTCAAAATTTAGGATAACAGAGACAGCTAGTGGTGTAAACGGAGTGGATTCGGAGCGAATAATACTAATGTCATATCTATATCCATCTTTCAATGAGCAGATACAATAGTAAATAGATATCAAAATTTAAAATTAAATCCGTCTTAAATGCATACGGATACAGAGTAAATAATCTACAAATAAGGATACGAAACGAATAATTGTCGGATAATTGAGTTATACATTTTAAGATACAAAGGAGTGTCTTGTTGTTGTTTTGAAACAATGGCTAAAACTAATTTAACAGAGACTAAAAACATACTACATTCATGGGCTAAAGTCTTTAATAGAAAAGAATTGAGAGTGAAAAAATAGAGGTAAAAATGAAAGAAAATAGCGTTATTGTAGCACCATCACTAACGAAAAATAAATTAAATTGGAAACCGTATCGTATTATCATTTATCCCACAACCAAAACTGAAATGAATATGTGATAATTATATAACAACTTCTATCCAAAGCAGTAAAGTCAGAACTGGTTAGGAGCAATTTCGGATCCGAATAATTGCGGATACGGATATTCACTTTCATGAAATTATTCGTATCTGTATCTGCTATTATTTCACCATATGCAAAAAAATATCCGTATATGTATCCGCAATTATTTGTATATGTTTAATCCGGATTTGAATAATCTCCGGATACGGAGCGGATTATCTGTATCTGTTTACATCCCTAGAACAGCGGATTATTTTGGGAAATTTTATAAAATAACCTTTCTTCCAAAAAAATCTAACAAAATACCCTCTCTTAAATTTTTTTTTGACAAAATAACTTTGTAAAATCCACCAAAATAAAAGTATTTCCTCCCCTGAGTTTACTTCCATTCTTTTCTCTCTTCGCCTTCCCCAGCAAAGGATGAAGTCCAATATGTTCTTCCTCAGAAAGAAAAAAAAAAAATTCCAATCCGTTCCAGTGTTCTCCGACTCGCATCCCTATAATGGTGAGCAATATCTTCACCGTTGATTTTAAATGTTTAAATCTCAAAATTGTCAGCTCTAATATAAACCTATCTTTGCATGATCAATTTTAGTTTGATTCATAATTTTATCCAATCGTGCTAGCCCAAATAAAATTTAATTTTCAAATTTGTAAACTAGCTTGAGTTTGATTATTTAAGGGTACTCGAGCTAATTTGCTCAAATCAAGATATCTTAAATTTAAATAAATTTAAATAAAGAACGAGCATTCAAAGACTAATTATGAATGAAATTAAATATAGCAGAATCACAAAATTTTAGTTCATGTATTAAAATTGGAAGGATTCAGGTGCAACTCCATGCGCATAATTAATTATAAGCAAAAGAAGACTAGAAGAGTACAAAAATTGTATTAATAGGACAAATACAGTAAGCATTCATGTCACGTTTTCAACTGTTTTCATATATATAAAACCCAAAAATATTACTAATTACTATATCAACAAAACAAAAAAGAATACAAAAACATAAAATATCACTACAAAATATTAAAATCATAAATATAAACTATTTTCGTAGCCTTCTTTTAACCTTCTATTCTTGTCTCAAACTCTCTAAATTTTTGCAATAAAAAATATACATTTAAAAAGTAATAAAATGAAGTGGACAACTTCACATTAAAAAAATATCAAATAATAACTACTAAATTCTAGACAATCAACAAAATAGTTTACTATTCATATGTCGCCAACCAAAATTGGTTCGTCTTTCAACAATGTCTAATATTGCTGTGATTAACAAAACATCCAATATGAAAAGAAATTAATTATTAGAATTATAGTAAACATCATCACGACACAATTAATATTCAAAATTATAGTATATTATTCCATGAAATTCCTATGTTATCCATGATCCATCACTTTAAGAAAGCCCCTTTATCTTTTCACTATATAAGCGTTTTTGTTTAATAAATTTGAAAATTCTCATATTTTTTGCTATTAGTACGCCATTAACACTGACATCAACCTTTTCATTTTGGATCGAAATTTTGAAGGAGGCCAAGAGAAGTAATGGATAGGAGTAAATTTAGAGAAGGGAGTACATTTACTTTAGTGGGTTCCACACTTCCACTTGATCATTTTGTCAAAAAATTAAAAAAAGAGGATATTTTGTTAGATTTTTTTTTGGGAGGAACCGAGGAAGGTTATTTTGTAAATTTCTCCGATAATTTTTTTTTTCTCATATACACATCTAGTTAGAACTCCACCATTACAGAAGATTCTCAAATAATGTTTGGAAGAATATAATTTTCAATACCATTTACTGATTTACATACCAATTTCAGAAAAAGATTAGCACAATTTGAAAGAAAAAATTGTTTACTGAACAAACTGCTCTGCGTGAGCAGAAACATAGTCTTGCTATTTGCTAGTTAGATATTATATATATACATGCTCCGTCCAGATTATTGGCAATACAATAGAAAGATATTCATATACTTTAAATCAATATTTGAAAATTAAAATTAAAAAGATGTCCAGTATTTAAGCAATTATTTCAATGTAAAAGGCCCAAAATTAATTGTAAACAGAAATCAGGGAATCCTGATAGATCATAGCGCCCAAATGATATCTTTGTGAAAAGTAAATCAATTGTATTTTTCTAGGAAGAAGAAGTGCCTTGGTATAATCATTTATTTCATTTATAGATTTTCAAGATTATAAAAGTACAAAAATACAGTCATAACTCATAAACAGGATGGCCAGAGATGTGTCTGATTTCACACTCTGTTTTATACAAATAAAAAAAAAAGTAAAGAATAATTTTAAAATTTTGACATATTTATATTGTGTATGAAACAAGAAAGGACAATGAAATTCTCTCTATATCTACTGAAAATATCAACAAAAGCTACTAGTTCATCTCCTACGGCCGGCTTTGATTGGAATAGCAACCGTTCCACCTTCGACTGATGCTATGAATTGCCGGGTTGGACCGCAAGTATCCAAACAGTGTGTTCCGGTGAAACGGCAGCGGAGTTTTCTTCTTCATCTCTTCGGTAGCTGCTCGGTTCATCATATAGTGCCTCTCACGTATTCCTTTCCCCGTGGATCCATTACTGGTATTGCTGTACTTGATGTCAGACGATGATGTAGAGGAAAGTAAAGTATACTTGCGTAGCGGGTCCTTGCTTCCTCCACCAGTGGCTCGACCTTCTGATGCACTCCGAAAAAGAAACAAGTCTTTTAGCCTCCATTTCTTGCTACCTCCACCGTCCCTTGTGAGTGATCTCGTCTGAGAAGGAGCCTGTGATTGATGAAATTGGGCATTTCCTCTTATCGGCGAGAGAGATCTTGCTCCCGTGCGATGATTGGCAGAGAGAGGTGAAGCAGATCTCCCTCTCTCTTCACTCCTTGGTTCCTCTCCTAAATCAAGCAGAGGAGAAGACAAAGATGGCTGATGAAATTGGGATGAATTGGTGATCATTGGTCGGATCATTCCACCTTCGAAAAGCTCATCAGCAGCTGCAAATGCTGGCTGGGAGTCATCGCTCCTGAGCTGGCCACTGAAACCGAAGGCCTTATCAAAGGAGAACTCTGTGCGTGATGGGCTCGCCGGAGCGCTTGCGTAATAGTAGCAATCCTCACCGGAGGATGAATGACCGAATCTTTTGGGGCTAGAAGGAGCACTTAGGTAGTGCACGCTTTGGCTTGCCACAGTAGGCACCATCACTTCCATCTTGCTCTTGCTATTTCTCTCTCTCTCTAGCTCTCTCTTTTTGAGAGTTTTAAATCATTTGGGGGAGAATGAAAAGGAAATAAGGCATGAGTAGTGAGTTGGTGGGATGGGAGGAAAGTGTAAGGAAGGTAGGATGAGAATTGAGAGGTGAAATGATTGACCAATGTGCATGAATAGGAGGATTAATTAATGAATAAATTATAGAGAGCTTTGATAGTGAGAGCAAATAGGATTATAGGTGGCTGGCTTTCAAATTTGGAGGCTATCATGAGATGTTTGCCTGTTGGGATGAGTTAATTAGTTGGGAGATAGATATGAGATACTTTTAAGACCGAAATAAATCTGCTGTGATTCCAATGGAATAACAGGTCCTGTTATTCCGATCCCAACCATTCAACTTCGTTGAGATTCGTGTATGAGGAAGTTTTTTCATTGAGATTCTCATATGAAAAACTTTGAATGGTTAAGATCGGAATAACAGGACCCTGTCATCCCATTGGAATCACAGCAGATTTATTTCCGTTTAAGACAGAGTAGAGTAGGGGAGATTTAAGATAAACAAAGAAGAATAGAACAAATGTCAGGTGCAGATTTGATTAAACGAGTGCCACATGCTAACTCTAAACGTACCATAGTTCTTCTGTTAATTTACATCGTGTGGTATTATGTGATAAAATTCGTTCATACTGAATTCGTGCCAAAATTTTTATTAATACCCAAAATTATTATAAAATTACGCAATCTACCCATTTTTTCAGGGGATTTCAAAAATTGCCCCTTCTAGTTACTAAATAACCGGATCAAGGCATGCTTTCCGGTGATTAAATCACCGGACCAATTTTCTTGATCTGGTTATTTAGTAACTGGAAAGCATGCCTTGGTCCGGTTATATAGTAACCGGATCTTTGTTTTGGCCTTCTATAAATTCATCCGGTTATTTAGTAACCGGTTTTGTTGTTTTGTCTTTTTTTTTTTACAAAACAGAAATTTTTAATTTTTTTAATTTTTTTATTGAAATATTATAAATGTTGAATATATTTCTTTGAAAATATATGGAATACAATATAATTTGATTTATTAGAAAGATTGCAACAAATAATCCGGATCAATATTTTTCAGACTGAATTTGTCACGGCTGTAAAAATTAATATATTTATTTATGTGTTATTGGAAAAAAAATTAAAATGCTTGGATTCTGAGTTATTGATCCCGGTTCAAAAGTAACTTCTAGATAAATACATAAAATATTGTCATCCTTCTAGTACATTTAATTTCTAATTGTTATTCAAAAAGAATTCTCAAAATAGATACAACTTTTTAGAAATTAAATGTACTAGAAGGATCACAATATTTTATGTATTACCAAGAAGTAACTTTTGAACCGCGAACAATAACTCACATTCAAAGCATTTTTTTTTCCAATAACACATACAAAAATATATTAATTTTTCTTATAGCCGAGAAAAATCCAGTCTAAAAAATGTTGATCCAGATTATTTGTTATAGTCTTTCTAATAAATAAAATTATATTATATTCCATCTATTTTCAAAGAAATATATTCAACATTTCTAATATTTCAATACAAAAAATAAATAAAAAATAAAAAATTTTGTTTTGTAAAAAAAAAAAAGAAAAAACAACAAAACCGTTACTAAATAACCGGATGAATTTATTGAAGGCCAAAATATGCTTTCCGGTTACTAAATAACCGGACCAAGAAAATTGGTCCGGTGATTTAATCACTGGAAAGCATGCCTTAGTCCGGTTATTTAGTAACCAGAAGAGGCAATTTTCAAAATCCTCCGAAAAAGTGGGTAGATTGCGTAATTTTATAATAATTTTGGGTATTAATAAAAATTTTGGGAATTCGTGACTGTATTTTGAGTTACTTGAGTTATACACAATTGAGTTTGATATTTAAAAATTAAGCGTAAATTATACAAATGGTCGATTATTATTTTGGCTCTTATAGCTTCAACTTTTAAGAGTATTAATTTGGTCCTTATATTTTCCATTTAATTTCAAATTAATTTTGTCATTATCACTAGTTAAAGAGCTAGATGAAGATTAAAGATTAATATCAACTAATATATGATGACACAAACATTATTGATATTTCTTATCATGAACAATTATTTGATGTAATGTAAATATTATTTTTATTATATTTGTGTTTCTTGATAACTACATCGGCACTAGTTTTGGTCCTAAAAGTGAAGCTAACAACTGATTATATCAGGTTTTATTCAATTAACGTTAAGCATTATTAGACTAGTTTGGTACAATTTAAAAAAAAAAAATCAAAAATAGTCATTAAAGTACCATTCTACACAAATAATAAAGTACACAAATAGTCCTAAATGATATTTTTTGAAGCTTAAGGACCAAATGAAATAGAATGATACTTTAAGGACTATCTGTGTGCATGCTTTATTGTATTTTAATTATGATTGTCATATCACTTTTGCTTTATTTTTTTATTTAATTTTACTTGATAAATTAATTCATGGAACACAAGTTAAAAAATAAGTAAATTAAGAAAACAAAGCATAGTATTTTGATTGATTAAATTTTTCAGTTTTAATACAATCATTAACATTATTTCAGTAAATTAACGAACGTGAACTCTTCAATTATTGCCAAATTATAACTTCTTATATTTTTGAAACTTGATATATAATAAAATTGTATTGGAGGGAAGAACAACATACAGACAATAAAATATTAATTATGGGGTGATAAAATAATTCATAATGTAGCGTGAATCGCGTGATACATTCTACCAACTAAATTACGAACTAAACTTTCTGACTTTTATTTTGTACAGAATCTGATATTGACCTTGCACACATGCTATTAATTAAACCAAACTTGGCACCCACTGCCAAGGTTTCAAAAAAATTAAACCAAATACAGAGAAGGAAAGAAAGTTTTCTCACTCAAGTACAGAGATTGATTAGTCAAGTGATGTCACCGTGTTTGAATAATTGTCATATCATGATTATATAATTCCAGATAATTTTCCACGATCTTAATTAGCTTTGGGGATTCTTTCTATCCACAATTGTTCCTTCTTCTAGAAGCACGGTTGTAATGTAACCCAATCCAAGAGACAAGGCCGACAGCCAAACTCAAATATAAGATTTAAAAAAGAGGTTGAAAAAAATATCTCACAAGTCACAACAATTAACTCCGATCTTGAAATTCAAAGGAAAAATATTATACTGTCTTTATTACTAACATCGAATCGAATTATTAATTGGACCGGGAAATTTTTATTTGTTTTCCCATTTTTTTTAGTTTTTGACCCATCATTTGTTCTCCCATTTCTCTCTGAATTCGCATCCGCTAAAATATCTCAAATTTTGAGTTAATCTGTGAAAAATCCAGACTGTTTAATTATTTTTGCACAAATTTTAAGGCAACAATAATATTGTTCCGTGCATTTTTGAATTCGATTATACTTATCTCAAGAATACCAAGTCTCTCTCTTCCCTCCACCGTAATCACTTTTCTCTCATTTTGTCAAGCAATAACTTTTTTTTTCTCATCTATATCTCGTTTATGTTTTTAATTTTCATCTTGATTGCTTTGTATTTATCTGTATTTGATTCAATATTATTTTTTTCATTGAATGCATTATTGTTTAGTTTGTTAGCTTTTTTATTCACATTAATTATTTTATTTTATTATTCATATTGGATGATTTATTATTTACACTGTTTGATTCATTATTCACATGTTAGTAGTGTGTGACTTTGTTTTATTTTAAAGAATTGGAAGATATACCTTTGAAGTAACAACCTTAGATTGATAAAGAAGTAGGTTTCAAATATCCTTGACGACTTGGTACCAATTGAGTATGAAGATAAGTTTGCTACTACTACGGTTTTAATTAATTATTGTATTTTATTTAGAGTCATGTTATAGCACCGTTATAGCGGTACTATAATGTTTTCAGACTATAAAATTTATGACGCTACCAACACTATTTAGCACTATAGTGGCACTATATGAAGAGTTAGGCTGGGGTGCTATGGATAGCATAGTGGCCTCTATGCTACGGCTCAATATTCGAGTTTCTAAAATCCAAACGGTCGATCCGAACCGTTCATCTTATTCTCCATATTAATATCTGCTTGGAGACCAAATTTTATAATTTTCTGAATTTTTTTACTATTTATTAAGCCACTTTGAAAATCGCTAATCCAACGGTTTTACTGTTTTGTGCAGCCACCGTTGGATCAACAATTTTGTAAAATACTTAATAAATAGTAAAAAAATTCAGAAAAATGTAAAATTTGGTCTCCAAGCAGATATTAATATGGAGAATAAGATGAACGGTTCGGATCGACCGTTTGGATTTTGAAAACTCAAATATTGAGCCGTAGCATAGAGGCCACTATGCTATCCATAGCACCCCAGCCTAACTCCTATATGAATATAATGTTGTTTTTTTAACCATTTCACTATGACGCGATTAGTATTATTTAAACTATTGATTTTATTAGTCATTTTGTTATTTTTTATTATTCATATTGATTGCTTTCTTTTATTATTCATGTTAGAATACATATTTGTTCACATTATTTTCATTTGTTATTCATATTCATTGATATTTTTTTTACAATATTGACATTTTTTTTTTTTTGAAAAAACTTGCAAGTCTCTAAAAAAAATCACCGGAGTAAGTCCGCTGTTGATTTTAATCCTCAACTGATAGACCTAAATTATATACATATTCGATCTAGTTTTTATCACAAAATAACACCAAATATTTTGTATTTTGAATATAAAGTGAATATAATACATCTAGAATCAAGTTACTAAGTTTACTCAATTCTAATTTGCAAGAAATGAAGAAAAAACGAAGAAAATGAGCCCAGTGCGGACGCACTGTAGCACTATAGCAGCCAACAAAAATGGAGCTTGAACTTAAAATGGCCACAACTTTTGACTCGTAACTCCGTTTTGGGCATATGACAACTTTTTGGAAAGCTAGCGAGATGATCTATAACATGAGAAACTAAAAAAGAAAATTTGGGAACCAGTGCGGACGCACTCAGTACTTAGATGAATTTTCAGCATCTTAGCACTTCACAGAAAAAAGTCCGAGTCTAGTGCGGACGCACTCACCTCCAGTGCTGCCCGGAGCATCCGCACTGGACCCGTAGACAGCAAAAAAATGCGTTTTCGACAATTTTTCTATTTCTGGCGCAATCGGGGACGCGTTTTAAAGGCCAAATTTAGACATGACAGTCTGAGAAATAATATAAAGATAGCACCCACTAACCCCACATTCAAGCCTCTAAATTGGACATGGTCTTCTATTATAAAAGAGGGGGTTCATTCCCATTCAAGGCACCACACAGTTAGCGAAAAATTATGCAGCTAAAGAAGCTTTTCAAGGGGGAAGAAGAAGAAGATCCGAGCAAGAAGTCAGCAAGATTGAGAGTTTTGATTCAAGAAATGGTGTAATCATCTTTATTTCATTTCTTCTTATTTTTACCAATTTTTTGTACTAGATCTCTCCAAGAGAGAGTAGATTTCTCTCTAGGGGTTTAGGTCAATGCATGAACTTGTTTAATTCTATTTTATTTGGATATTTATTTTTATTATAATTGTTTTATGGAATTTGATTGTTAATTTCTGTGATTTATCATTTGTGTTAATTACATAATTGGTATTTGAAATCGATCTAGTCCCGTGTTGGATTCAAAAGAACCAATATTGCTAGGATGAGAGGAGAATACTAAATTATAAATGCAAATACCTTAGGTTTAGATTAGGATCTAACCAATTTGTAATCTAAGCCGGAACTATAGAAATTAAGATTAGGGATTTGGTGAAGGACTTAACCGTGAAGTCAAATCCTAATTAGGACTTCTCAAATCGAATCGGATATTAGTATGATGGACTTAATTGTGAAGTACAAATATTTGAGGAGATGAGAGACTAACAAGAGCTTATGATATAGGTAGCTAGGGTGAATGACCTAACTGTGAAGTCCGAATTACTTAGACACGTTATTAATTCATGAAAGTGACTATTAATGACATATTAGGTTAGAAACCTCATCAAATCATACATGAATTTAAACAAAACCGAATAGATAAAATTATCAAGAGATTGTAGACCGAATATCCCTAGATCTCCTCAACTTGAAAGGAAACCAATATTTCTTTTCTTTATTTTATTTTAATTTATTGTTTAAAACTCTTTTCTTTCGGGTATTGAACCCAAGTCTAGAATCATTAGAACAAAACCCCCCGATTTTACTCTGTTGTACTTTACTCTATTTTATTTTCTGAAATTAATTGACAAAGTTTAAGCTAAGTATTTACCACACTCTCTGTGGTTTGACACTCTAAGTACTACATTGATAGGTTATGCGCTTACAACAAACTTTTCTTTGAGTATAAAATGTAATAAATTTAAAGATAAAAAGAGTATACGTCAAGCACAATTTCATAACTCCAAAATACTCATCATCAACCAGCTTGAAATTTCATTGCTCTCAGTACTCATCATTGTCGTGTGTAATTCTGCTTATTTTGAAGAATTGAAAGACATAGATTTGGATTAAATACCTTAAATCAGTAAAGAAACAAGTCTAGAGTTCTCAATGACCTGTATGAATCCAGAACGAAAATAAATTGTTACAGACTACAAATCAGATTGTTGTATTTTATCATTCCAGTTAAGTGTTTTTTTTTTTTTTTTTTTTTTTTCATATTTATCAGTATTGTTACAAACACATGATCAGTCAACTAGGTGAGGGCATCTTTGACGAACAGAATTTTCTGCTCATATGTGGGTAAGAAATTTCAAGTCCGTGTCCCCTAGGTACCTGAGTTACAATTGAAAATAACGAACGGTTCAGATTAATTTCAACTAGTTCAAACTCAATCCGAACACTTTTGAGACTGTAGGGGGTCTACTTTGAGATTCGTGTCACATTGAATGAACAGTTCGGATCTATAACTTGCACCTCCGGCACCTGAGGGCTGGGGTGATACGGATTCAGAAATTTCTGTCCTCCGATCCATCCGTTATCAATTTATATCTCTGATTTAAATAGTCATAATTAAATTATAAATCATGTCTTCTTAAAATTCAGTTACTTTTCATATTTTTATAATGACCGTCAAGCTAGATCGTAAACGTATATATAGAGATGGATCCAATAAGCATCAATTTTACTGGAATATTTGGCATCGCAGCATACCAATGAAATCGTGCGGGAGTGAAGTTGACAGGTCAAATTAATATGATATCTAAAGTGATATCCGTATATCAGCTTCCATACCGAAAAGTTAAATTTATTTCAGTGCCTAACCGCATAAGAAAGCGAGATATGCTCACTACAAATTCAAACTCCAACGGATTAAAGTAAGAAAAGTTAGTTTGCATTACGTTCAATCTAACAAATATTAACAGAATATCACTATTAAAAAGAATTTCAGTAGGGTATGAAACTAGCAAATAGGCCGATTTTTATTGATATCCTCAATTAATTAAAAAAATATAGAAATGCCCACGAATCTCTTTTTAAAAAAATGTTCCAACCGTCAAGAATTCTGACGGTTCAGTCCCGAGCACAGAACTGCCACGAATCCTGACAATTCAGTTTTTTTTTTTGTTAAAAAAAAATTAAGGTAATTGAGTAACGTTATTCAGCAATTAACGTTTAAAGATTAATAACAACTCGCGATATAAAATTCTGACTAAATGACAGGCAAAACAGAAATAATGTATTATTTCAATGAGGAGCATCATTCTTTCATATGAGCGTATATGAATGCTCTAATAATTGTACATGATTTTACTATATAATCCGTGTGTGATAAAAAAAAATATATAAATTTTTGCACATCATCGATTCGTACATTCTTGTTATAATAAATCATCTTAGTTGTACACGTATTTCTCTGAGACAATCCTCCTAACGGACGAGGCTAGGGCGAGGGATATGGCAAGATAGATGATATCTTCATCGAGAAGGCAATCTCTGACGAAGAAACTTCAAACGGACGTATCTTGACGCTTTGGCTCAGTCTGAATTGTACAAAATAAAGGGAAGAGCCTCAAAACTTCAGTTGAAGTTTC
Source organism: Carex rostrata (assembly GCF_964058835.1). Classification (NCBI taxonomy): domain Eukaryota; kingdom Viridiplantae; phylum Streptophyta; class Magnoliopsida; order Poales; family Cyperaceae; genus Carex; species Carex rostrata. Next base: position 8,053,910 of record NC_135921.1, read on the forward strand.
TGATTAAGTTTTTTTCGATCTAATTTTCGATTTTCTTGTTCTCTACCATACTCTTTCTTACACATTGTTCATGTAAATGTATAAATTCTAAGTTCTAGAGTTTTTTTCGTTATGTTTTTTATTTTTTTAGTTCAAAAGTTTCTATTTTGAAATTTAATTTATCGTTTTTGGTATTTAGATCTAGGAAAATAATCGGTGAGATTTAGTTTAGTATTTTATCAAAATTTTAATTTAGTGTTTTTATTTTAATAATTTCAAGAAAAAAAAATAAAACAGTCAGGATTCCTTGTTGTTCACTAGGGATTACAACTACTAGATATCCGCAGTTGGAGTATTTAAAAAAGAAAAAAAAAAAGTATCGAGGGCATTTCAGTATTTTTTTTTAATTAATTGAGGATATTGATTTAAAAAAAAAAAAAATCGGGCAAAGAAGCAAATGAATATTACAAAAGGCTGAAAATAGTAAACGGGCCTATTTGTCTTTGATTGAAGGACCTCTTTGATACCCAAATTTTTGTCTGAATACTGTTCGGCCCACTTATAGGAAAAAGTAAATTTAGAGGCCGAAGCATTGCATTTTGAATAATTAAATTATCATTTTTAATATAATCATAAGCATTAATTTAGTTACAATTTTAATGATGAGATAACAAATCGTGAATTGTCTAATTATAACTTCTTTTTTGAAAAAAATAAATTAATAGTTGAATAAGAAACATACAGCTCTGAACAATTGTATTGGAGGGAAGAACAATATACAGACAATAAAATGTTAATTATGGGATGAGAAAATAATTTTCAATCTATCTTGATATATAGATTCTACCAACTCAATCTGCTATTGACCTGGCACATATTGTCACATCTATGTGCTGTCTTAATTAAACCCAAATACAGCCGAAAAAAAAAAAAGCTAGAAAGTTTTCTCACTCAAGGACAGATTGATAGAAAAAAAAAAAAGAAAAAAGGACAGATTGATTAGTCAAGTGATGTCACCATGTTTGAATTATTGTTAGATCCTGCTTATATAATTCCCAGTGTTCTAAATAGCGCGCTATAGCGTTTTTGGACTCAAAACGCTAAGCTATACAATTAAAACACGCTATTTGAGCTACAGACGCTATAGCGGTAATAGCGGTCCGCTATAGCACATAGCGTGTAGCGCAAATAGCGTCCGCTATGCAACATGCTGTTTTTTTTTTCTTTTCAATTTATATGGGCTTTAAATAAAGGCTCAGATTGGATTTTAACCGTGATTTTTTTTATAATTGACATACTAAGCTTTATATTAAATTATTAATTATTATTTTGATTAAAAAATTATTAATTATTAAATGAGATCAAATAAGGAAGCTACAGCGCGCTATGCAACATGAGCTGTTTTTTTTTTCTTTTTTTAATTTATATGGGCTTTAAATAAAGGCTCAAATTAAATATATTAATATATTTCTTGAAGTAACAAAATGATACTTACTATATGGTAGTTTGAATATTTTGAATATATTAAGATAATTAATTATGCCATGATGTCTAGGTTATTTTGAAATTTAAATAGAAAAAAGATAGATTATGTCATGATGCTGAATATATTTTGAATAGAAAAAGATCGATAGTTTATGATATTAGTAATACTATGGATATTTTGAGTGGCAATTTGGACTTTGTATTGGTTCAATATGAATACTATAATTTTTTAATCAATTTGATGTTATTTATTATTCTATGAGACTTAGATAATGTTGATATTTAGTACAAATATATGATATAATTTTTATAAAAATAAAAAAACGCTATGTGGCATAGCTTTCGCTATAGCGACGCTATTCGCTATAGCTTTTTTTTTCGGCTTCCCGCTATGACGCGATAAACGCTATTTAGAACCTTGATAATTCCAGATAAATTTGTACGATGGCATTTGGAAATCTTAGCTTCGGTGTTTCTTTCTATCCACAATATTTCTTTCTTCTAGAAGCACGGTTGTAACCCAATCCAAGAGACAAGGCCGACAGCCAAACTCAAATAGGATAAAAAGATCTTTTAAAATATATCTGACAATAACAACTCCGATCTTGAAATTCAAAGGAAAAGTATTATGCTGTCTTTATTTTGAATCGAATTATTAATTGGACCGGGCAATTTTTCTTTCGTTTTCCCAATTTTTTAATTTTTGACCCATCATTTGTTCTCCCATTTCTCAATGAATTCGCATCCTCTGAGATATCTCAAATTTCGAGTTAATCTATGAAAATTTTAGACTGTTCAAATTCTTTATTCACAAATTACAAAGTAACAATAATATCGTCCGTATATTCTGAATTGACACTAAATTGAATATGGTCTGACTTTAGATAAACTGAAATCTTCAGTTATATATCTAGAATACAATCTCTCTCTTTTCTTCACCGGTAACCACTTTTCTCTCATTTTGTCAAGCAATAACTTTTTGTTTTTGTTTTTCTCATCTCTCTCGTTTATTTTTTTAATATTCATCTTGATTGCTTTGTATTTATCTGTATTTGATTCAATTTTATTTTTTTATATTGAATGCATTATTATTTAGTTTGTTAGCTTTTATTATTCACATTAATTATTTTATTTTATTATTGAGATGATTTATTATTTACATTGTTTGGTTCATTATTCAAAGGTTGGAGACTTGGAGGTCAAGCCACATGTTAGTATTGTGTCACACATGTTATTATTTACAACTAATAACAACTAAGTCAACTAAAGCAATTAAGACGTATCACTTTGAACCACAGCACTCATAGAACTAGAAAACATCATTAGAAGAATCATTGAGGAAACTATCAATAGTCATACTCGGTCCTATCACGCAAATAGTTAGATAGGGCCAACTCCTCTAAACCAAGAAAAACGTCATCGTCTGAATCCCCCATGGAGCTTCCCCTTTCTTGAGTGCTTGTATCCAAGAGTATAATCAGAGGACCTGCCTGATTCAAATAAGTTGTATCCATAGATAAATTGAGAATTAATTTAAAGTATGAATCATCAAGTCTCGCCTTACACTAATAAGAAGTTAAAGCTATAATAGCGAAACCTACAGAACTAACATTGGGGACTGGTACGTGTTGGAAATAGAACCTATTTCTGGTAAGCCACACCAACCATAAAGTGGCAACACGAACTAATTCAAAAAGTAATGAATTCTATAAATGAATTCAGTTATCAAAAAGCCACAAGTCAGAAATAGTACGACAATTGTAATGAAAGTTGTTGTAATTCCCTATCCATGACCAAAGCAAAGAAATATAATGGCAGGTCACAGAAAAGATGGTCAACGGTCTTAGGTTCATCACAGAAATGACAATTAACACTACCCTGCCAGCCCCTTTTAGCTAAGTTATATTTAGTGAATATTTTATCTTGTCTAAGCAACCAAATTAAAATGTTTATTTTTAGTGGAATTTTTTAATGCCATAAATTAAAATACGATTTATTTGAAATACCTGTAAATGACAACTACAAATAAAGAGAGTGAACAGTGAATAAACCAGAATTAGTCCATCGCTAAGAAATTTTATCGGAAGAGGTTGGATCAGTAAATAAATTGCTATAAACTAAAGAGTTAGAGAGATGGATCAATTCTGTTAAAAAAATGTCTGTTAATTGTCTAGTAAAACGAATATCAAAATTAGTGTGAGAGAAAGCATTAGAAACTAAAAGTTTTTGTTTGAATCTAAAGAGATTTTTTTTTTATCAATCTAGTATTGTGTGTAACTCTGTTCTACTTTAAATGACAGCCTTAGATTGTTCTACTTTGAATCACAAAAAAAAAAAAAAAAAAAAAAAACAGCCTTAGATTGATAAAGAAATAAGTTTAAATATCCTTGACGACTTGGTACCAGTTTAGTTTGAACTTTGAAGAGAAGTTCGTTATTGCTACGGCTTTGATTTGTATTGGATTTTTTCTCCTTTTCTTTTTATAATGAGAGGATTGGAGTGAGGGCCGGAACCAGAATTTTAGAATAAGGAGACTAAATATTATTTTTAAATTATTTAATGAAAGATAAATTTTATATTACACAATAGAGGAGGGTTCAAATGCCTCCATATTTTTGTGCCTCCATCATGCCTCCATCTCCCTCCAATATTTTCAAAGTTCAAACAGTCGATTCGAACCGATCAACCTAACCTCCATACTAAAATATGTTTGGAGACCAAATTTTATATTTTTAGGAATTGTTTTACTATTTTTTTAGATAGGTACAAAATCAGTAAATCTGAACCATCTAAAAACAGTATTTTTCTACCTATCTAAAAAAATAGTAAAAAAATTCCTAAAAATATAAAATTTGGTCTCCAGACATATTTTAGTATGGAGTTTAGCTTGAGCAGTTCGGATCGACTGTTTGAACTTTGAAAATGATGGAGGGAGATGAAGGCATGATGGAGGCACAAAAACATGGAGGCATTTGAACCCTCCTCTACACAATATAACACAAGATAATAGAATCTTTCACTATTCAATATCATAAAAAAATAAAAAATACAATAGATAACTAATATCAATAAAGTGTCATATTTATCAAAATTAATTATAAACATAATTCACATATTTGTATTTTAATTTGACATATAATTTCCTAAAAAAAAAGAATTCAGTAATAATCTCATCTAAAATAATCTTATATATGAGTTCATATATGCGTTGTATATGAGTTATCTAAAGTGTCATATATGAGTTATCTCCTTCTCAATATACACATGTATGCAGTGTTTTAATATTCAGTTTATATGCGATATGCAGAAAGCCACCGCATACTGCGCGCATGTATGTAGGCTGCATATGCGGATTTTAAAAATACTCTAAACCAGTATTTTTATTACTGTTAATATACTCTAAACCAATAATATGGTCTAAACTGCATATTCGGACCGAATATAAATTTTCTATTCGGATTGCAACCAAATAGAAATATTCAACCGAATATTCGGCCGAATAGACCAAAAATATTATATAGTCTCTGAGAAATCAATCTTTCTTAATTTAGCTTGAAAGTGAAATCTACTTAAAAATTATAATGAATAATAATTATTATTCAAACTAAAATATAGTTTACAAATAAATACAAACTTCAATTTAAAAAGTGAATTGATATTAAAAGTAAACTAATATTAAAAGGTGAGTATGTAAATTTCACATTCTTGTACTGGAGATACTATTTTTGCTGAAGGAAGATGTTTTTTTTTTCTTTGGACACTTTTTTTTATTGTTTTCTATTTTGCTACTTTACTACCTGTTCATTGAACTGTGGAGAATTGAATATCTTATATTTTTTTTTCATTGTGGTGAAGGAGAATGAAAATTAGACATTTTTCTATTTTTGTGGACACTCACCACTTTCGATATTTTGTTTTTGAGTAGAATTAGGATGTTCCTAATTTAACAGAAAAATTTAGTAAACTAAAACTCTAAAATCTATTATTGAATTTGAATAACAAATTCGATCAGTTGAAACTTGAAACTCATCTATCTTACGAGTGATGCGTTTGCATACAAAAAAATTTAACTTTCGAATTAATTTAGTATAAAACCAAGCGGTCAAATTTAAAAAAGTTCATAAATTAATTTTAATGCATTTATTTTTTGAACGTCTTTTCACCACTTGACTCCATATAAAATTAATTCGAAAATTTAATATTTTTTGTATGTAGACGCATCACTCGTAAAGTAGATGGGTTTCAACAATTCAAATTTTCCATTTGAAATAAATATGATAGATTTTAAAATAAAGTTCACAAAGACTCTCGATAAACTTAGAAACACCCTGATTCTTACTTTTGTTTCTTTTCTTCCGAGTTTTAGCTTTCCTTTTAATTAAGAAAGCATCTAGCTATCCCCCAGTAACAATCTCCCATCCCATCCTCCAGTCATTAACTACTTCAATAACTACTAACTACTTAGGGGGACCACTTACTATTTGGGGACCACATAATATTTGAAAGATTTTACAACTGGCGCGCGCAAGTATTCATCTATAATGCATCAAGTATTCATCTATAACACATCAAGTATTCATACCTAATATATCAAGTATTTTTTTTTTAAAATGGACACGTTTTTAGAGGTGGGATTTTTTTTCTTCGTTCAATCTAATTAATATTTCTGACGATCGGTGAGAAATTTTGTAAATCTAAAACCATAAATGTTTTTGACATAATTTTATCTTTAAAATGAGATCCATGATGATATACTTTCAAGTTGTCCGTTGTACAAGTATTCATCCTTATCGAGAAAGTATTCATCATCGTCGTGCAAGTGTAAATATAAAAACTGGACACATCACTCATCCATCTTTTACACGTTTTTAGAAGTGGTTTTTTTTCTCTGTTCAATATAACCAATATTTCTGACGATCTATGAGGAATTTTACAAATCTAAAACCACGAACGTTTTCTACACAATTTTATCTTTCAAATGAGATCCATGATGACATACTTTCGAGTTGTCCGTTATACAAGTATTCATCTCTTATCGAGAAAGTATTAATCCTCATCGTGTAAGTGTAAATATAAAAACTAGACACATCACTCATCCATTTTTTACATGTTTTTAGAGGTGGATTTTTTTTTCTCCGTTCAATCTAACCAATATTTCTGACGATCTGGGAAGAATTTTGCAAATCTAAAACCACAAACGTTTTCTACACAATTTTATCTTTCAAATGAGATCCATGATGATATACTTTCGAGTTGTCTGTTGCACAAGTATTAATATCTTGTCACGCAAGTATTCATACATAAGATATTAAGTATTTATTTATACACATTGAAGTATTCATATCTAAGACATCAAGTATTCATTCATATATCTCTATTTTTTTCAAAATTTGTTTTTATGTCATTTATTTAATACGCAGTGGTCTAATTCACCATTAATAAAGCTTTGTTCTTTGCAAAACTCGCTACTTCATGAGGAAGGGAAACATAAACATGAAAAAGATTAATTGCATATACATATACAAAATTATTTTGATACGATCGACAGTGACGGATCTGACCCGGTAGAGACGTCTCTAGTATTCATTCAAACACATTGAAGTATTCATTCATACACGTTGAAGTATTCATTCCTGGCAGAGGCGTGCTTGATTGGGATGGAGTGACGGATGATCTCCGGCAGAACGTTCGCTAGATCAGGAATAACAGGCATAGAGGGAAAAAACCGAGGCGAAAGTGTAAGAAGGAGGGAGCTTATTGTATTTATCATTTTGAGGTGGGAGAGGGAGGGGAGCTTATCAATGGAAAAATGGAGGTGGAGGAGGAGGTGGGATGCGGAGGTGAGAGAGGGAGGTAGAGGCGGAGGTGAGGTGAGGTGAAGGTGAGAGAGGGAGGTGGGAGGCGGAGGTGGGAGAAGAAGATGGAGGTGAAAGAGAAAAATAGAGGTGGAAGAGAAAGGGAGAAAGAGGAAAGAAATAAAGGTTGTTAAAAATAGTAGTTATAGTTATAGTTAAAATAGAAAGTTAGTTGAGGGATGAAATTGGAGATTGATAGGTGGGGATATTATAATTACCCTTTAATTAATGAAGTAGCATCCGCGATTTTGATTTTAATTTTTTCCTTTCAACCCTTTAAGCTTATTATATTATTTATAGGGGGTATAATGCATGTAAAAAAGAAAATCAGGATAAATTTCCAGACCTAGTAAAAGTTTTTTTGAAATGTTGGAATTGCTTAGCACCCTTGAGCTTGAAATAAGCTACGTCTCTGACTGGCAGTCAAGTCAAACAACACTCTTTTTTAAAACCACTGTTATTAAAACAGAGAATTTCTTCTATCCAGATTTTGATGAATTCATGCATGATCTCTCACATGAAAGTATTTTATTAGTCAATTTGTATTTTATTTTTCACCTTGTTATTTTTTTTTACATTGATTGCTTTGTTTTATTATTCATGTTGAATACATATTTATTCTCATTACTTCCATTTGTTATTCATATTAACAAACAATCACCGGAGTAAGTCTGTTGTTGATTTTAATCCTCGATCTTGGTACTCATTGTCGTGGGTAATTTTGCTTATGTTGAAGAATTTAAAGACATATATTTGAAGTAAATATCTTAAATCAATAAAATAAACAAGTTTATAGCTAGGTTCTTGATAACTTGGTACGTGTCTGGTACGAAGATAAATTTGTTGCAGAGTACAAATCTGGTTGTTGTGTTTTATTATTTGAGTTAAAGCGCTTTATTGTTCACATTTCGTAATTTGTTATTTACATTATCGTTATTGTTAAAAACTGTTTAATCAGTAAACTAGGTGGGGGCGTCTTTGACGTCGAGAACGCAAAAGAAAATACGACCAGTCAAAAAAAATAGTTGGCATCGCGATATCGCAGTATTGAAAAAACCCAGACAGTCCAGGACTGAATCGAATCACCTGCCGACCTGTCTTGAACCAGAGTTACCAGACCACCTGTAGGACCACTCAGGATCAGATCGGATCCTTCCCGTTTAGGACCAGACGGGTCTAGACCATGGTTTTTGACCCGAGTTTGAGATATTTTCTTCAAATTTGGTCCGCCTAATCCGAACAGTACATATCCGTACACCAAAAGAACCCGTGAACAGGAAGATTTTAGACCGGATCGGACAGAACCGACCCGTTTACATAACACTATCGCAGCATACCAAAAAAGGTAATATCCGTATATTCCAATACGTACCGAAAAGTTAAATTTATTTCAGTGCCTAACCGAATATGATAGCGAGATATGCTCACTACAAATTTAAAATCCAAGAGACTAGAATAAAAAGGTAATTTGGTAATTTGGATTACATTTAATTTATCAAAAACTAAGAAAAAAAATGTATTTCAGTAGGGATTGGAATCAGCAATCAGCAATTAACTAATTAAGCAATTGAATATTACGAAAGGCTGAAAATAGTAAACGGGCCTATTAGTCTTTGATTAAAGGACCTCTTTGATACCCAATTTATTGTCTGAATACTGATCGGCCCGCTTTTAGGAAGGTTTTTAAGTTTCTTTGCATTTGCAGGGTTCCTCAAAATTATATTCGGGCTTAGAATGATGAAGCGAGAAAGATAACAATTAATGGTATAGTTCAATCCCAAAGAAATTGCTCTTCTTAGGAAAAACAACTATATGTTTTCGTAGGAATATGGAAAGAATTAAGAACACATAATGGAAGGGAAGAAGAACACAACAGAGCTACTGTTAGCATGTTATCTGGATAGGCATACTACCAGATGCTATGCAAATGAAAATAGCTCGGAACTCTGCTCAGTTTTCACTGCTATTAGTGCAAGCCTAATTAAGGAGGATGGACTGGTACATATATAGGGAGATCCTGATTGGGCATTTGGGGACTGGCTATAAATTTGATTTATTTTAATAGTTCAGGGCCAACACAATTGCCAGGCAACATGCATGCTAACAGTATATAGTTGAAAGAAGGGTGTTTAGGTTCAATCCATTCGGTTGGTTGTCTATTTCTAGTTTCTAAGTAATTAACAAAAGCATGCAGATTTTATGTTGGGTTTTCAATTTGTTCTTTTTTTAAGAAGTTCAAATTCTCAGAGTACTAAATGATGATGGTGGTTTCATTAATCATAAGATCAACATCCCTATTATTTCCTCAATAAAAAAATATAAGATAAAGTAAATAAGCAAAATATAATAAAGGGAAGGTGAATGTTAATTTAGTTCTGGTTTATTAGCTCATCGATCCATGTAATTAATTAATATTCACACTTACACGGTCACATGGATCCTCTTCTTCAAATCATTTGTATGGTTCCTATAACAAGACAAAGTTGATCGATCGCTCCATTGGATATCATGACATATGCTCCATCCTTCTAATGGCACTACTAAATTCACAGATATAAATCCTTCTTTTACGTTTGCTCTAGCTTGACTAAAGAAGACTAATTGAGAATTTAGTAGACCAATAGAAGGAGGGAGCACATGATGAAGGAAAATGTATAGTAGTCATCTACCATCTAATTAATATTTCAGAGGGACAAACAGATTAGTGCAAGAGATTGTTTGGTCTCCCTTAATAAACATGGCTATTTATAGAGGGGTTTAGGCTCATGATATGTTTCTTTGAGATAATAGGACATAGAACCTGGAATATGTACTCAGGAGCGGATTCACCTTAAGTGGTAAGAAGGTCAAGTGACCTCTATTTATTTTAAAAATACAATACTTGGACATAATTTTATTATATAGTTTAAAGTAAAATGCTATGCCTTCCCCCCTCTCTCTAAGTTGAAAGTATGTCTCTGCTTCTGCATGTACCGAAATTAAACAAGTGTCTGTTTATTTGAGGATTATCCAATATTATATTGTTACTTATTAAATGCCAAGACTATCTAATTAAATGTTAAAAAGGAGCAATTAACTAATTGTTAAAAATATTAACCTTTTATTTATAATAATACAATGCTCAGCTTCAAAAGTTGTACTAATAAAAATGAGACGTATATGTTATTAACGAATATATTGGTTTTTTTAATGACTAAATAGTCGCTTGTTAGGTAGGTTTGGATCGAGCAAGGATTAGTGCAAGAATAGTGATTTTTGGATTAGTGGTTGAGAATAGTGCTAACCCGAATGGTTTGAGAATAACACTAACTTTTGGACTATTCAGATTAGTAAAAATGTCGTTTGGATTGTATGTTTGGAATAGCGATGGAGAGAATAAATAAAATAGTGATTAAACTAATCTAATATTTAAACTAATATTATATTACATTTAATATCTAGACTAATATTTAGACTAATATTATATTACATTTAATCGAATATTTTTTTAATACTAATCGAATATTTTATTTAATACTAATCTATTTAAATCTGATATTATATTTATTTAATGCTAATTTAATATTTTATTTAATACTAATCTAATATTTGAACTAATATTATATTACATTTATAATTTAATACAGAGTTATAGAAAGAACTAGTGGCTCAATCTAAAAAAACCGATGGCTCAGATTAATTTCAGCTGGGTCAAACTCAATCCGGTGTATATGGAGTCTGTAGGGTGTCTGCTTTGAGATTTGTGTCAAATAAAAAGAACGGTTCGAATTTAGTACTTGCACCTCACGTGGGGTGATACAGATTCGTACTATTTTTTTTATTGAAACCCCGTAGGTCAGATTCTAATTATATCTCGAAATTTTTAGTTTACATTTTAAATTGATAATATATTTTCTAAACGTTCATTTTATTTTTAATAGGTTAAATTAATTACTAATTATTTTAAAACAATGTTGCTTAAATCAATTACTTTAAATTGCATAAATTTAATTAATATATGTATAATATAATATATGTATATATAATATATTTACATATAATTATATATAACTTATATTTTTGTACAATATATTCAGTGTTTTAAAATTTGATATACATATACATATACATATACATATACATATACATATATTCATTGTTTTAAAATGCGGCCGCATGCGCCGCATGCCCGACGCATGCGCTATGTATATATGTATAATATATGTATAATATATGTATAATATATGTATAATATATGTATATGTATATATAATATAATACATATATATATGTATATGTAGGAATATGCTAGCATGCTATGCATAGCATAGAACCCCTCCATGCAACGGCTCGGCTTTCGAGTTTTCAAAATCCTAACGGTCGATCCGAACCGTTCATCTTGTTCTCCATATTAATATGTGTTTGGAGACCAAATTTTACATTTTTTTGAATTTTTTTTACTATTTTTTTAGATTTATTGAAAATCGCTGTTTTTTATGGTCCAGATTTGCTGAAAACAGCGATTTTCAATAAATCTAAAGAAATAGTAAAAAAATTCCAAAAAAATGTAAAATTTGTTCCCCAAACACATATTAATATGGAGAACAAGATGAACGGTTCGGATCGACCATTAGGATTTTGAAAACTCGAAATCCAAAGCGTTGCATGGAGGGGTTCTATGCTATGCATAGCATGCTAGCATATTCCTATAATATAATATATGTATATGTATATGTATATGTATATATAATATAATACATGTATAATATATGTATATACATATACATATAAGATGAATGCTAATGTTATATGTTTATAAGTGAAAAAAAATATTATATGTTAATAAGTGAAATATGTTATGACATATAAATAATTCCATGATCAAATTTTATACAATTTAAGTATCCTTAGGTGACATAATAACAACCATCAATTTTATATCATTGAAAGATTCAAATCATTTTATAAACAGTAAAACACACATCAAATTTTATTATTTTTATAAACATGATATAATATATATGCATCACATATATCATACCTATAATATTAATTTGTAATTTTGGACTTGATTATTAAATTTTATTATTTTGGACTTGCATCACATATATCACATATATCATACCTATACATATATCTATAATACATATACTGTAGGGGGTGGGGGGAAATTGTTTTGAATTTTGAAATTTTTTTTTTAAAAAGGTACACGGGTATACGGGTACGGACACGGGTATGGTCGGGTACGGGTATAATTCGGTCCGGGTATGGTCGGGTATGGTCCGGGTATGGTCGGGTTTTTTCCCGTATCCGTGTACCCGTTTACCTGACCTATATCCGGGCTCGGGCACCGGTACCCCGGGCATAGGGCACGGGCGGACCGGGCACGGGCTGCCCTAGGCGGGTTTAATCAATACACTAGTTCAAATGACCAGTTCGGTTGAAACCAAAATCAAATAGACAGACCAATTTTGATTTGTTCGGTTAAACCGAATAAGAGAGATTAAAGATTAAATTTCAAAAAGTCAAAATTCGATACATTAGTAATTTTATATAAATAAATAACAATATAATATGAGGAGGGATTCGATTACCACAATTTTGAGTTACCACAAAATTACCGCAACTATTTTTTACATTTTCAAAGTCCAAATCGTCGATCCAAACCATTCAACATGATCTCCACAATAAAATGTGCTTCCAGATGAAATTCTACATTTTTTTGAATTGTTTTACTATTTATTAAGATGGGTACAAAATTCAATAGTATGAATTTGACTAGTTTTTGTAAATTACTTTATAAATAGTAAAAAAAATTAAAAAAAAAATGTAAAATTTGATCTACAAGCACATTTTATTGTGGAGATCATGTTGAATGGTTTGAATCGACGATTTGGACTTTGAAAATGTAAAAAATTATTGTGGTAACTCAAAATTGTGGTAATCGGATCCCTCCTCATATAATATTGCACATATTATTCAATTTCATACAAAATTTGTGTATATTCTAAAATAAACATACCAAAATAGAAGGAAGAAAATAATGGTTGAACCAAACAAAATATAAACCATACTTGAACGATTATAATTTGGTCGATTCGGTTTAGTCGGTTTTAAAAAGTCTAAACTGAACCGATCCATTTAAACCGAAATAATTAAAAAAATCAACCAAAATTATGCATTTAAACCGAACAACCAAACCATTTAAACCAAAAATTTTCAATCTGGTTGAAAACCAAAGAAATTAAACCGTTTGAACACCCCCTAATTACTACACACATATAGTCATTTGATGTTAGCAACAATTTTTTATTTTACTTAGTACGTATGATTTTAAAGTCATAAATTTAAGCTACTATATAATTGATGGATTCATTGGATGATTCAGTAATTAACTAACCGTACTTAATATTTAGTTATTCCTAATATTTGATGTGCTATTATTGTAACTGGCATGGAGTTGTTCATAGATGGAGAGACTTAAAATAGACATCTCATTTTTTCCAATTAAATAATGGTCATATAGTGCAGCATATATAGCTTCTCTGAAGGCTCAACTCACCACATATTAAGGTTAATTAATGAAAAGGTATATGAAAGAAAATGGAGTAAAGTTAGGGAGAGCTTTAACATGCTTTCGTGTCAGCTCAGCACAAAGATTACTTAATTAATGAAAAAGTATATGAAAATAAATTAAAGTTAGGAAGAGAGGTTTGTGAGCTTTAACTTAAAAATATTGACTGAAAATATATGAATTCAAGTTGTTCATGATTTGATCTTCTTTAGATGCCAAAGCTTATTTTCAAACTTAAAAAATTTTCGAGTTCCTTTTGAATACACTTAGAGGTCGTACAAATAAATTAATTGGATGTATTAATTTTTGTTTTCCGCAGTCTTCAACTTTTTGAAATTTAATATCCGTACAAAGCTATCCTCCTGAATAGTTTTTCTCAAATTGAAGCTTAATTTATCATTCTCAACAACAATTTAGATGTTCATTATTTAACAAGTATAATGGTCCAAAATTTCAAAATATAAACCTAAAACGTGTATTTCTTGAAATATTATATTAAAATTGTTAAGTTTAATTTCGCCAAATGTTTCATAAGAAATGCACCCATCTTCGCAGTAAAAATGTATTTCAAATTAAACAACATTTAAATTCACGACAATTAACTGACATCAATCGATAAGAGTCATAAGACCAAAATATAAAATTATATAAGTGTAGTTTATCATTAGAAAAAATGTTTAACAAAACTTTTACAATTTAAAATTGTTTTTGTTACAAATTAAGTATTAGAAAACTTAAATTTTATATTTAATTAAAATGTTTCGTTGGATTAAATAGTTTTTAATACACCAAATTTAACATACGGATTGTCTAAACTCTAAACTATAAAAAATATATCAGCATTTTTCAACATATTTATTTTTCAGCCATTACTGTTAAATCATTTAACGGGGTATATATTCGTTTGTTATTTAGGCCTTGCCCTTCGTAAATTTGATAAAGTATTATTCCTAAGTGGACCTAATTAGTGTCTATCGTGGCCTTCAAACCAATTAATTTCGTTACTTAGTCTTTATAATTTATTAATTTCTGTAAAATGAACACTTTTAGAATATTATGGCTTCAACTCTACGCAACAGTAGTTTCTTCCTGAAATATAAAGATGCAACTTTTTTTTTTTTCTCTCTTTTTTGACGAAAGTCTCAAAGTAATCCTGAATTGTCAAAGTATGGGTAATGGGTTCATGCTACTTTTTCATCTTTTTGCAATTACTCTGAAATTTGTTTGTTTTGGTTATATCTCAGTATTTAATTCGCCTCTAAGAATTAATTAAGTTATTTGCATGGTTGGCTTTGCTTAACAAAATACTTGCAACGAATAATTTGATCAGGAGGGATTTGCAATTGATAAACATGTGTCACATATACAAGCAAGAAGCTGAATCGGTCAATTCCCTTACTCAGTAAATGCGAAACATCGGTAAATAAATACGTATAGCTTAGTCTTTGATCCAGTAGCATGGTCTTTAATGCAGGAGACTATGATTTAGAAATTTAAATGAAAGAAATTATTTATTGTATAATAAAAGAGATATTAAATAGTCAGGTGACTTTCATCTCGAATTTTTATAAAAAAAAAATGTATAACTGATTTAATCAAAGAGTAGGGTTAAAATGCACCATTGATTTTGTGCCCTAACCATACTCTACCTCTTTATCTCTATTCTCAAAGTTCAAACAGTCGATCCGAGCGGTTCAACATGATCTCCATATTAAAATGTGCTTAGAGACCAAATTTTATATTTTTTGGAACTTTTTACTATTTTTTTAGATAGGTACAAACTCACTGCATCTGGATCATCCAAAAACAGTGATTTTGTACCTATCTAAATAAAATAGTAAAAAAATTCCAAAAAATATAAAATTTGGTCTCTAAGCACATTTTAATATGTATATCATGTTGAGTGGTTCAGATTAATTGTTTGAACTTTATAAACGGAGAAAGAGACGTAGAGTATGGTTGGGGCACAAAACCAAGCACGATTTGTTCTATTTACACCCGATGAGACATTTTTATTTAATAAAGTGAAATAAAAAATAATAAATCAACAACGAAAAATTGTGTAAATTTCAAAATTAGAAAATTTGCAGATAATGAACGCAAAGCACCATTTGGATCACTGACAAAGACTGAAAATATAACAATGATGTAAAGGTTGTTCGCATCTTTTGTCCATGAATTTTATAATAAAAAAAATCAAATCATTAAAAAAAATGTAAAAAATACAAAATGAGAATGAGAACCATTTTGGTCAAAAAAAGCATATATCCGATGATAAGTTAATTATTGGTAGATTCTTTCAAAGGGTACTAGTTATTTGGGGAATCGACCACTTTACTTTTAGATTTATCCTTACCGGAAAACATACAATTAATAACATCTAATTAAACATCATCTACTTCTCTCTTCTTTCTTTAGCCTCACTATGTTCTCTTCTTCTCATTTCATTTTATATTATTTAATAAGATCAGTATTATTTCAGTTGTAGCATCACTAACTCCAAAATATACTTTAAATAATGAATTCAAACCGATCTATCTTACAAGTGACCGATTTTTTTTATAAATATAAAAAAAATATTTAAATTTCAAAAACTAACCAAAGTTGTGCAAGATTTTGAAATCTACCCAAACCGCAAATTTTTTTTGCAGAAATTCAATCTAAAACCGCAAAAAAAAATTTGCGGTTTTAGAATTCCAAAACCACGGTTTAAAAAAAAAAAAAAAATCGCAAATTTTTTTTGCGGTTTTAGAATTCCAAAATAAAAAAAAATAAAAAAAAGCTGCAAATTTTTTTCCAGTTTCAATTTTTTTTTTCATTTTTCAATTTTTTTTTATTTAAATAGAAATATTTATAATTTATTATTTCTTTAATTTGAAATATTAGAAATATTTAATATATTTCTTTAAAAATAGATGGAATATTATATAATTTGATTTATTAGAAAGACTGCTACAAATAATTCGGATCAACATTTTTCATGCCGAATTTTTTGCGGCTGTAAGAAAAATTAATATATTTCTTTATGAGTTATTGGAAAAAAAATAAAAAATGCTTGGATTCTGTGTTATTGATGCCAGTTTAAATTTCACTTCTAGGTAATACAGAAAATATTGTGATCCTTCTAGTACATTTAATTTATAAAAAGTTGTATCTATTTTGAGAATCTTTTTAATAACAATCATTAAATAACTTAAATTTTTTTTTCAAAAATAGATATAACATTTTAGAAATTAAATGCACTAGAAGGATCACAATATTTTTTATATTTACTTAGAAGTGACTTTTGAACATGGATCAATAACTGAGAATAGAAGCATTTTTATTTTTTTTCCAATAACACAAAGAAATATATTAATTTTCTTACATCTGCAAAAAATCCAGCACGAAAAATATTGATCTGGGTTATTTGTAGCAGCCTTTCTAATAAATCAAATTATCTAGTATTCCATCTATTTTCCAAGAAATATATTAAGTATTTCTAATCTGTCAATAAAAATTATAAATATTTCTATTAAAAAATATCTGAAAAATGAAAAAAAATTGAAACAGCAAAATTTTTTGTTTTTTTAGACAGCTGGTTTTGGAATTCTAAAACTGCCAAATTTTTTTTTTAAACCATGGTTTTGGAATTCTAAAACCGCAAAAAAAATTGCGATTTTAGACTGAATTACAGCAAAAAATTTTTTTGTAGTTTGGGTAGATTTCGAAATCTTCCGCAACTTTGGTTAGTTTTTGAAATTTAATTATTTTTTTGGATATTTATGAAAAAAATCGGTACAAGTGATTTTTACATGCAAAATGTATAAATTTTCAATTTCATTTCATATGAAATCAAGCGGACCAAAAAGAAAGTTTTCAAGTTAATTTTAATGCATTCATTTTTCATCATTTTTGATCACTGGACTTCATACTGAATAAATTTGAAAATTTATAAATTTCGCATGTGAAAGCTTTACTCGTAATGTTAATTGGTTTGAACAGTTTGATTTTTTTGTTTCAAGTCTATTTAATAGATTTTAAAATCAGTGTCACTATAGCTAAAATAACATCAATGTCATGATAGTTAAAACTCCATTGATTAACAAATTATTTATAACTCAAACACCTGATAAAAAAATGATAATAGTTTGTGTTAGTGTTATTTCCAATGTTCTAGTGCGCTATAGCGTTTCCAGACCATAAAAGCTATGACGCTATCAGCGCTATAGCACGCTATTCTGTGCTATAGCGGCGCTATTAGGGTATAGCACTGTTTTTTTAGCCAGTCCGCTATGACACGATAAATGCTATTTAAACCTTTGGTTATTTCACTAATCCAATTTTTTTATTGAAAAATACCCGATTATATACTATTATTTTATTATTTTATTATTTTTTCCGTATTATTCCAATTATATAATCCAACCACTATTTTCACTATTTCAAAATCCGTATAACATAAATTAACACTCTCTGCAAATTATATGACAATTGTTCTAACTACATTTAGAAACATAAAAATATTCCCTTTGCTAGAAAGCCCAAAAAAAAAAAAACTGTTCATTAATCATTATACCACAGTTATTAGTTTGTTATCCAATTGTCGGCATGGTAATTGGTGTTCGGCCCACTCCTGGGGAACCGTTATTTGAACCCAAATCAAGCGGGTGCTATACCTGGATCATTTCAGAGTTGATTTGGGCTTCAACGGGCTTTAGAATTTATTGTAAAAAACAAAAGACACTCTGCTCCACTTAAATTCTAAATTGTAACATGTCTGTGATCTTTTTTGCATGGGATTAAAATTTACAACAGAAGACACGCTGCTCTATATAAATCTATAAATTTACAACAGTACAAGGTTGCATTAAAGTACCAATTTTGGAGAGTGACTAATATGTTTTTGGTAACATATGGGTCAAAGTGCTACCGGTTTAAATTTGAAATTTTAAAATCCAAAAAGTCAATCTAAACTGTTAGATGTGATATCTATATTGAAATGTACTTGGAGACCAAATTTTACATTTTTTTGAATTTTTTTTTTACTATTTATTAAGTCACTTTGAAAATTGCTGATCCAACGGTGGCTTAAAAAAACAGTAAAATCAGAAGCCACCGTTGGATTAGCGATTTTCAAAGTGGCTTAATAAATAGTAAAAAAATTTAGAAAAATGTAAAATTTGGTCTCCAGGCACATTTCAATATAGAGATCACATCTAATGGTTCATATCGACTTTTTGAATTTTGAAATTTCAAATTTAGATTGGTAACACTTCAACCCATATGCTACCGAAAGCATATTAGTCACTCTCCCAATTTTGTACCAGTCAACGGCTTTGGTTTCTCGAAGTCTCTTAATTAATCTTCCAGCATGGGAATCTGTATTGATAATTTGATATCCTGCTCACTGTACTTCTGCTAATCTGCATTTTTTTCTGAAAGTTTGGCAGTTCAGGTTTAACTAATATTTAACAAATAACTCTGGTATATTGTGAGTTATTATTGTCAGCTTACAACTTCCAATATAGTTTCAATATTATTGATTTGTGATCAGCACCGGTATCAGTAGAGGTGGAAAAATCTGATCCGACCAGAAGGATCAGCCTAATCCGCTCGGCCAAAATCTGATCTGACCCAATACTAATATAGTTTCGAAATTATTCAATTAGAATCAGGGTCGGTCCTGACCCTAATACTAATATCAGGATCGATATTTTAGAAAAACCGACCCTAGGTACAGGGATATTTTAGAAAAACTGACCCTAGGTACAGGCCGTTGTTAGCAAGTCAGTCTTGTACCCTTTTTGTAATGACAAGGTGCATGCCATACTGCCATAGTTAAAATTGCATTGCGCCACTCATTCCAAGTCTGAAGTACGACAGAGTGATGAATTTAAATTTGGCTAATGGGCAGCAATGGAACCTCATGTATTGTGATCATGAGCAACCGAATTGGAATTAGTTATATATCCAAAAAAATGCATAGTTGTTCCAATGAAGAACCAATTTTTATTTGTAGAAATAAATAGACTCAGGTTCAACATATTAATTTAAGCCGAACTGTTCCAAAGACAAATGTCTCTGGCTAGATGGATTGATGAAAAGGACAGAGGACATTTATATATTATCTTACATTAAGAAGTGGATATTCTTTTTGTGCTAACAGACACACAAGTGGCCACTTGAATGATCAAATAAAAGAATAAGTAAAGAACAAAACTATCATAAGATAACCGTCCAGGTAGTACCAATCCATACCATGGACCAGTATGGCACATGCACTTCACAGCTTGTGTTTTGCTGATAACACACTATATAAGTATAAAATGAAATGAGTAAAGCTAGGGTGTGATATGCTCATCAAGAGGATTTGGTGAGCACAACTCTAAAAGTATATCGAATCGACTTCAAACGCTAAATTTAAACCGTTGAAATCCATGTATTTCATGAGTGATGCATGTACATGCAAAATTTTAAAAGTTTCGAATTTATTTGTTACAAGGTCAAGCAGTCAAAGAAATGATAAAACTTGAATATATAAAACAACTTATAAATTAACTTATACAAAAATTATTTCTTTGACTGCTTGACCTTGTAGCAAATAAATTTAAAACTTTCAAATTTCGCATGTACATGCATCACTGATGAAGTACATGAATTTCAACGTTTGGATTTTACATTTGAAGTCGATCCGATATATTTTTAGAGTTGTGCTCACTAAATTTTTTTGGTGAGCACATCACACTCTAGCTTTGCTCAAATGAAATAGTTCCTTTATCACCATTCTAGATCTTTTAATGGAGAATATTAACTGATAATAATGCAAAATACTAAACAAAGCAATATGTTGCGGTGAAAGTTTGAAAAACAGAATTCATTGGTATCTAACACAAAGGCAACTTGATCAGAAAAAAAAAATTGAATTCATTGCTATCTAAAACAAAGACAATTTTACCCAAGGAAATATAACAAACGAAGAAGCTAAGGAACTCTGCATTTAAGTCCGACGGAAACAGCATTACAAACGACCATAATGGCAAAGCAATTTTTTCCGCACAAAAATATATCTCATTCTCAACCCATCAAGTGCCGGGATGGCTTAAAAAAAAATGTACTATGAGCACAAGTTTCATGGCCATAATTTACGATTAATTTGTAAGCCTTCTTTTTTCAACATACAAAGAACTAACTATTGTCTCTGTCACTTTCTTCTGTTGCCTACACCTGGGCTGTGGCCTGGCTGTGTCGGCCGAGCATCCTCTACACCGACAAATGGAGTTGGTGAAACCATGCCTTCTAGTGCACCTCTCGAAACAGAGCTATTTTGTACAGATAACGATCTCCTACTAATGCTATGGTTTCCTTCTATAAGTGGCCTAGCTTGACTAAAGGAAACCAATTGAAAATTTAGTAGTGCCATTAGAAGGATCAAGCATGTAAGAAGGGAATTGCAGTTAGAATTCATATCTATATATTTAATTGCCGAGACAAACAGAGTATGAGTGAGTGGTCAAGAGATGAGTGAAATCTGGTTAACTGATGGAGGAGATACTTCCTCCTTTGGTATGAGCTTGAGTATTTATAGTGGATATGTTTTTTCTAGCTATTTATAATGGGCCATATCTTGAGTGCCGCATCTACAAAAGGCTCAAGACAATGAAAATTTTATAAACGGGCCACCTTGTTCATCATATGTTTATTTCTAAACGTATTTAGTTCATTCTTTTTTAAAGATTTGTTGTATTTTGTTTTTCGTATTCAGTTCAATACTTTTCTTTTTGTTAGAATTACATATTTAATTTAAAAACACACGGTTATCTAATCATTTTTTATTACTAAATATCAAACATAACTAAAGACAACTAATTACCTGTTTATATATACAATATTTGTAAATATCCAAAAATAAACAACTAAATGTACTCTAACACAACACATTTACCAAAAAAAGAAAAATTGATCGATGCGTGTTTAGAAATGTCAACCAAACCCATTTATGTGTTTACTCGATCGATCCGTATTGTATTCGATAAGACATAGTATGGATAATAATTTTTTTCGTGAATTTAACAAGTATGGTATATATAGGCAGTGTATTAAAATTTTGTCTATGTGGCTACATATTCTTATTCAGTTGCAATATGAATAAAAAATTTGTATTTGGTCAAATAATACAGTTCTGTATTTTCAACTAAAAATTTGGCCACATATTATAACATATTTATTTGTATAATATCGTACATTACCGCATACTTGTTTATATATATATATATATATATATATATATATATATATAGAGTAAGGCTACGCTACTTCGCGAATTAAACATGCTATTTTAATTCGCGCTCATATCTCTAGTTTCGAAGTCCAAATAGCCGATCCAAACTGTTAGATGTTTAATCTATATTTAAATGTGCTTGGAGACCAAATTTTACATTTTTTGGAATCTTTTTACTATTTATTAAGATTGTTTGAAAATCGCTGTTTTTTAATGGTGCAGAATTTTAATAAAAACAACAATTTTCAAACCATCTTAATAAATAGTAAAAATATTTCAAAAAAATGGAAAATTTGGTCTCCAAGCACATTTTAATATAGATTAAACATCTAACGGTTTGGATCGGCTATTTGGCCTTCAAAACTAGAGATATGAGCGCGAATTAAAATAGCCATTTTAATTCGCGAAGTAGTGTAGCATTACTCTCTCTCTCTATATATATAGATGGGCTATGATACATTGCAATGTATAGCATTTTTTGTACATTGGACTATAAATCACGTGATTCAAAATCCAAATAATCAATCCAAATCGTTCATCTTGTTGTCCATATTAATATGTTTTTGGAGACCAAATTTTACATTTTTTGGAATTTTTTTACTATTTTTTTAGATTTATTGAAAATCGTTATTTTTTTATAGTCCAGATTTGTCTGAAAACAGTGATTTTCAATAAATCTAAAAAAATAGTAAAAAAATTTCAAAAATATAAAATTTGGTCTCCAAACACATATTAATATGGACAAGAAGATGAACGGTTTGAATCGGTTATTTGGACTTTGAATCACGTAATTTATAGTCCAATGTACAAAGATGGCTATACATTGCAATGTACCATAGCCCATCTATATAGAGAGAGGAGGGATCGAGTTACAACAAGTTACCACAACTATTTTCTATATTTTTCAAAGTCCAAATCGTCGATCCAAACCGTTAGATGTGATCTTTACAATAAAATGTGCTTGGAGACCAAATTTTACATTTTTTGGAATTTTTTTACTATCGATTACGATGGATACAAAAACTAGTCAAATTCAGACCATTGAATTTTGTACTCATCTTAATAAATAGTAAAAAAATTCTAAAAAATGTAAAATTTGGTCTCCAAGCATATTTTATTGTAGAGATCACATCTAACGGTTTGGATCGACAATTTGGACTTTGAAAATGTAGAAAATAGTTGTGGTAACTTGTTGTAGCTCAAAAATTGTTGTAACTTGATCCCTCCTCATATATATATATATGAGGAGGGTTCAAATGCCTCCATGTTTTTGTGCCTGCATCATGCCTCCATCTCCCTTCATTATTTTCAAAGTTCAAACAGTCGATCCGAACCGCTCAACCTAACCTCCATACTAAAATATGTTTGGAGACCAAAATTTATATTTTTAGGAATTTTTTTACTATTTTTTTAGATAGGTACAAAATCAGTAAATCTGAACCATCTAAAAACAGTATTTTTCTACCTATCTAAAAAAATAGTAAAAAAATTCCTAAAAATATAAAATTTGGTCTCCAAACATATTTTAGTATGGAGTTTAGGTTGAGCGGTTCAGATCGACTGTTTGAACTTTGAAAATGATGGAGGGAGATGGAGGCATGATGGAGGCACAAAAACATGGAGGCATTTGAACCCTCCTCTATATATATATAGAGAGAGAGAGTGACTAATGTGCATTTGTATGCATATGGTCCAAATTTGAAATTTTAAAATCCAAAACGTCGATCCGAACTGTTCATCTTGTTCTCCATATTAATATGTGCTTGGAGACCAAATTTTACATTTTTCTGAATTTTTTTACTATTTATTAAGCCACTTTGAAAATTGCTGATCCAACGGTGGCTGCTGATTTTACTGTTTTGTTAAGCCACCGTTGGATCAATAATTTTCAAAGTGGCTTAATAAATAGTAAAAAAATTCAGAAAAATATAAAATTTGGTGTCCAAGCACATATTAATATGGAGAACAAGATGAATGGTTCGGATCGACGTTTTGAATTTTGAAATTTCAAATTTGGACCATATCGGGCCATATGCATACGATCAGGAGCGAATGTAAATGGATCAAATGGGGGTCAATTGACCCCCATTCATTTTCAAAAACTAATTATTATATATGATACTTTTGTATATTTTATAGTTAAATGTTAAAGGTACCTATGAAATGACCTCCATAGATTTTCTGAAAATTTTGCATAGTTGACCCCCATTCATTTTTCAAGAAAAAAAATAGATGATTAAATGTGTACAAATTGGGGACTTATAACAATTTATATTATTTTGTATGCTTTTGACCCCCATTGTTTAATATTCTGCCTCCGCCCCTGCATACGATGCACATTAGTCACACTTAGAGAGAGAGAGAGAGATGGACTATGGTACATTGCAATGCATAGACATTTTTGTGCATTGGATCATAAATCACTGATTCAAAGTCCAAATGATCGATCCAAACCGTTCATCTTGTTCTCCATATTAATATGTGCTTGGAGACCAAATTTTACATTTTTTAAAATTTGTTTACTATTTATTAAGCCACTTTAAAAATCGCTGATCCAACGGTAACAATAAAATTAAAAGGCACCGTTGGATCAGCGATTTTCAAAGTGCCTTAATAAATAGTAAAAAAATTTAAAAAAATGTAAAATTTAGTTTCCAAGCACATATTAATATGGAGAACAAGATGAACAGTTTGAATCGGTCATTTGGATTTTGAATCCGGTGATTTATGGTCCAATGCACAAAAATGTCTATGCATTGCAATGTACCATAGCCCATCTATATATATATATATATATAGAGAGAGAGAATGGCTAAGCTCAAATCGTTTGTTCCTGGGCTCAGGAACAAACGATTGGGTTCTCCAATTTCCGAAGTTCAAACGGCCGATCCAAACCGTTAGATGTTTAATCTATATTAAAATGTGCTTGGAGACAAAATTTCATATTTTTTGGAATTTTTTTACTATTTATTAAGAGGGTTTGAAAGTGGCTGTTTTTATTAAAATTCTGCACCATAAAAAAACAGCGACTTTCAAACCCTCTTAATAAATAGTAAAAAAATTCCAAAAAATATAAAATTTTGTCTCCAAGCAGATTTTAATATAGATTAAACATCTAACGGTTTGGATCGGCCGTTTGAACTTCGGAAATTGGAGAACCCAATCGTTTGTTCCTGAGCCCAGGAACAAACGATTTGAGCTTAGCCACTCTCTCTCTATATATATATATATATATATATATATATATAGGAATATGCTAGCATGCTATGCATAGCATAGAGACTCTCCATGCAACGCCTTGGATTTCGACTTTTCAAAATCCTAACGGTCGGTCCGAACCGTTCATCTTGTTCTCCATATTAATATGTGTTTGGGGACCAAATTTTACATTTTTTGGAATTTTTTTACTATTTCTTTAGATTTATTGAAAATCATTGTTTTCAGCAAATCTGGACCATAAAAAAACAGCGATTTTCAATAAATCTAAAGAAATAGTAAAAAAAATCCAAAAAAATGTGAAATTTGGTCTCTAAATACATATTAATATGGATAACAAGATGAACGGTTCGGATCGACCGTTAGGATTTTGAAAAGTCGAAATCCAAGGTGTTGCATGGAGGGGCTCTATGTTATGCATAGCATGCTAGCATATTCATATATATATAGATATATATAGTTGGGCTATGGTACATTGCAATGCATATGCATTTTTGTGCATTGGACCATAAATCACCGGATTCAAAATCCAAATGACCGATCCAAACTGTTCATCTTGTTCTCCATATTAATATGTGCTTGGAAACTAAATTTTACATTTTTTGAAATTTTTTTACTATTTATTAAGGCACTTTGAAAATCGCTGATCCAACGGTGCCTTTTAATTTTATTGTTACCGTTGGATCAGCGATTTTTAAAGTGGCTTAATAAATAGTAAACAAATTTCAAAAAATGTAAAATTTGGTCTCCAAGCACATATTAATATGGAGAACAAGATGAACGGTTTGGATCGGTCATTTGGACTTTGAATCGGTGATTTATGGTCCAATGCACACCATGGCCTATGCATTGCAATGCACCATATCCCATCTCTCTCTCTCTCTATATATAGGTTGGCTATTCTACTTCCATAAGCATATGTGGGTGCGCATATGCTTAGAACTCATTTTTGCATTTTCAATGTCCAAATGGTCGATCTGAAGCGCTTAACATGTTCCCCATATTGATAAGCCTCAATTATATATACTTTCAGTTAGGGTTTTACCTCTAAAACTGCATCAAATCTCTTGTATTTTAGCTTAGTTTAATATAGAATATACCAAAGAACCAAGTTACTGCCTTTGTCTTATTTAAATTGCAGAAATGAAGCAAAAGAAATAATTCTATGGGTGTTTGTGTCGCCTGTAGGAATTATGTGTAGGCCACACAAAATAAATTCAAGACGAAAGTAAAATTCAGAATTTTTATCAAGTTTTCTTCTTTCAAGACAGAGAGTTGTGCGGGTCTTTGTGCAGCCTTAAGGATTTTGTGTGGGCCACACAAAATCTTTCACGATTTCCAGTTGATTCTCCATTTTGTGTAGACCGCAGGAAATTTGTACTGACTGCAAAGAATTTGTGAATATCGCACAAGAGGCCGCACAAATGCCAATATGGCCTGATTTTGCCATATCTCCTCAGATTTGCTTCCAGATTTCGGGGGATTGCTTCCCAAGGCATGAAAATAGCTATATATTGGTAGGGAGACAGCAGGGTAATGAAGGATTTCAGGATGCGGCAAGGCTGTAAAATAAAAAAATTTAACCCTCTTACAAGTATCTACGGATCTACTTTATAATGCTAATTTTTATTCAAACAATTCATATGCACAAATAATTATCTACTCATTCATTCATCACAAATCTATCTACTAAATGTGATTTGGATATACCTCTACCAAATGTTAATCTGGTAAATAGAGAGAAGTTGAATTATCTTCTAGGTCTCTTGAATACTTTCGTTTGTCGAAACGGCCTCCTAGTGTTTACCTTGAACTAAACAAGGATTAAAAAGACCTTGCTAGAGATCTTAATCTAATCTAAACTTAGAACCTAGTTAATAACCCTTCTTATTCTTCTAATAATTTTCTGAAAAATTTCATTATAGTTACCCAAATAACATAGGTGTAAAGTATTATTTTTACAATATATAAATAACACCCATAGACAATAATCAATTTTTTTATTAAATGATAGGGGCAGATTTTCACATATATGCGTCTCAGTAGATAAAAATTTAGAGAAGTTATAATTTGTCACTGAATAAAATATACGGTGCATATCACATAAAAGATAACCACATTTGGAAAAAAAAATACTTAGAAAGAGGTGTTTTGACTGGTAACTCTGCAAGAAAGCCTTGGGCGATAGCTCATGTACATTACATCAAGGGCACTTAGTTAGTTACATCAGTTGTAAAGATCTTCTGGTCGGCGCCTCCAATGAATTAGTTGTTTCATTAATCATAACCAGCCAGCAGGCCACTATCTCTTAAAAATTGGCAAAGTGAACTTTTATTTTAGGGGCTTCCAATGTCTCCAGCTCAATACTCGTTGTTGGGCATTTTATATACTTCAACAAATTATTTTATCTTTTTTCTTCATGCCTGGAATGTATATCCTTCAAAAATCTTAAAATTATGTATTTCACCTTCTAATATAATTTCCATATGAAATTGTACTTGGAGACCAAATTTGACATTTTGTAGAACATTTTTACTATACTTTTTTTAAATAGATAAAAAAAAAACTAAAAATATAATTAATTCCTAGTGGGGATAGCACCCGAGAAGCTGTACGTAGATTGAATTAAATTTCAACTTTTTAATTATATGCAGGGGCCTCTTCGTGATATGTTGGTAGAGCCCATAAAGGTGTAGAGGACCACCTACCCATAGAGGGAAGCTTTATTATAAATATTTAGATACATATATAGCACTTGTATATATATAACTAGATCTTTCGTACCCACAAATCTTATAGGCGTATTTCTCAATACGTATAGGTGGACCCTAGAAATTATAGGATGCTATAAATTTTTAATTAAGAAACATTATTTTAAAGGTAAAACATTAGGAGATAAGAGAAGTTCATTCTTCACAGTGAGACGGCTGAGAGCGTTGCCTGGAGCCATATTCAATTTCAATTGGTTTATACATAACAATGTCGATGACCGCGCGCAACCGCGCTGACTTTATATTCTATAGAGAGAGACTATTTATAGACCATTTGCTCACATCGATCACAGCCTCACATTTCTGAAACTTTCAATGAGATACAACGAAGACTAAATTTCCATAGAGAAAAAAAAGAAAAGAATGGAAATATATATCACTTCGTTCTTATTAACTTTTGTGTGGAGACTATAATAAAACTTATGATGGTGTGATATAGAGCTAATTTAATATTATTTCAAGAAGAGAAAATTATTTAAATACAGCATATATATATATATATACGTACAAATGAAAGTAATTATATATACGTACTCCTGCATCCAAACAAATATATATGAACTTATATATGGGCCGCTATAGCCCTGATTTGATTCCATTCTCGAAGAAAGCACCATTGGATGAATATTCGTTTATAACTTTCGTCAATGTACCAACTCTTGTATGTCACTTAATACATAGTATTATATAAATAGTTCCAAGTACGTACAACAATATAAAAGATATGCAAGCTGCATTTTATGTCGGTGATCTAGTAACTAATTAACATATATAGCTGTTTGAATTTGTTTGTTGCATCTTTATTACCATCAACCCATTACCCATGCATGCGTGATGCATGCATGCCTACCCCCACCTTAAGCATATTACTTTTTGAGTTTGATCTGATATAAACTATTTGAGTTCCGAAGGCAAAGGGGGATGAAGCCAACGCAAACTTGATAGCATAGTACGTTTCTAGGGCATGCGGCATGCCATGTATACCTAAACTCCTTAATTAATAAAGGAAAGACTGTACCTGGCTGCAAAATCATTTTAATTACTGCATGGTTGAACGAGGATTGGTTTAGAACCTAAGTTCATCCTTTTAAACTATACTTACTTTTCTGTTTTTGTACCCTTTGCACGAGAGGCTCAATAACATGAAGATTCCCTCAGCAACTCTACGTGCAAGAAACATCCAATAACATACATATATATATATATATATATATATATATATATATATATTACTAAGAGCAATTAATTGTTTAACTCTACTTGCATTTTATTTATAATTTTAGCAAAAACATAGACCTATAATTAAACCCATAAATCTGTTCTCTTACATGGAATAGATTATACTCTACGTACTATACTATATATATATAGTATATATCTCTTTGTACGTATATATATATACATAGTAGAGACGTATGCAACCAGCCAACCAGAATATTGTTTGCAAATGGAAAGAAAATATTCATCGATGACAGAATGCTGTTTTTTTTTTTTTTTTTTACCAGAAATTAATGTAAAAAAAAAAATAATTTGTACAACTATTGGTCATATATTTACGAGTATAAGACACTATATATATATAGATATATATATATATATATATATATATATATATATATAGCAACTACAAGTCACAAATCGTTGACAGTATCCGGAGATTATCCGAATTCGGTTTAAACGGATACAGATACAGATACAGATACAGATACAGATACATATAATTTTATGAAGGTATAAACGGAGCAGATATCTGAATGTATCCTGATTCGAAATTGCTCCCAACCGGCTCCGACTTTATTGCTCCGGATATAAGTTGTTATATAATTATCCCATATTCATTTCAATCTTGGTTGTGGGATAAATGATAATACAATCCGATTTCCAGTTTAATCTCTTTTTCACTAGTGATTGTGCTACAATAGTGCTATTTTTTCCTTTTTACCTCAATTTCTTCACTCTCCATTATTCTCCATTCAAGATTTTAGTCCGTCACTGTAGTATGCTTTTAGCCTCTGTTAATTAAATTGGTTTTAGTCATTTTTCAAGACAACAACAAGACAAACTTTTTTACTTTTATATTATTTTTTATTATTTAATTATAATTTTTTATTTATCATATTTTTATTTGTATCTTAAAGTGTATAACTCAATTATCGGACAATTATTTGTTTCGTATCTGTATTCGTAGTTTGAAGTTAATTCGATAATCTTTTGGAGGTGTGTTCACCAATCCTTCTAATTGATGAGCACATCACACTCTAGTTTTGCTCTAGTTATATTGTCATGGAAGTCCAAAAGACCCAAAATGAGAAATAAGTGCTGGAATTAATGCATAATTTAAATTACAACTAAACAAAAAATGATAGATGATAGATGACATATCAATATGCAATTAATGTTACGTAGGAGAGTGCGCATGTATCAATATGTAATAAACATGCTAGCTTTACGCTACATATATATGGTCCCAGATTAAAGAAGTACTTTTGAATTGGAAAAAAAAAAACAATGATCACTAATTTCAATTTATTGTCTTAAAACAAAAGGCAATGGGTATAAAGTGTCAACCAACTGTAAAACTGTGTATCTGACCTGCTGGTTTGGAAGCAATAGAGAAGCAATGGACAAAAAATAAAGGGAATCAAGCAGGGATCGAGATTGGAAAGGCAAATAGATACCCTAGCATGAGCAGAGATTCTCCGTAGGAACCCAGCTTGAAGAGAATCAGTTGAGAATAAACCGAGACAGTGCACATGCAAGCGTGAAAATGGCACATGAAGTGCAGTTACCCGAACAAAAAAAAAATATGTTATAATTATGAGTGGCGGCTGGCATTAGGGAGATGTGCACGATTTGTCGGCTAGAGATTACATAAATTAATTCATGCCAGAATGCCAGATCCTGAAGCTAATAGTTAGCTTGCCTCATGACCTCTCACAGGTACTCAGGAGACATCTTTGACTCAGTCAATCGACAAATCGATATGCTTTGCAGGTGCACTTGAGTCTTTATATATGGATCTTTCATATGTTATTTGGAGTATATCTGTATATGTCGAAGTTTATAAATAGAAGGTTGTCAGCCAGGAGGTACACCCATTTATAGTTTTATACAAGATGATATATATATCTATTATTTTTTAATTATTTTATATTATGATTGATATGAGATTTATTTGATCGCTTAATATTCTGACTAATTAATACTTTTAATAATCACTCTTGTACATTGGTAGAGTTTAGCTATGCAGACTGCCGGTTGAGCTTTGGTGAACTTTTAAAAAATTCCGGCAGTATTAAGTTTCAAATATCGAACTTCTACAAAATTATTTGTTGTAAAAACAGAGAATCTGAGGGGATTAGTTTGATTGTATATTGATTTACTTTCTTATTACAAAAGGAGTTCCTATTTATACTTGCAAGGCTTAATATATCGTTTGTACTATTTCCTATATTCGGTACCTATATACCGTACACAATACCATTTTATTTCATTATATATTTGGTATTACACTTGATGCTTGATAACTAAATCTAGGTTCTTGGATCTTGGATCAATGATGACTAATATCTGACTAATATATTTGGTATTACACTTGATGCTTGATAACTAAATCTAGGTGCTTGATAACCCTATATTCGGTACCTATATACCGTACAAAATATATTATCAATTTAAAATGTAAACTAAAAATTTCGAGATATAAATAAATTATGAAACTATATAATTAGAAGGAGAATTTGAAAATAAAATAAAATGACTCGGGTAAAGAAATAAATAGATACATTTGTACTTAGCCGATTAAACATACAAATTTTCGCAAGAATAATTTTTATATATAAGTTACAAATTTTATTTATGTAGGAATTATAAAAATGTGACTTGATAATTTTATGTATATATATATATATATACTATTTGATATTGAACTATTCATATTTTAAAAGTCGAATTATAAACACGTAATAATATTTATACGGCACTGTTAAAAAAAACAGAAAAAAAAATTGGATGGAGTACATTTTAGAAATTCAGTGTATATTTCAAAGATAATTTAAGGTTTTAAAACTTTACCTTTATGCACAACTATTTTTTAACAAGTTTGGATGGAGTACATTTTAGAATTATTGATCAAGTACTATATATTTGTGACAAAATTGAATTATTTAATATGGAGTCCATGGACTATATATCAACATTATATTATTTTTGTCAAAAATAAATTTTAACATATTTTTGGATAATTTTAGTAATATATATCTAAAAAATACCGTCAAACGATTACAAAATATTTTCACTTAATTTTATACTCCTAGAGACAAGTAAATTCAAATTATGGTTATGGTGTAAAATTTTGATACTTGCATTATTAATCCAATTAAAAAAAAATGAAAGGATCGGATGCTGTCTTTGATGGCACTAGATAGTCTATATACCCTAATTAATCTTATTTCTTAAACTATGGTTATGATGTTTTTGAGAAAATTGACAAATTGCCTAGTTACATATCCCAATTATATTGGTCATACATGGTTTAAACTAACACATGTGTTTTGTTTCCTGCAAGTCTAATTTTTTGTTTTATTTTTTAGTAAAGATAATTAGGATACATCTTAATTGTAAGTACATCAACTAGTAGATATATTAGCACACATACACTAAGAATAATAGTCATTAATACATTTATAGGCATTCCTATCTACATTCTAATAAGTAAACTGATGAAAACATCATTATATATCCTAAATAAAAAAAACTAACATATACAGATATACTTATCTTAAGTT
Source organism: Carex rostrata (assembly GCF_964058835.1). Lineage (NCBI taxonomy): Eukaryota > Viridiplantae > Streptophyta > Magnoliopsida > Poales > Cyperaceae > Carex > Carex rostrata. Next base: position 8,086,816 of record NC_135921.1, read on the forward strand.
AAAATTTTATTATTGAATATAATTTTACCACTAAAATCCATCCATTTATTTATCTTAAGTTGAAATTTTATTATTGAATAAGTAACTTTTATTTTTTAATCTATTGCTTTAAAATAATTCATAATTATTTTTAAAGTAATTGATTTAAGAAATTTTTTATTTATATTTTATTGTTTTAAAGTAATTGATTTAAGATATTTTTTATTTATATTTTATTTAACTTATTGAAAATAAATGAACGTTTACAAAATATATTATCAATTTAAAATGAACTTTTAGAAAATATATTATCAATTTAAAATGTAAACTTAAAGTTTTGAGATATAAATAAATTATGAAACTATATAATTAGAATGAGAATTTGAAAATAAAATAAAATAACTCGTGTAAAGAAATAAATAAATACATTTGTACTTAGCCGAATAAACATACAAATTTTCGCACGAATAATTTTTATATATAAGTTACAAATTTTATTTATTTAGAAATTATATAGATGTGACTTGATAATTTTATGTATATATATTTACACTATTTGAATTTGATATTAAACTATTATGTCTATTCAGATTTTAAAAGTCGAATTATAAACACGTAATAATATTCGTACGACACCGTAAAAAAAAAACAGAAAAAAAAACCCGGACCAGACCGGCCCCTATCCGGACCGCCCTGCCCCCTGCGGGTACTGCGGGCAAGGGTATAGGACGGGCAGGGCACGGTTTTTGGGAAAAAAAACCCGAGGATGCCCGGTCCGTGGTACCCGTCTACTCGACATACCCGTGCCCGTGCCCGGGTATGCCCGGTCCACCCGGCCCGGTCCGAGTATTAAACCACTAGTGTTGTGTTACTTGTGTGTACACTAAAACACACCGCTGAGTCGCATGAGGGACCCATTGATCTGCCATTAAAAAAAAAAAACCCCTCTCTTTTCTTGATTTTATCAAGTAACTCAAGTTAAAGTGATGTGCATTTATAGCTGTTTGTTAATTACAAGCAAAAAGTAGAAATAAAGGATCTCAACTGTAACAAATTAATTAGATGCGAATCATATGATAGAAAGTGACAGTATTCGAGCTTTATTTAATTTTTAATAGAAACTTTTCTAGTGCCACGCGCTGGGGCGTGGCTCCTCAGGTCTTGGAACTGGATGCCACATGTTTTTGTCATTTTCATTTTGATTCTCATGGCCTTGGGTACGATGCCAGCTGCGATAGAAATTAAAGTGGCCACAACACGGTACGTCTGCTTTTGGTTGAAATTTAGGAAGTTTAAATTTAGGGTAAATTTCACCGGAGTTCACCAAATTTTGTACTTTGTGACGAATTAGTGATTAAATTTTAATTTATTTTAATCAAGACACTTAATTTTTTATTTATCTCAAATTGATCACTCTATAATTTTTCAATTTAAAACGCTAACGGGATATACCCATTCCGTCCAAAACATTAACAAAATATATTCATTCTGTCCAAAATTTTAACGGAATGAGTATATTCCGTCCAAAATACTAACGAAATGGACATATTCTATTAACATTTTGGATGAAAAAGTTATAAAGTGACCAATTTGAGACAAATGAAAAACTGAGTTACTTGATTGGAACAACTCAAAGTTGAGTGACTAATTCATGACAAAGTACAAATTTTGGTGACATTTGGGAAAATTTACCCTTAAATTTATTTAAAGGACTTTTGGCAGCACCTGTAATTGCAGAATTTTTTTTAGTGAAGTTGGGTTAACTCACCTAATTATTTTTTAAGAATAGAATTATGTTGTTTTTTAAATTCAACAAGTTTCTTTGTAAACTTAACTCTAAAATTTATTAGATTGGATTCAGATGACAAATTTGAACTGTTGAAACATATCTATTTTTCGAGTGATGTGTCTACATGTGAAAATTTTAAACTTTTGAATTAATTTAATATAAAAATCAAGCGATCAAAATTAGAAGGTATATATGTTAAATTTAGTGCGTTCATTTTTTATTGTTCTTTTTACCACTTGACTCTATAAAAAAATTATTTGAAAATTTAAAGTTCTCGAATGTAAACGCATCACTCATAAAATAGATGGGTTTCAACAGCTTGAATTTGTCATTTAAAGCCATCCTAATAAATTTTAGAGTTGATTTCATAAAGGGGCTTGATGAATGTAAGAACACCCTAGTTCTACTCGTTTTTTTAATATATGTAAGAATTTTATTTCAATAACACTCTGCAAATGCTTCGATGGATTTGAAACTTAATGATGTTCACTAGATTTTCATTGAACAATATTGTTTTACTGATTAATGTATTATGGCAACAAGATCTCTACATATATTATTATTTCAAAATGCGACATTAAGGTACTCTAGTGGTGTTTGTGTTCATTCGCGCGAGAGAAACTATCGAAATATTTATTCCACCATGCATTAATATGTATCTATCAAGGGACAACTTTTGGTTTTTTCTGATGGCGCAGAAAAGTTCAATATATATATATATATATACACAATCCGTTAGTCGATGTCTATATATGGGAAGTTTGGTATTACCATAATGGGACAAACTCATGCAAGTACAGCAGCAAATAAGGAAATATATACTTAATTTGCCATTGAACCATTACATCTTTACTCGATGGAAGCATTTGCAGTGCAAGAATTAATTAAGCATGCATGCATGCATGATGCATGTAACTGCCTAACGTTTAATTTGAACTTCCCACACGAATACATGAATACAACTGAAATTTTGTATCTTGCAACAAAGAACCTATTAACAGCTAATGAAATGAAATGAAGCCATTCGTTGAAATAACTAGGTAGTGTACAGAAAACCAACCAGTTAATTAAAGTACACAATACGCGATACACAAATCTAAAGATGTACATAAATCAATAATTCACAACATTGAAAAAAACATAGGAAAACCTAATTGATAAAACATTCAAGACTAAAACAACAAAGGGTAATTAGGCTAACGTGCTATGGGTTGCATAGAGGGCTACGGTGCTACGGTTCAATATTCAAGTTTTCAAAATCCAAGCGGTCGATCTGAACCGTTCATCTTATTCTTCATATTAATATGTGTTTGGAGACCAAATTTTATATTTTTTGGAATTTTTTTACTATTTTTTTAGATAGGTAGAAAATCAAATATCTGAATGGTGCAGAATTTTTTAGATCAACTGATTTTTTACCTATCTAAAAAAATAGTAAAATTTTTTCCAAAAATGTAAAATTTGGTCTCCAAACACATATTAATGTGGAGAACAAGATGAACGGTTCGGATCGACCGCTTTGATTTTGAAAACTTGAATATTGAGCCGTAGCACCGTAGCCCTCTATGCAACCCATAGCACGTTAGCCTTACCTAACAACAAATTAATGACTAGGAATGTTTTGCAATCTTGCAATTTGCAAGAATTGAAAATGACACTAGCTATCCTTGCATTAGAAAGACTTTGTACCACTTGCAACTGTGCTACACCTGTGGTTGCACTCATCCCTTCTTTTATCGATGACCTACACCCGGACTATGTCCTGGGTTTGTTGGTCGTACATCCTCGATATCAACCAGTATACCTGCTACAGAAGGAGAAATTGCTTCTAGTGCTCCTTTTCTAACTGTACTGGCTTGCTCTAGTAGCCATCTTCTTTGCATGTTAGTCTTGCTAACATCTATCAATGGCCTGGCTTCACTGAGCATATCTAGTTGGGAAGCAAGAATAACAAGCACTATGATATACATGGCCTTGAGGTGGATGTTGCTTCTTGTTGAGTACAACATATTGTGTTGCCTAGGTTAGATCACTGTGAGTGTGCTCAACTTGGGTTGTAGAGGGGGTTTGTTATATTAGGCAAGTAGCCTTTTGTTATAGTGGGCTATTTATAGTTGTCCATGGAGGTAGTTGGTGAACATGGAGTTTTATATTTAAAGAATGGACCCTTTAATTGGACGAACCATTAATTGTTGAAATTAAGTTGAATATGAAGAAGTTCTTATTCATTTTATTGTCGCTATTAGATTTAATGTCGAACAAGGTTGCATTTTAATTGCTCCGAGTGCATGTGCTTTGAACCACTATGGCATTTAAATGTTTATGAGGTTTAGTATAATACTACTACATACAAGTTAGTTGGTAGTGGTGCCCTAGCTCTAAAAAAAGCCATATGAAGAAGAAATACCTAACCTAGTTGATATCTCGAATTTTTTTTGTACAAACTTTGTTAATATCATAGCATTATTATGTTTCTGTTAGCTTTAATTAAAAGGTGATCATTGCTAGCTCATAGTTATATTTTGGCTATCGATCAGTTGCAGCTACAACTTGTGATATGTAAACTATTGATCTTGTGGGGAAGCTACCAAACCTCTGCTTCATGTATGCGCTATTAGCTAAGTAACAATTAGTTCTTCAATTTAGGGTGTTGATGTAGTTTAAGCTACTAGCATTGTTTTAGTGAAGACAGCTGTGTGTTGATGTAGTTTAAGCTAAGTAACAATTAGTTCTTCAATTTTGGGTGGCCAGGTAATTTTGTTCGTTGTATCTTTTTTCTTGCCTATCTGCATCATTTGTTGTTTAATTTCTCTTTTTTCTTCTCCTAGGTCAACTGCAAGCTGAGCGGTTTTATAGGACAAAATGATTTATGTAGACCGCAAAATGTACAAACAAATATTTGGTAAGTGACTTTATGTAACCTTTGCAAAATGTTAATCTATGATTACTTTTCTTTCAAGTGTTCAAATTCATCTTCATTATGTCAAATTCGTTAATGCAATTAAAGTTATTTGTCATGTTTCAATAATAGAGATTTTGTTTGATATCACCGTCCTACTTTTCTCTGGTGTTAACTTTTAATTAATTGCTAGTAAAGGTAAATATTCTTCCGTTGTAGCTATATATTATGATGTGTAATTACTTCTTATATGCTCGATGATATCCTTGATCTTCGGCTATGTCATGTTTGACAAGCACTACTCACCATATTTTCGACCGTTTACCGCGCGAATACGGTTGATGTTTGTGATTGGTAAGCTTACATTATTGATCCAATCCGTATCACACAAAAATTCAAAGAACTCCATACCCTTTTATTGTTTTCAGGTCATGCATCAAAATCTCTAGTATCTTATGTCTCGAAACACTCTATACAGCTATGTTGCATGGATACGGATACGAATGTCGTATCGAAGAAGATGATACAGATACAGTGATATGATAATTTTCAAAAATCTATAATACGATACGTTCATTATATATGTTATATTTTATTATTTTAATTATATTATTAATTCAACACTTGTATTATACCAAAATAGTTATATTTTAGAAACAAAGGGTAGCTAGTGTAGTGGTAGATGCCTTTCTTGAGAACCAAAGAGTACCGGGTTCGAGCCTCGCAACTCGTAGGAGAGAATTAATTTTGGGCATTAGTGTTTGTCCAGCTCACGGTAAACCATTCCTTACCGTGTACAAGTCTCTGTGCGGTCCACAGGGCGTATCGATGGAGTATTAACGCGTATCGGGTGCATAGCCAGGCAAAGAGAGATGTATCAGTGCGTTTCAATCTGTATCGGAGACTGTTTCAGAGAGTTAATAATATGTTACATAATTTAATACGTCATCTAGCATATCGAATACGTATCAAGCGTGTATCAGTATCCGATACGTATCCGATATAAATACCCGGTGCCCTATATAGAGTATATCAGGGTAACATAGCTCTGTAGTGATAATTCGTCTTGTAGTGGTTTATGCAACCATACTTCTATAAGAAAGTATTGCATTTGCATCATCATTACTAACTTTATTATTATTATTTTTACCAGTAATATTGTCAGTATGGGATTATAATTCTAATTCTTAAAACTTATAAATATATTGTGAGAATATCTTTTTGAGAAATAAAACATTGTCCTCATTTATATTATCCAAGAAATAGTGAAGTGCAAATCATCCATATCATTTTCTAATCATGTCATTTTATTCTTAAACTAATAATATTGCAAAACAAAAGAATAGATAAAAAAAACAATAAATATAGGATTTTTACCATATTTGATTCGTGACATAAATGTGTCTTAATAGTCTTTTACCCCCAATTTAATTTGTCTTGTAATTGGGAGTAGTACTCTTTTGTACCACAAATTTTGTCTAGTATTTTTACATCAAAACATCAAAATTTATCTTCATATTACAAGTCCACCTCAACCTAGCTATATATATATATTTTTCAGCCAACTCTCAAGTTTTATATTCCTCAATTTTCATTCTCTTCTTCCATTAATTTTTTTTTCGATTTTTGTCTTCATGGTTTAAAAAACACAAACATTGTATGCAGCATAATCGTCACTTAATTAAACGTATCATTCTTACCTATGGTGAGCTTGTAGAAGATAAGACCGATCAAAAATTTATTAAGAAGATTGTGTCTATTTGTTCTTATTCTTCATGATTAATTTTATTTCTAGCAAATCACACATATTTCACATTTTTTCTTACCGTTCACACTTGTATTATTTTATTAATAAATGCATCCCGATTTATTTACTATCACCTGGTTCAATTTAAAGAGCAGAACTAAATTATAACCCTTTAACTTAATATATTAACCCACAAATGCACTTTTCTCACATTTTCTTCAAGCTTTTATATCTCATCTCTGTTGTGGTGTGCGCGGTGCGTGTAACAAATAGAGTCAAAAATTTGCCGTTAATTTATCAATGACTTTCTACCTCCGGATCGCGACTACACATCAAACCACACATTGTTTTTAACTGCCTATGATCCATGAAATTGATTAGTAATTTCAAACAACTGTCAAAGAGAAAGAGAAATTAATTTCAAACTTAATTTTTACAACTCTTATATCTATGCAATTGATTAGTAATTGTTTTTAATATAGCCAAGATAGCGAATTTGATTGACTGTGAGAGAGTGAAAGTAAAGATGAAAGGTTTTATTTAGTAAAAAAAAAATTCAAAATTTACAATTACACTAAATCTATAAAAGTGAAATTGAAAATACCAACTAAAATTTTACAATTCAATTTCCAAATCTACATGGAAATGCTCTAACAAGTACGTAAACATTGTGTATTTCATCTCGATCCAAAGCTCATTGTTAGGTCTATCGATCTCATTCATCAGGGTCAGAGGCGTAACTAGAAATTCAAGATAGGGGGTGCTAAAATTTAAAATGAACATTATTTTGTTGGTGGTAATTAAATCAAACTTTCTACAATCACAAAGTAAGCTCTAACCGGTTATAAGTAGACATGTGGTATTTTATGAGATGGCTAGGCTATATAAAAAGTTCTAAAAAGATAAAATTCAATTAAATTATAATTAATATACATAATTAAATTTTAAAATCATAGAGTGGCTTAGCACCCGTATAGGTGAATGTATATCCGCCCCTGATCATAGTCACTCGACATCTCCACAATTATTTTATTTTTTTAACAATGCCATTTTATGCCGACTTCCAACCAACTGTCAGTTGTCGATCTTTCTAATCTATCATATATATATATCCACAAAATTTGTGAAACTACTTGAGTTGTACACCTCTATCACTTTCTAAATTTTAATTAAATGATCATTTTATCTTCCAACTATATTTAATTTGTAATATCAAGAAAACTAAAAATGCATTGTAATCTTAATTAACTCTTGAAATAAAATCGACATTTTCTTGAATAATTATTACTGGAATAATAAAATACCAATTTGCACTGGTATGTTGGATGCACATGAATTTACGTCACGTTTAATGTACTAGGTGAGTTAATTAATGTGGACGGGGTGCTGTCCCTGTAGATGCATGAGCTAATGTGCACGGGGTGGTGCAATATAATTAAGGATCTTGGTACCAAGAGCTAGTTCTAACGAAACGATAAAGAAATTAATACTAATTAATATGATGATATATATATATAGCTGATAGCCTCTATCAGTTTTTCAAAAAAAAAAAACTAATTAATATGATGAGACTATTTACTGGATGGTATAGACACGATCGAGTTCACTGGGTATATAGAGTTACGGACTTCAGGAAAATTAATTAAAATGGTCCCTTTGAAAGGAGAATTTTTTATTTACAGAAATAATTTAAAAATAATATAGAGTATTAGAGTGTTGCATGTGGATTTAGATGGTACCGTAATAGGAATCTTTTACAATTACTGGATGTGGACCGTTCTTTTTAACTTGGCACGAATCTCAAAGCCCAATAATATTGCTCCTGTGCTAGCTCAAATCCCAAAGCGACTGGAAGGTTAATCTTAAACCGTAAAATGAAGAGAATCATTTACAGTAATGGAGATGATACTTGTCCCTAGTAGTTCTTATAATAAACTGTCATATAATGTTTTGAAAAACTTGGAAGTTCGTTGTATTATTGTTGAGTTATTTGTCACATAAGATCTCAAACAATCAGATTGTGTGGACGGAGGTTTGACGTGGCACTAGTACTACCGAATTTTTTATTAATATCCAAATTTAATATTAAATTTCAAAAAATAACCGGATCAGTAACGTTTTTCGAAATCTACCCTTTCCGGAAAAAAATTTTCCGGAAACGGTAGCTACTTCAGGAAAAAAAATTTCCGGAAAAATTTTATCCGGAAATAGGATTTTTTTTTTTTTTAGGAAATTTTTTTTTCAGAAAATTTTTTTTATAGGAATTTTTTTTTTTCAGTTTTTATTTATAATTTATTTATTTTAAGTATTTAAGTATTACAAATATTTAATATAGTTTTTTAAAAAATAGATGGAATACTATATAATTTGATTTATTCGAAGGACTGCTACAAATAATCCAGATCAATATTTTTCATGCCGGATTTTTTACGGCTGTAAAAAAAAATAATATAATATAATATATGCATATGTATATGTATATATAATATAATATATTTATATGTATATATAATATAATATATTTATATGTATATATAATATAATATATGTATATATAATATAATATATGTATATATAATATAATATATGTATAGAGTACGGCTAACGCGCTTCCTCTAGCATATGGGCCGAAATGCTTCCGGTGGAAATTTGAAATTTCAAAATCCAAAAAGTCGATCTGAACCGTTCATCTTCTTCTCCATATTAATATCTGCTTGGAGACCAAATTTTACATTTTTCTGAAATTTTTTACTATTTATTAAGCCACTTTGAAAATTGTTGATCCAATGGTTTTACTGTTTTGTTAAGCCACCGTTGGATCAGCGATTTTCAAAGTGGCTTAATAAATAGTAAAAAAATTTCAGAAAAATGTAAAATTTGGTTTCCAAGCAGATATTAATATGGAGAAGGAGATGAACGGTTCAGATCGACTTTTTAGATTTTGAAATTTCAAATTTCCACCGGAAGTATTTCGGCCATATGCTAGAGGAAGCGCGTTAGCCGTACTCTATATGTATATATATGTATATATAATATAATATATGTATATATATGTACATATAATATTTTTTATACCTCATCATACCTCATATTTTATATCTTCATTTTCATATATATACATATATTATATTATATATACATATATATACATATATTATGAGTTAGGCTGGGGTGCTATGGATAGCATAGTGGCCTCTATGCTACGGCTCAATATTCGAGTTTTCAAAATTCAAACGGTCGATCCGAACCGTTCATCTTATTCTCCATATTAATATCTGCTTGGAGACCAAATTTTATAATTTTCTGAATTTTTTTACTATTTATTAAGCCACTTTGAAAATCGCTAATCCAACGGTTTTACTGTTTTGTGCAGCCACCGTTGGATCAACAATTTTGTAAAATACTTAATAAATAGTAAAAAAATTCAGAAAAATATAAAATTTGGTCTCCAAGCAGATATTAATATGGAGAATAAGATGAACGGTTCGGATCGACCGTTTGGATTTTGAAAACTCAAATATTGAGCCGTAGCATAGAGGCCACTATGCTATCCATAGCACCCTAGCCTAACTCCATATATTATATTATATATACATATATATACATATATTATATTAAATATACATATACATATATTATATTATATATACATATATTATATTATATATACATATACATATGCATATATTATATTATATTATTTTTTTTTACGGCCGTAAAAAATCCGGCATGAAAAATGTTGATCCTGATTATTTGTAGCAGTCCTTCGAATAAATCAAATTATATAGTATTCCATCTATTTTTTTAAAAACTATATTAAATATTTGTAATACTTAAATACAAAAAATAAATAAATCATAAATAAAAAATGAAAAAAAAATTCCTATAAAAAAAAATTTCGGAAAAAAAAATTTCCTAAAACAAAAAAAAAAAAATCCTATTTCCGGATAAAATTTTTCCGGATTTAGCCTATTTCCGGAAAATTTTTTTCCGGAAGTAGCTACCGTTTCCGGAAAAAAAATTTCCGGAAACAGAGGCTATTTCCGGAAAGGGTAGATTTCGAAAAACGTTACTGATCCGGTTATTTTTTGAAATTTAATATTAAATTTGGATATTAATAAAAAATTCGGCTAGTACTAGCTAGTACAGAAATGCTACTAATTACAGTCAAAAAATGAACTCATACACAGTTTTTCATACTTGTCTACGAAAATTGTATTTTTAGATTGTATACGGTTCTAAAATTGTGTATGAAAATACTAATTCTATATATTTTTTGGCAAAGGCTTCTATGGACATAAGGACCTATTTGTAAAATGAACATATTTTTATTTTCAAAGTTCAAACAGTCGATCCGAACCGTTCATCTTGTTCTCCATATTAATATGTGCTTGGAGACCAAATTTTATATTTTTCTGAATTTTTTTACTATTTATTAAGATGGGTACAAAATTCAATGGTCTGAATTTGATATTTTTTGTACCCATATTAATAAATAGTAAAAAAATTCAGAAAAATGTAAAATTTGGTCTCCAAGCACATATTAATATGGAGAACAAGATGAACGGTTCGGATCAACTATTTGAATTTTGAAAATAAAAATATGTTCATTTTACAAATAGGTCCTTATGTCCATAGAAGCATCACTCATATTTTTTTGTTAAAAATCACATAATTTATATTATTTTCACTAATTGTTTTGATCAAAACACAGTATACACGGTTTTTAAAATAAAACCGTGTATAAAAGTACACTTCCACACGGTTTTTAATAAAAAAAATGTGTATAATTCATATATTTTTGAAAATCAAATGAAACTCTAGATCGAAATTCAAATCAAGCTCTATATCTAATCAATTCAAATTAAATTCTAGATCTAAATATAAAAAACACTAAACTAAATTTCAAAAAACTATAAATTTAAACACAACACTTACCATACTAAAAACACTACAACACTATATTTACCAATATATAAACAACAATTACAAATACAATTACATTACATATTATTACTTACATAAAAATATAACAAACCCTAGATATGAGTCTTCATACATTTACATGAATAACGCATAAGAAAAAGGTATGGTAAAGGACAAGAAATCGAAAATTATAAATGAAAAACTTAATCGGAAACTTTAGCTCAAGTTTTGAGGCTTTTTTTCCTTTGTTTTTCTTTTATTTTTTGCAATTATGAAATTCCAATAAACGCTATTGGTCCAAAATCGATATCTTCTTCTTGCGAGCTTTCTAAAAAGTGGTCATATGCTGAAATGGGATGCTCGAGTTCCAAGATACGCATGTTTGTTTCTTCATCGGAGATCGCCTTTTTAGTGAAGATATCGTCTCTCTTGCCTTATCCCTCGCTCTAACTTCGCATGTTTAGATTTACATGTGTTATGATTTGGCTTAGGAAAAGCTGAGTAGCACTGGTGTGGTCGGATATTTTTGGTATTTTTTTGTATAAGTTGAAAGAAATAAAGAAAATCAAGATAGATAATAGTAAAGATAAATTTAAATAACATAAGTTTTCATTCATTCAAATCTTAGTCCCTAGATATAAGGGTCACATACTGAAATAGAAATGCAAAAAGCAAAGACACACAAACAATATGAGTAAAGACACACAAACAACATGAGTAGACACGCAAACAACATGAAAGAAAATGCAAATTACATGACCCTAACATGCCCTCGGCATGATTTGTATTTTGGGCTCCGCGGGCTAGAAGGCTTTAATGGGCCGAGCTTTGATGAGTTGTAACAACATGACTACGAAAAATACATGTACAACATACAAGGAGGAGATGCTATAGAAATGACTTAGAAAAAATAAATAGAGATGCGTTATAATAGGTTGACACGGACGAATCACGTGAAAATTTTTGTATTTCTTTCATCACACATGGATTATACAGTAAAAGCGTGTAAAATTGTCAGAGCATTTTATATACGTCCGTCCAAAAATATGCTCCAACAATCATACATAATTTTTAATAAAAAAATAAAATACAATTTGGTCAAATTGTACACGGTTTATTACTAAAACCGTGTATGAATGTTGGAGCACATTTATACACGGTTATAAACAGTAAAATCATGTATAATGTATATCAATTTTCGGAGAAATTTTCAAAACAGTATTTTCTTACTTTGAACATAGATTTAATGAAAAATTTAAGTACACGTGTATTATGCAGTGTTTAATTTCTGTTTTTGAAGTAGTGTGGTGCTATAGATGCGGAAACAAAATTCCGGATACATTGTTGAGTCTGGCTAGTATGACATCAGTGTCATTTTAGCCTATATAATACCAATTTCAAAACCTATTAAATCGACTTCAAACAGTTAATCCAAACCGTTCAAACCCATCTATTTCATTAGTTCCACGTTTACATGCAAAATTTATAACTTTTTGAATTATTTAGTATCAGGTCAAGTGGTCAAATGTGTGAGTTTTTAAGTTAATTTTAATGCATTCATTTTTCAACATTTTTGACCGCTTGATTTGATACTAAAATAACTAGAAAATATATAAAAAAAATATTTTGCATGTGAATGCATGACTCATAAAGTAAATCGGTTTGAACGGTTTGGATTAGTCGTTTGAAGTCTATCCAATTAATTTTGTAGTTGGTGTCATATGACACCAATGTCATACTAGCTGGACTCTACATTTAGGGATGTTCATCAGTTCAGTTCGGATGAAATCGAACCAAACTAGGTAAATCAAAGTTATAATTCGGTTTCAAAAATAGAATCGAACTGAACCGATTTAATATTGCAATCGAACCGAATCGAACTGAACCGAAGTTTTATTTCGGTTTGTTCAGTTCAAACCAAAATATATTATTATTTTTATTTAAAATAATTGATTTATAATAAACCGAAGTATATTAAGAAATAAACTGGGATTATAAGAAATAAACCAAAGTATTTAAAGCAATTAATTAAGAAATAAATTGGGGTATTAAGAAATAAACCGGGATGGTCCGGACCAAATTCATAATATATAAAAGTTTGGTCGGTTCGATTATTTCGGTTTTGAAAATTTACAAACCGAACCGAACCAAAGTTATAATTCGGTCTTAAAAATCAAACTAAACCGAACCATTAAACCGGAAAAACCAAACCATTTGATCCAAACTAATTTGGTTCGGTTCAAAACCGAATAAACCGGACCCAATGAACACCCCTATCTACATTGTTTGAAACCGAAAATTTTGTTTATGAGATAGGAGTAGGTCCGATGGGCATTGCACCTACTTTTAGGTTCAATTAGCTCTATCACCGTACGATTAGCATTAAGATATGTGCATACGGAAATTGATAAAAACTCATACGGATTTTAATACAGAGTACACGATTCTTGATGCAATTGGATGGCCAAATCACCTATCGAACCAAAGTAGGTCCAATGGGCATCGGAGCTACTCCGAAGTGTTTGTTTATGGTTCCGTCTTTGCATTAACGTTTCGAAACAATTATTCTATTAGCCTTTATTATTTTATATTATTTTTTATAAATAAAAAATTATCCTTTGAAAGCATATTCTGGGTTGGATACAATGGTACAGAATAAGAAAAAGGTACATATCCCAACACCATGGGTCGGCCGAAGCTAGGTCCAGCTTTCCTGTGTTATATATGTACAGACTCTAGTCCCTAGCTATTACAAAACTTTTAAGTACGTGTATCATGTATGAATGAATTTTTTTGATAAACCATAAATCCATAATTAAGAAAATAATTTTTACTAATACAGCATGATTTTTTTGTTTTTAAAACCATAAAGATCGGGAGGCTCCTCCGGTCTCAACAATTTTCTTTTCTCAAGACCGGAAGACCCCTCCGGTCTCACCTATTTTCATTCATTTTTATTCATTAGTGCGTATTTCGCCACAGAAGATCCACAATGTGCAAGACCGGAAGCATGGTCCGGTCTTAATATTTCCCTTCTTCAAGACCGGGAACACGGTCCGGTCTCTCCAAATTGAGTTAATGCAGAGGAAACGAATTCCAAAAGCTGTGCTCACTACCCAAATTTGGTCCATTAAAAGAGTGCCACGTGGAACTCTCTCATGGGAGATTGTTCAAATGGCAGTGAGCCTTTGGGAATTTTTTTTTCTTTAACATTCGTGTCTAGCATGTGTCAAGGCGCATTGTGGGGTAAATTTCGCAGTATGACACTTAACTTTGTCATTTGTCACAAATTGATTATCTAATTTTAATTTGTTTCTTATTAGTCACTTAATTTTATTATTTATTTTAATTAAGTCACTCTATTATTTTTCATTCAAAATTCTAATATAATATGTTAATTCTGTTAGTATTGTGGACGAAATATGTTTATTCCGTTAATATTTTAGAAGGAATAAGTATATTTTGTTAATATTTTGAATGGAACGTCTAATGTGTTGTGTTCTTAATTATGAGTATCGATATGTGCGTCCAATATAATTTATTATAGGTATGTTTGCAAGGGCGGATCTAGGATTTTCGTTGGGAGCAAAAAAATATCGAATTGGTTTTAAATAGCTAATTGGATTTGAATCCATTAATTAATTAAGTAATCGATAAAAAAATAATGCATTGACTTATACTTTCCAATGCTCTGACTTGTAAATTATAATGCTCTAACTTATAATTATAATTACCAATCATAATTTAAGAAAATTATTTTGATTTTAACACTAAATTTAACCTGAATTACAAATTAAACATTCAGATAAAGACAAAATAAAATTCAGTAGAAGGCAAAGTCAATCGAGGACCGGTAGATCATTACTAAAACTCAATATCCAAGAGGAATGGTTGCCCCCCCCCCCCCCCCCCCCCCCCCTTACGGGTGTAGGATTTTGGCAGAGTAACTGAACTTGGTTTTATAAATTGCTAAAATCAACCGTTGATATCATTTTTAATTTTACAACCTAAAATATGACCGTAATGAAAAAAAAAACTTACTACAATCTTTAGATGAAAGCTATCAACACAATGAAGAGGCCAATCTGTAAAAACAAAATATTTCGCTGGAGCTTGATTATCAGCTAAAAATGACGGAGAAGAAAAAATTTACAAGATTAAGTTTTCTGAGTTTATGTTAAACGTGGGGAGAGAGAAGAGGATTTATAGAAAAAAAAAAAAAAAACGTCGCTGCACAGTCGCCACCGACAAAGTATAAATATTGGTGAGACCGGAACCTCGGAGGAAAGAAAAAAAGTGAATCGCTACACACTGGACTGCACCGAAAAAAGAAAAAAAGGTGAAAAATAGGTGAGACCGGAGGGGCCTCCCGGTCTTGAGGAAAGAAAATTGTTGAGACCGGAGGAGCCTCCCGGTCCTTATGGTTTTTTAAATAAAAAAAACAATCATGCTGTATTAGTAAATATCATTTTCTTAATTATGGTTTATCAAAAAAATTCTGTATGAATCCCTAAGCCCTAGGACGTACGACCACAATTCATCAACCTCTAGTTTTATAGTTTATAAATATTCCGTATATTACCTTCAGGCTGGGGCACGATACCACTAAGCAATGCCGATACCTTAAATAAATGCTGGGAACTGGGCTTTACAATATTTGAACGGTCACCATATATAGTATCACAATTAATTGTGGTCGACAACAAGCACTACTGCTTGGCAGCTTGCATCTCTCTGTTAAAGGAATCATCGTGCCGCCTTTTAGATCGATAGATTTTAATATCATATATGCCCAATAGTCGAAGAGAATCTTCACATGCGATTCGTCGCTAGTTATGGAACTTTCATTAAATATATGAATAATTATACTAATTTCTCCATCATGGGATGTCACCTATTTATCCCCGCACTCTCTCTCTCCAAATTATCTTCCTTAACTGTCTTTTATTCTCCATTAATTCCGTTAAGAATTTTCATTTATTCCCGCATTAATTACTGTGAATTAATAACAATTCCCGCATTAATTATACTGTCTTTTTATCAACAATATCTACATTAATTATACTGTCATTTAATAACAATTCCCGCATTAATTATACTTTCCTTTAATAACAATCCCCGCTAACAATTATTTATTTGTTTATTAATATTCAAGAAAATATTTATCATTGTTCTGACAAATATTTATCCTTATGTCTGAGAAGTATTTATCATTGTCCCTGACATGTTAATACTTTGATTTGATTAAACATTACTTATTGATAAGTTTAAGAACAAAGTTCAAGAAAGTATTTATCATTGTTCTAACAAGTATTTACCATTATATCTGAGAAGTATTTATCATTGTCACAGATGTTTTACTGTAAGTTGCAATTATGTCTGAGACGTATTTATTCATATAACATAAAGTATTTATATGTCTGAGAAGTATTTTACTGTAAGTTGCAATTATGTCTGAGAAGTATTTAACCATGTAACATAAAGTATTTATCATTATGTCTGAAAAGTATTTATTATTGATGTTTTACTGAAAGTTGCAATTATGTCTGAGAAGTTTTTATCCATGTAACATAAAATATTTATTCATGTAGCATAAAGTATTTATCATTATGTCTGAGAAGAATTTATCATTGGGTGAGGGGATTGTTTATTTAATGGTCCCTAGTTGTGCGGGGACAATCCAAAAAAAAAAAAAATTGTGCGGGGATAACTGACAAGTATTTATGAGGGGATTGTTTATTTAATAGTCCCTAGTTGTGCGGGGACAATTCAAAAAAAAAATTATGCGGGGAAAATTGATGGATTGATTGGTTCAATCATAAATAGAGATCATTGCATAGGGATTAATACTTTGCAAATTCAGGATAAATACTTTGATGTTTCAAGTTAAATACTAACAGTTTCTGCGGAGTATTAATGATTGAGCGGTCCCCCCATGACTTTTTTGACAGTTTGTGCGGAGTTTTTTGCGGGATTGAGACTGCGGGAATTATTATCAGGATCCTAAATATATATGTTGTACTTGTATTATATACAATGAGTTCGGAAATTATGAAAATATTATGGCATTATGGGGTAGTCCTATTTACGGACTATTTCTATAGCGGGGATGATATATATATAACCGCTACCAGCTTTCATTAAATTCATATTGCTAGGGAAATTAACTGCAACCAATTGATGTGCATTTGTATTTCAAGTTTTCAACAACTACTATTAACCTAAAATGTTATATGTTAGAAAATATATTCTTAATTATTGTTAGGGTTTCAAAGTAGTCAGAAATTGAAATCTGGAATTTAACAATCACTAGTACCTGATTGTGCGGCTCAGAAAAAATATTCAAGACTTGGTGATGATGTATGCGTGATGCACACAAAAGTCGAAATCGCAGCTCATCAAGCAGCAACGAGATTCACGAATTGAATCCTGAAGAGTTGTTACACACCCCGTCTAGAAGCAAACTAATTAAAACCCCTCAAAAGACTACGGAATAGCCCTCAAATCACTGGACAATTGCCAACGATGAAGATAGGTCTGATATTAATTTGTTAGCTAGAATTTCTAAGAAGAGGCCAGAAACAAAAAACAGAATTTTATGACAAATATTAATTGTAATTTTACTTCATATTACATTACATAGAGTACAAATGATTTATTTATAACAACAAGAAATCTCTAAACGAGAAACTTACAAATAATTTCTCATAAAATAAAGAACTTGTATTTAGTCTAGTGACAAAGACACATGACTTCTATGTAAGAGATTATGGGTTTGAAATCCACAAAGTGAGAAAATCCTCTATATTAATACATACGAGTTTAAAATGTATCCTAAAATACCTTCCAATTATGCGCTAATTGATTATAATTTCTACATCTGATCGATTTCTTGACAACAAGACAGACCTTAATATGATTTAAACATAAATATTTATTTCCAAACCTAGCCATATATATTTTGTATTTTGTTCTCTTAACATTATGTACTATTTTATGAGATGTTATATTAAAATGCGCTAGTAATTAAACAGTGTAAAAGTAGTCTATATAACTATATATGGATATAGTTATATAGATTATTGAGTAATCTAAATGTTTGCATAGTAACTTCGAAAATATCTATCTTACAAATCCAATTGACATGATAAAGGTACAAAAATTTATGAATTTATTATTTTTGTTTAGTATCATGATGAACGGTCCAAATATTAAAATTTTCTGCTCGGGTTAAAAATTAAAAACTTGGATCCGAAGGGAAAATGATCTATTTATACTTTGCTAAAGGAGCAAAGCCATGGTCATACATGCACAAACAGAAATCATGATAGGCATGCTATTAATTTGAAATGTTTCTGTAGTTTTAATTAGTTGATTTTAAGATGCTGAGAACTATATATTTCTAGATCAGCCGACTGAAGCAATTAATGGTCTTTCGTATATGTAGAAGATACCCATGTTCAACCGATTAGATGTTTTTTGACGTAATATTAAACCAAGAAGATTAAATCCCTTTCGGTAACCCAACAAATTATAATAATGTACTTAATTTATTCCAAGAGGTCCTATACCTATATGTGGGAGACCCTAGAATAATTGAACACTTTTTCTAAGAAATCCTGTGTTTTGGCTACACAATCTCACCTAAATGATCAATTAATAAAAACAAGTCCTTTTGCTTCGTTTATATATATAATTGTAAATGGAGGTGCCACCCTGCTACCTACTTGATGCTTTAATTAATAAGTGCCAATATAATGCATGACTTCTAATTAATATATATAGGCATGTATAAAAAGTCATCATAACATTACATATATTACTATTAACATCTGAAATAATTGTCAACTTCTTACGTATCAATTAACACGGTAGTTATATATATGGCATGGCATGGCGAGCTGCTTTGTATCCTTGTAATGCCAACCTACTTAGACTGTGCTCTATAAAAGAGAAAGAGAAGGGAGGGGATTGACACCGTCCGGATCACTTCACAAGCTACGTCATCAACATATTCCTTGTTATCATGTCTAGTTCAACTTGATTGCTCCATAAAAGTTGTTAGTAATTTGGCCATAACTTCCTCCATAAAAGTTTCAATTAAAGTGATTCAAAGTTCTATGGAAAACTGACAACATGTTCTACAACTTCCAAATTTTTAGTTTTTCCAGAATCAAAACACAGCAAGGTCAAAATGACATGTTAGTAGAAAGGCAGTTTTTGGGAGATATCTGTCAAAGATACATATTTGAAGATTTTTGTTATTAATTAGTGATGGTTCAAAATTAGAGCTAATAATATTTATAACTCTACAATCAATTCACAAGCGCATGAATCTATCATAAAGTATAGATCGGGATGTCAATCTACATGGATAGTATATTAAGAGATATAAGCACTAATCAAGTCTAGGTTATTGGTTCTTAGGTTGTTTGGTTGTAATGTTCAATTACAATAGTGTAATAGATGTTTGGTTGTTTAGAAGATGGGCTTCCAAGGATTAGAATTCTATCATTCTTACTCGTTTAATCTAGTTTCTGGTCAGATGAGCAATCGCATGCGGTTTTGCTATTGCGCAAGCCTATCAATTATGGTTTCTACTACAATCGGAATCGCATGCGGTTTGTCTAGAACCGTGTGCGCCATGTACTAGTATCAAATGCAATCTGAGAGTTACTAATTATGTTCTAATGCTAATTACAAGTACGCTATAGCACCCTAATTGAAGAGGACTAGTATGAGGATGGTACCCTAGCCTCACCCTAATCAATCGCATAAAGATTAATGATAAGTCTCAATTACCAAGACTATAAGGATTCAAGTTCACAGTTACGTCCTTGTTTTATACCTTCCGTAGTTGAAATAACTGAGATTACCCCACTATCAGTTTATAGAACGCGACGTTCGTCTGTAGATCTATATTCCAATAGGTCTCTAACTGAGTTCAGGTCACAAGGGATTAACAGGTACGTCTATTTTCCTTATTGAATCTAATATAATTATACCATATTCCTATCGGTCAACCCTATACGCTTACCATGGAGTGCGCATCTCCATGATATCGAGGTTAAACGCAGCAGGTTAAGTAGTTATACAAAGAATAAAATGCATAAATAATTCAAATCAAATGCAAATGATAAATATTAATAAACCTCTAGATTAAACTCATAAGAATTCAAGGTTGCATGCCTTCGCCCTAGAAAATGGTTGCTTAGCCGCTCATGGCGGGTTCAATAACAAAAGATACAAAAGACATGAATAAAAGCGACAATAGAAAGAGATAGGAGTACACATAGATGGCCTTTTCTCTCATGCACGCCGTCTTCAATTCCTACACCTCCTTTCTCTTCTAGTGGAGACTACGTTATTCTACTTGTCTATTCTATTCTAAATTGCATTAGCCTCCCTTAGAGAATCCTAGATCTATTATATATATAATAAATGCTATATGTTGAGTTCTTTGGTTTGTTCTGATGAAGATGAGAGTTCCTATTCGTCCATATGCGTTAGTGGGCTTAGTGGAGCTTGGATGAATAAATCAGTCGAACGATCAGCTGGAAGATAAATTGATCTCTGTCTTTTGTGCGCGATTCTGTATGGTTGGCTCTCGGAGTCGCATGCGGATGGTGGCATCCACACGCCTGTGATATTCTCCTGTGTTTTCTGCCTGTTTTAGCCCGAATAACACTAAAAATTTGCAATTCTCCAAAATCAAGTAAACTAGCAAAATAAATCTGATTCTATAGAAAATAAACAATTGTGATTCAATATATGATAATATTTTAGGTTAAGTGATAGTGAAAAACGCTATATATTTCACCCCTATCAATTAGTTAGATGTAAATTTTGAAAAAAAAAAGTTAAAAATAAGATAGTATTTTGATGTATTCTATTTTATTTTGATGTATTTTGATTTCCTACTTAGAGTAGAAATTAAGCAAGGGTTTTTATATATGAGAAATCAAATTTTATTTGTAGGGAAAAAAAAAAGCTTTTAAAATATTATGAAATTTATCTATTGAGTTAAGTTTTATCTATTTTTCATCGTGAGAGTTGAGCTTGCTTCTCTTTCAGTGATTTATTAATAGTTGAACAACTTTATGTCTTTGTGAATCTCTCGTACTAGACAATATCAGTGATAAAATGAATAAGAAGAGCTACCCTTCAAATCGGGAGTAAAGATTGGAAAAAGAATAATGTTTATTTTTATGTCTTGATTCTCCTTCTCCTCCCTCTCCTCTCTTTGACGTAGGGGTGAAAACGGATCAAATACGGATCGGATAGTGATAAAATCATATTCGTATCCATTTTTATTTTTCGGATACGGATACGAATCGGATATTAGTCGGATACGAATACGGATCAGATATTAGTCAGATACGAATACGGATCGGATATTAGTCGAATACAAATACGAATACGGATATAAATCAAATTCTTGTTCGGATATTACAACAAAATTAACATATTATATAACAAATTATTTTTTTCTGTTAAAAATAGACCGAATCATACATACTGGTAGCACCTTAGCAGGTCTTGACACAAATTTAAAAGAGTACAAATTTAGCATATATCATGATATCAATTTACGGATGAATTCTAACTTTTTTATATGTGTAATGTATAATTTAAGCAACTTTGATAAAAATATTTTTTGTACTTCATTATAATTTTAGAATGTATATGCAAACAGTTATCCAATTTTCATGTTTTCGAAAAAGATATTTCCCTTGTAATGTTTTCTTATTAAAATATTTTCAAGGTTATACATGAAAATTGCCACAATAAACAAAGATGGAGAGAAAGAGGTGCATGCCATGGTCCCACTACTTGCAAGATGTATCAAGATTCAAGATATGCTCTTATTAACGGTGGGAAGAAATTGAGAGGAGCGGGAAACTAGAAATGGAGATTTGGAAAACAGAAACAAGAAACAAGAAACAATAAAATAATAAACTCAAAAAACGGATATCCGAAAAGACTAAATATCCGGATTCGGATAATTATCCGTATTCGTATCCGTATCCGATTCTGAAAGTGATACCAAATTCGTATTCGTATCCGAATAATAATATCCGTATTCGTATCTGTATCCGCAAACTATCCGTATCCGAATATCCGAATCCGTAAAAATTCGAATACGGATCCGAATACGGACGGATAATATCCGACCCGTTTTCACCCCTACTTTGACGTCACTTTAAAGTTTTACTTACATGAGCAAGTAAACTTGTTTGAACACAATCACCTCTCCCCTCCCCTCCTTTCTCCTATTTTTAGTTTGTAAAGCGAAGTCTTAGATTTAATCTACGTATTATTTAGGGGGAGATTTCATGAATCCTCCTCAAATAAATCTTTAATATTATGTATTTTTCCCTCATAAGTTGATAATATCGCATTTGTCCTTTAAAATTGTATAAATTCACGTATTTGTTCGATATAACTTTATAATATATTCAATATATCCATCAAACTCAGTAAAATAATGATATTTAATACTAAAAATTCATTCCACAATATTAATTATTTGAGTATGGACCATTATACCCTTGCCTCTCTTCTTTCTCTCTCCGTCTGATTTGTCTCTTTTCTCTCTGTTGAGTGTCCGCTCCAAAAAAACAAAAGCGTGCAAGTTTGGGTTTGGGTCCTCAAGACTGAATTATCCCTCTAAATTCTTTATGAATGCTTCGTCTTCATCTAATAGTAAGGTCACCTCTGCTGACCTCTTCACTTTTAAATTTGTTTCACCGTCTAAATTCATGATCTCTACATAGCATATATACCATCTTCATAACTAGAAGGTAACATAAGCAAATCAGCTGGAAATAAATGTTACCTTTCAACCTTGACCACATCCCCAATGAAAAGAAGTGGTAATTTCAGAAAATAAATTTATGAATTTGAGATGATCACAGTTTCCCCCAATGATTCAATAAGCGGGTATAAAAAGCAAATTAGGGGAATTATTCAGCTAAAGCAATTCAGAATTAGTTGTATTCCCAAATTTAAGCTAAATTACAAAAATACCAGCATCATTACAATCCTAGCAGATTGAAAACTTGCATGGTTTACCAATTTTTAAGCTCAATTACGAAATGTGGCAACTTTTGTTAGGGTTTGTTTATGGAACAGGTACGAAATTAACAGCAATCTAGCATTGTGTGCATGTCAGATAAGCAGAGCGCTGAATTGAAATAGTTGGATCAAGCAAGAAAATTTTAAAGGCTACATGTAAAGTTTAAAGTGCCTACAGACTTTCACCGTAAAAGAAAATTAATAAGCTACATATAAAGTTTAAAGGCTTAACATGAGTACTTTAAAGTATTGTAGACAGAGGTTTAAAGGCTTGAGGATTTAAAGTGTCTACAGGTTTTTGTGTTAAAAAAATAAACAACGATGCAAATGTAAATCAAAGGTATTTTATTATGGATCTCATTTGAAAAGAAAATCAAGTAGAAGACGTTGATAATTTACGATTCGAAAATTTATCACATATTATTTGAAAAATGAATTAGAATAGTCGGAGGAAAAAAATGAGTGAAAAAAAAATGTATAACTTGGAGACAAAAGTAATTAGCAATTAAACTAGTGAAATTGTAAGGGTTTAATGACTTGTAGATAAAAATTTGAAAGCTTGTTAGTAACACTTTAAAAGGATTGTAAATATATATTTTATAAGTTGAATATGGGAGCTGGACAGGACGCTGGACAGTACGCTAAACAGAGAATTGTTGAGGGTGCGCTTGGCAATTGGTCTTGGGGTAGTTTGCAGCTTACTTTTTTATAATCTATTGCTTTTTCTATAATAATAATAATTAAAATATATTAAAATATATGGAACAATTTTTTTTTCTTCAATATTTTGATAATAAATCGAATTGAGCAGCTCGGAACCCAAACAATGCTTGGCCAATCAACGCTATGCATAACATAATAATATAATTCTCATGTCTGAGACAGTAAATTGTCCTCTTTAGCATCGCTTATATTTAAATTCCAAAATAAATATCAAGATCAAGTACAATGACAGTTGTCGGTGGTGATTGATTTTTTGTTGTCTGAAAAACAATACTATTGTATAATAATAATAAAGTTGCATGATCAAAAACAAAAAATAAAGTTGCATGTAAACTGAAGTAGACGGTCCACTGTGGACCCCACACAGTAACCTAACCAACAAGGGGCACATTGGTCGTGGGATCTTGAAGAGATTTTGACTCTATTTGACAAGGATCTTCTGAAAAAAGTAAAGAATCCACCAATAAAATATGGAAGAATCCTCTTGTCTTTGTATAGTTGTATATATATTTCTAGTAAAAACTGCAATATGTATATATGTATAGATTACTTTGGAGCAAAGTTAAGCCCAGTCAGGAAGATTCTCTCAACTTGTAAGTCGTACAGAATCTCCACCTTATCAAACTATAAAAAAGAGGGATTATTCCGAGAATAACCTACCGAGATGCACATGCTGAGCAATAAATAAATTATCACCTCTTGGATGTTGGAACACAGCTCGCTCAAACACTCAAACTTAATTAACGAGATCTGAATTCAGGGAAACAATATATGGCTCTGATCGATCTTGATCGTTATTAAGCTGACGTCATGTGGTGATAGCGGAGCTTAGTTAGAAGTTGGGAGCATCAATGAAAAAAGGTTGGGGAGCAGATTCTGTGAATTTTCAGCTTTTTGGGAATAATAAATTATTCGCTGCATGTGCTCGGCCCTCTTCATGGCAAAAAAAAAAAAAAAGGAATGTTGACATCCTTCGAGGTAGCTAGGGATGTAAAAAAGTTACTGTATGATTGTGGTTCCGTCGTGACATAGCATGTGTACTGGTTATGTGTTGTAATTATTTACATGACGTGATTATTTTTTAGAAATTTGATACGTTACAGCACATTATGCGAAAAATCCGATTACGATATGTTAGGTGGTCACACGAGTCACGTGTAATTAAGACCAGTAAATCTTGATCGAATAACAAATTTTGAATAAACTAACTTATATTATAAAAAAAAAAATAGTTAAATATGATCAAACGTGACTAATTACGTACAGTTACGATGTGACTGACATAATGTGGTCATTCTTCTAAATTTGATTACGACATAACTAGCTAGTCATGACAGATCAGGTATTTAAATCCCTACTTCAAGG
Source organism: Carex rostrata (assembly GCF_964058835.1). Taxonomy (NCBI): domain Eukaryota; kingdom Viridiplantae; phylum Streptophyta; class Magnoliopsida; order Poales; family Cyperaceae; genus Carex; species Carex rostrata. Next base: position 8,112,322 of record NC_135921.1, read on the forward strand.
CTGCCTGCCTCTTGAGTTTTTCTATGTTAAAAGATGATTTATTTATTTTGCCGAGATTCCTATTTTTAGTTTAGTTTTCTCATTACACATGTATATATATGTTCAACACAATTCATTTACTTTTTAATGGAAATATTAGAACTTATGCCCTTAATTATGTAGAAAACAATAATTTATCAATATATGAAATTTAGTGTATTTTAGTATGTTAGAGGCACCAATATAGCACGGACATTTACAAAATATATAACATGACACAATATTAGTTGTCAGTATGCCATTTTCGATCCAGTTTCTATTGAGATACAAGCATCGGTTTGTGTCTATTACGGACCCAGTAAAGCCCACATGATTTAATTCATTAAGTTCGGTCTTAACAGAAGGGAAGGCCTGTAGTGAAATTTATTATAAGTTTTAAATTGTGGCGCCACGACAACAAGCCCACCAAATATTCAATTTTCCATTAATGTTCTTTTAAGCAGAGCCCGAAAGCTTTTTACAATGAAATTCCTCTGACAATGAGAAATTACATAGATCATATAAATTTGCAAGACAGGCGCCAAATTTGTGTAATTTCTAATATAGATTCTTGTTATCCATATGCGTGCAGGTACACAATGGTACCAGTGTCGAGACATGAATAATCAACTTTATTCAAATAAGTAAAAATGATCTCTACAACCTAGTTTGCTTCTGAATTTTGGTGGTCTGATTTAGCTAATTTGTCTTGACAGCACGAATTACCAGGAAATCTAAAATATGTACAGGATAGCTGAGAAAACACCCAGAAATCAGAAATACGGACTGAATGATAGGGAACTCCTGATGCAACCCTGGAAACATTGACTTGGATTGGCCCATGCGCACTTTTGTCTGTCAATTAACTACAATGGAAAGATGGACATGGCTATCAATCCACCTGTTTCAGCCACCGGTGGGGGATGTTAGGAAGAGAAAGTGATTTGAAGTAGTTGTCAAACAGCTAGAAGAGGAAAAAGAGTGGAAGGGCATATTGGTCAGAGCAAACAATCGGGTCTTATTAAAAAAAAAAAAAAAAAAAAAAAAGACCCAATTTGTTAGTTTCAATAAATGAACTGACCAACATAGACACAAAAAAAAAAAACAAAGGCTAGCAAACAGGATCAAGTATATAACAGAAGAAACAACAGAGAAGAAGATCGACGACTGCAAGATGGGGCTGCAATAGTCAAAAATGGACATCTGAAGATACTATCGACCTAAGACGAAGAAAAGAAGATAGTTAAAGAAGTTGTTAGCCTGGGTAAGCAGAGGATCAATGAACTAGCAGTTGATCGTGTTGCAATCTCATTGATTCACTCTTATTGTTTGATTAACATAGTTTGTTTTTCTTGTAATCAGATCATTATATATAGAAAGAAGCAGTGTGGAGAACCAATTCAGTAATTAATTAAATAATTTCTGAGTTCTTAGTTTATTGTCTTTCTATTGTTTCGTCATTACCGTTTCCACTGATGTTTCACCTCCCTTGCTCAACCACTCAATTTCTCAACTCTCTACCATTGTCTCGATCAAGATTATATTTAACATCAGAGATTCAAGATCGAAGCTGGGAAGAATCAGATTGAGTAGCCAACCCAGATCTGGTCAAGAAGATGTGGAAAACAAGAATCATCTCAACCCAAGCATGACACAACAAAAAGCAGGGTGTTTACTTTACAAATTACAATATAGCGAAACTTGTAAAAGTGCCATTCTAACACTGAAGAAAGAGAATTAGAGCAAAGCAGTATAAGCAAGGAAGCTAATTAATTGTTAACTTGAGGAGGTGTTGTGGTCTGAAGCAAGTACTTGTAACCAGTATAGAGTGCTAACACGGTCAATACAGCAATGAGGAGATAGGTGATGATAGCAGCGAGGCTAAATTGTGAAGGCCTTTTCTTTTGTTTGCTCTGAGCAAGCAATGCCTTGGGGTTCATCCTTGCCATTTCAACAATCTCTGTTATGTTATCATTCATTTAGACACATCAATTATCATATATCAACCATTCTCCTAATGAAGCATCAAGTATGCCACAAATAACAAATTTTAGTATTTTCAGTTATGTCACATAATTTTCAAATCTCTCATTTAGACTGTTTTGGTACCTGCATGAGTAAATCATGGAAACTATGGACCAGAGTTTAAGTTAACAGTATAGGGAATCAGCCATGTCAGTAGAAAATCTGAAATATCTTTCAATAGAAAATTACTTGTTCAGAAAATGTATTGGTAGGAATTTCACTTCATTTGACTAAAAGATGGAGCAAGGATTGATATGGTTAAATTAACCTTTTCAGGGACCAGAATAAGAACCATAAACATTAGCCTTGAATTCAAATTTTATCACACTATCTGTTTTGTGTGAAGCAATCACAGCTTTCAGTGTCAGTTACAATTTCAAGTACTATTCGTATGCCAAGACACAATTGCTATCTTATGTATATCAACTAAGGAAGACAATCTGTGATTTGATCCAGTATCAGTTGTGCTTCGTACCAGCTTGTACCGAGCAATACAGGCAGAGACAGTTGCAAAATTAAATTAAATCACAGCTTAAATGCACAATTGAGGGGCTCAATAAGCATAGTAGAGTATAATTAATCTGCCAAATAAGCAAACTGGGAGTTCCACGTTACCAAGATATCAAACCATGGTTTGGAAAATCTATCCCACGATCCGATTATTGGGCGAATGAATCGAAAGGGACTCACCGTGCGAATGGAGTTTACGCCGATTCTGACTGATCTTCAGATTGATTTACTACCACTGATTCGGTTCTTCGGAGATATAGCCGCCAACGGCCAAGCTAAGGTGCATATGAATATTTGATTGATTGGTGTTTGCCTGTTTGGTGACCATGGTTAATAATATATGGGATGGATCTGTCGGATGGGGCCCATGGTTAATAAATAATCTGCTGCGACGAAAAAAGTTTATCTGGGCCTTATATTTAGGCCTGCTACAGAAGATAGTGGAGGGGGAGAGAATAGAAGAGCGATGATTGATTGATTGGCTTGTCCAACTTAAATTTATTTATTTTACATATTTAATTTTTTTTTAAAAAGTGAAAGAAAGGAGACTTCTTTTTTTAATTTACTTATTAAATTTCAACAGTACTTCTCTCTAATCATTACTTAGAGACTAGACTTCATTTTTCCTTACATTATTGTGATGATGATCGAAGGTGTTCATCTATTTATGACTTCATTTTATCTGGGGACTGCCGTTTTATTTTTTCCTATTACCCTCAAAAATCAGAATTAAATGAATACCACCCGAATAATTATATTTTAGATTCTGCCACGTATGCACAGTGGATCTGCAGACGGATCGCCAACCCGTTCGCAGAATGAATTTGCGGACTAATTCGCTCGCGCCCTGACCCGCTCGCGTGACCTGTTCGGACCGTGGATCTGCGCACTGACACGCTCACTTTGACCCGCTCGCGCCATGACCCGCTCGAGTGACCCGTTCGCATCGTGGATCTGCGCACCGATCCGTTCGCACCGTGAATCTGCGCACCGACCCGTTCGCAGGTGGAATCTGAATTTTTATTTTCCAAATGGTATTCATTTAATTCTGATTTTTGAGAGTGTTAGAGAAAAAAAAAAAAAAAAAAAAAAAAACGGTGGGGACTGGGAGGAGAGACGACGAGAAATCCTTCCTTCAGATCAAGGATTAATATATAAGATAGATAATAGATTTGTCTTGACATCAGGAAATGTAAAATATGGATCCAGTGATTCGGATAGAACCCAAAAAAAAATCAGAAATATGGACCGAATGGTCGGGATACAACTCTGGAAAAACTGGGCTCAGCCCATGAGCTCTTTCGTCATTAATTAGCTAACTATTCCATCAAATTTAACAATTTATTACCCAACCTTCAACGAGTCAACGATCTCTTCGTTAACGCACCGCTTGAGTTTATCTACAGACCGTCCGATCAGAATCCGGGTCAACGCAGCCCATGCCTAATTGCTTACAATGCCATGGTTTCTTTAACATTCGTGCTACTATGTAACGAACGATTTGGATCTAAGCTCAAACGGGGCGTTAATGCAGAGGACTGATGATTGATTATCCGGATTAGTCGATTGATGATTGATTAATTAAAACCAAAGATAGACTTGATTAGAAGGAAGACAAAGGTTCAATCGGTCGGACCGATTGAGAGAGATTATAGTGCGGCAGATTGGCAATTAATTCAATCGGGGGTAAGTACACCGAAAAGAGATGGACATGGTGATCGATCCGCCTGTTGCGGCCGCCGAGGGCGGCGCTTCTGTGACATCTTCTAATAACAACGGCGGCGGAGAGGAGCAGAGGAAGAAGAAAAAGACTCCGGTGACGGAGATTTTGAAACTGGAGTTGCAGCTTCTGAGGGTTCCGGTGGAGCACCTGAAGAAGTCGCTGAGGTCCTCACAGCGCACTGCAGAGAAGGATCTCTCCGCCGTGCTCGCTGACATCTCTTCTGTTACTGCCTCGCCGACTGTAGCTGCTGTTCCACCTGTGAGCTCTCTGACCTCCTTGGTATGCCGTCTCCATGGCATCAAGCGTAAGCTTGAGGAAAGCAGTAGTGCCGAGGCAGCGCAGGTGCAGCGGTGCCGTGCTCGGATCGAACACTTGGAGGAGTTTGTGCCCCATCCCTATTGCGAGTGCAACAGCAACTGGAACAACACCAGGTTGAACAGAGTCATTCTTGATTACATGCTGCGCATGTCGTACTACGACTCAGCAACCCTTCTTGCTGATTCTGCTAATATTCAGGTATATATGTCAGAAGAAATGGAAAGACCTAGGTTATGATAAACAGAAGTGATTGCACTTGTATCTTTGGATGATAGTTTTATATCAAGGTCTTGTTATTTATAATCGTGGTTGGATATTTGGATTGTTTGAACTGCAAAATACATAGGTAGGTAATTGTAAGAACCAGCGGTTTCAATTTAGGTGTCATTCCTTGCAGTTTGATTTTGATTGGATCGGTCCTTTTTCTATAGCATGGTCCTGCTAATTGCTAAAGTTTGCAGCATATATGGATTTGGTATATATTTATTGCAAGAATCTGCCGCACAAGCTGCTTATATTATTTGTTAATATCCTTATTTATGACTAGTAGTTAAAATACATGGATTTGTCTTTTGGGTCCTGAACCTGTTTGAAGTTCTTTGGACTGGACTCCTTGTCCGAAGCTTTTTTACACGGTACGATTAAAATGTATCAACATTAGATTAATTGATTATAATGTCTATTAACCCTCTCTGTTAAACCAAAAGGGAAAGAATTCTCCTCGTCTCTCTTCCCAAATCAAATCGCTTCAAGAAAAATAAACCCCCCCCCCCCCCCCCTCTCCCCCCCAAGCCCCCTACTAAAAAAGAATGGAGGTAAGAGATCTTGTTTTCCTTCTCAGTCCTGGAAACCATGTGGAGAGGATTTTTTGTTCAGTTCACATCCTTTATCATGTTTTCTTCTCTTCTAATGAGATTAATTTTCTTGATTTTACATTATTTCATTCATAATTTGAGGTACAATCTGACAAATTTTCTTTTAAAAGCACTTTTCGGTGCACTGTTAATCTTGCTGGCTTAATAAAGATGTATATTTGTATATTTATCCTCTCGTTCTCTTGTAATTTTGTGGTCCTTTATATTTGATAGTAATTTCTAAATAAAATGGGGTGGCTGGTACTCTAGAGGACGCATCTTGTTTGGATTAAGAAAAAAATAATGGATGAATTGATCAATAAACACAAGCATTACTTCTTTTTAGGTATAAAGGAAAAAAATCAATTGGACTGTGGTTTAGACTCTGGCATTGTATCAGTTTCATATCTAACCAGCAGAGTTGTTTCAAAAACAGGTGAAAAGCAATGTCGTTTGGTCTAAAGAAAAACTGTTGAATTAGTTATATTGTTATTGCATTTTTTTTTTTCTTTTCGATAATTAATCCTTGATGTTTTGATCCCAGCCAAACAGTTGTATCAATGTGAAAAAATATTAAGAACCAGCCTTTCGTCTAGTGGCAAAGGCACACGTCCTCTTATGTGGGAGATCATGGGTTCAAAACCCACATGGGGGAAATTATTTGTTGTAATAACAGGGCTTTGAAAAGAGTGTTGGGTGGCTTGACCCCCAACCCTCTCATTGAAAAAAAATGGAAAAAATATTGTTTATCTAATTTTTATTTATCAATTTGGGAAGAGACGAAGAGAACTTTTCTTTTTTTGTTTAACAGAGAGGGGTTAACAGATGTTATAATCAATTAATGCAATTTTGATTGAAGTTTAATTGTACGATGTTATATCAATTAATGCAATTTTGATTAAAGTTTAATTGTATGGTGTAATTTGTTTAGAACAATGTCCAGTCCACAAGGCATTCGGATAGGCTCTGAACCCTTGTTTTTTTTTCACCTTACTTTATCATTTGGTTGTGCATTCATGTCGACTGTTAGGAATTTACAAAAGGTTATTAGCTTAAGAGCTAAAAAATTTCTACGGTTGGTTTGTATATCAATGCCAGGAACTAGTGGATATTGATGTGTTCGTAGAAGCAAGAGAAGTTGTTGAATCTCTGCAAAATAAGAAGGTGGCTCCTGCTCTGACCTGGTGTGCTGAAAACAAGTCTAGATTGAAGAAAACTAAGGTTGGGCACTTGGATCTGATTTAGATATTTACTCTCTGTTGGTTTGGTTTATTCTTGGTGGAAAAAGGAAAATTTTGGTTCTGGTTTGATTTTCTCATTTGCAAAAAACATGCAGAGTAAGCTTGAGTTTCTTCTAAGGCTTCAAGAATTCATTGAGATGGTAAAAGCAAATGACTACTTGAGAGCGATTGCATATGCTCGCAAGTACCTTGCTCCATGGGGTCCAACCTACACAAAAGAACTGCAACGCGTCACTGCAACTTTGGCTTTTAAGAGTGGTACCAACTGCAGCACTTACAAGGTCCGTCCATCATTTGCATCATTTATTTGCTCTTTCTAAGTTCTTTTACTATTTGAATCGTGGGTCGGGATCCCTTCATAGACATGTTGTTAGCCTAATGGATTGATTGTGTATCAAATTTCATATAATTTGAGTGTTATTTGATATGCCATCAAAGATTGTTAAATTTAGACAGTTGTAAATTTTTTTTTTGTTTGATAAACGGTCAAAATTACATCATTTTTCATGTGCATGGTATAAATATAGCAGAGATCACATTTCAAAAGTCTGATCTCAATTTTTTTAGATATTTCTTACCATTGTTAAAATTGTCAAATTAAATACATTATCAATAGATCTCAGGCCTTTTATTGTTTGTTGACTTGGGCTCTTCCTTATTTACTTCCATGCAGGTATTGTTTGATGTGTGCCGATGGGACTTCCTAGTGGAGGAGTTCAAGCAAGAATTCTGTAAGTTGTTTGGCATGACTCTTGTGCCTTTGCTGCAAATCTACCTCCAAGCAGGCTTATCTGCTCTCAAGACCCCGTATGCTTCCTCCTTACTTACCTTTAATATGCTTTGCTTATTCTTGGGTCTTAACCTGGTGATTATAATTAAAATTTAGATCTTGCCCTCAAGGATCGTGTCCAAAAGAAGACCCTTTATCTCAGGCTGGGTTCATGAGACTAGCAGAGCCACTGCCATTTTCAAAGCAACATCATTCCAAGCTTGTTTGCTTCATAACCAAAGAGCTTATGGACACCGAAAACCCACCTCTTGTTTTGCCTAATGGCTATGTTTATAGCACTAAGGTTCTTTTTTTTTGTCTACTGATTTCAAAAAAGACAAGAAGAAAAGATAGTAGTGTGGATTTATTGCAAGTTTCGAATTTGTTTTTGACAGGCTTTAGAAGAAATGGCAAAGAACAATGACGGCAAAATTACTTGCCCCAGAACTGGCATTGAGTGCAACTTCTCTGACCTTGTCAAGGCTTTCATCTCCTAACATGCTCAGCTCAGTTGGTTAATATGCTTCTTATTAGCTTTGTACATATCATCAAGACAAAACCTTTGTTGTCTACCAGCTCAGTTGAGATTTCTTTGTACTGCTTAGTATCTCTATCTGTTTACTCTTGTTGGTTTATGGACATACCTGGGGATGCACATTCCCTGACATTCAGTTGCTGTTTCCGTAACTGTATGTTTAATTCTGTTGACGTCCAAAGTAAAAAACAAAAAAAAAAGGAATTCTTACTTAAATCATGTTGCTCCTAATAGCAGCTGATCCCTTTAGTATTGGTGGAAATTTCATATAGTTGTGATTATTGTTAGTTATTTCTTTAAAAAAAAAAGAAGATTAGTGTTAGTTATATTTCTTTAAAAACTGTGTTAGACAATATAAATTGACCCAACAGATTTCATGCATGTCAAATTTGCATCTATCACCATCCATTCGATTTGATCTATTGCACCTTTAGTATCAATTCTAGTATTCATTGGTGTACCAGAGCAAAATTCATATAGTTTCTTTATTAGGGGTCTAATGAAATATACATAATATTTGGGATCGATTGACTATGTCAGACTGGGAATGTTTTAAAAGAAAAATTAGTTTTTAGTTTTATCTACTTGGACCAGAGATTTTCAATGTCATAAACTATTTTTTTTTTAGATTTCGTAATCTTTCAAAATTGTCTAACTAGTTTTCTCGGTTGGAAGTCCTGATAGTTTTTCATGATATTTGAGTATAATTGAATTTTCATTATCATAAAAGCACGAAATTTGAGAAGTTAATTTTTTATTCGTTGTGTTCTCTCTACAACGGCTAAAAATTTCGAAGATTTTGAACTTTATGAATATTTAGATTTGCAAAAATTTTATGCCATTATGAATTGACTCACTTTATTGACCTAAAATTGCTTCCTAGAAGCTAGCAAATTTAAAAAATTATAGAAAATATTTTAGATCACCAATGGAGAAACTAATTGGATAGTTTGAAATCATCAAGTCAATATCCATAAACCATAAAGTAATGCCTTCACTATTTGTAGTTTGATGAAAAAAAATAATAATAAGCTAAGAGCATCTACATCCCTGAAAACTATTAGAGTTTCTAATCTGACGTGACAATTTCTAATTCAGTTTCAGGGATGTGGGAGAGTTTCTTATTTAGAAACTATGCAGGAAAGTTTCTTATTAAGAAACTGTTTATAAACTCTATGTTGGTCAAATTATTGGCTCAAATTGTTTCTTCTTTTTAATTTGTTGCTGACGTGGCTTAATAAAAACTCTAAAATGAGTTTCAGGGATGTGAGAGTTAGAAACTTTAAAGACCATAATTTCTAAAAAGTAGTTAACAGTTATTTAGAAATTTTTTTGAGTTTTAGGGATGTATATGCTCTAAGCTACTGTCCGTACCGTGAATTCATATCTTAATTTTTAAAATTCAGGCAATCAATCTGAATCGTTTAATACGATCTTTGTATGAAAATATATTTAGATGTCAAAATTTATATTTCTTGTATTTTGTTTCTTTTACTATTTTTTAAGTAGTAGAAAATTACTTGACCTAAAAATTCTAGACTATATAAAAGTAATGATTTTCTATCCATTCAAAAAAAAAAAAAGGGATTTTGAAAGCTCTAAAAGTTGGCCTCCAAGTACATTTACATACGGAGATCGTGTTGAACAGATTCGGATCGACTATTTGTATTTTGAAATTATAGATATGGATATGTAGTACGAACCGTTTCTGCATTATGCATAGTATCACAGCCTAACTCAAAACTAACAATTAATCACTTTTTGCAATATATTTGAAGTATTTATAGTGGAGTGAGGCTATGGAAATATGCATATTACAAATCAATTCTTGCTATGAATCTATATACCTATTAAGTTCAAACAGTTGATTCGAACTATTAAACATGGTTTCCCATATGGAAATGTACTCAGAATCCGAATTTTACAATTTTGTAGAATTTTTTTATTATTTATAAAATAGGTAGAATATTACTTTGTTTAAAAATTCTGCACAATCCAAAAATAACAATTTTCTATCTATATAAAACAATAGTAAAAATGTTCTAAAAATATAAAATTTAGTCTCTGAGTATATTCATAACGAGATCACATTAAGTTGTAAATAATCTATGAAAATCCAATTGAGAAATATTTTCAATCAAGAAAAAGCTTATAAGGTTTAACTCTTAAGAATAGATTAGCACCTAAATCAAAATGCTGAAAAAAAAATTATGAATCCAGACAAGTAATATTGTACATAAAAGAAGAAATTGAATACCAAACTTTAAAAAAAATTGAACATTGACATTACCACAGTCTCTCGTTAAACTAAGACGTCGGTGATGCAACGTGATACATATACTAATTAAAGAAACTTTATAAAATTTTCATACATATACTAAATTAATTATAAACTTTATAAAATTTGCATGTAAATTGTAAATACATCTAGATCAGTTTTGATAAAATTTGTTTTTCGAAGTCTCCGATAAATTTTTAAATTAAATTTATTCAAATATTGATGAGCTTAAACATACTAATTATATTCATATGTGTATCTAATACCTTTTTTTTTTTTGAAACTTTGGTAATGTGTATATCTTATTTTTGACAAAACCGATAAAAATGGGGCGCTTCACCGGTTGATGACCGAGTTGTAAGTCTTTTAACACACATCGTTTCGGTGGGTGGACGTTTGCAATGGTCAGACCTGGATCCTGGTCAAGGAAATTTGGTTTATTTTATTGATCTGGTCTTTTCTTTTTCTATTTTCTTTGAGAAAATTAGCATCGGGCGATCAGTATTCCTCTAATTGGATGAATTAAGGATGCCGCATCAGTTCTCTAGACACGCTTGTCGCGGTCGCGGGGAATGTCTCTGTAGTTTTATCAATCTTTCCCGCCTAGAGCCCGAACTCTCACACAGACAGAGTCCCACTACAATTTATATTAGAAATTGGGGAAGAAAAAAGAGGATTGATTGATCGATTGATTGAAGCTGGAGGATGGGTAAGAAGGCGAGGGAAGAGCAGATAGAGATCGTACGGTCGGTGGTGGGCCCACAATTCAGGGAAATGGACATCATCCGCGCACTACACTTGGCCAACGACGACCCCGCCGCCGCCATCAACCTCATCTTCGATACTCCTCCTACTTCTTCTCCGCCACCTCCACCTCTAACTTCTTCTCCGCCACCACCACCTCCACCGCCACCTCCATGTCCTCTTCCTAAAGACGATAATAAGAGTAAGAAGGAGACTGGGGAAGATAAAAAGGATTGGTGGTTGATTGGAAGAGCTGACATATCAGGCCTCTCTACTTGCAAGGGTAGCCGCATCCAGGCGGGTGACACAGTGACCTTCTCTTTCCCTCCTGCTGCTTCTCTCAAGTCGCCGGCAGCCCGAGGAAGAGGAGGATCTAGCTCTGAGATCGTTCGTTTCTCGACTAGCCAACATGGAGAGATTGGTCGAATACCTAATGAGTGGGCTCGCTGCTTGGTGCCACTTATCAGAGATGGCAAGGTTATGCTACAAGGTTTCTGTAAATCTGCTCCTCAAGTTCTTTCGATTATGGACAGCATTACTCTAACTATAAGGTTCCATTTCCTCTCGAATTGCAATGAATTCAATCCTTTATGTTTCAGTAAGGGTTTTAGTAAAAGGCGTTTATATTGTTCCTTGCTGATTGGGCTATAGTAATGATTGCTAGTGTGTATATCAATATCAAGATGCTTCAACCAACAAATCAACCACAGTATAAAGCTGGGAAAAATGCAAGTGAGGAGTCGACCTTCCATCCAGTCCCTTCACTCTTTAGATTGCTCGGACTTGTACCTTTTAAGAAGGTAGATATAGCTTTCTTGACATTATTAATTAGTCTTATCTAATTCAGCATTTGCTTTTTTGTCCCCGGTTTATACATTCTTGTCCACTTGTCAATTGAAGAGTCCGTCAATAATGTTTTTCTTTCTTCTGCCATCAGGCACAGTTTACTCCTGACGACCTTTATTCAAGGAAGAGGCCTGCTGACACACTGGTATATTTCAATCTAGTAGCAATCTTGTGCATTATTCTCCTATTGTGAGATCACATCTTTTTACAACTAGCAGTGCTTGTGCAGGGAATCGGTGAAGGCCCTGTGACAGGACTATTATGCCTGGAGAAATGCAGGAAAACATCTTTTGGTAAAACTAAAGATGAAGCTGGGGAAGAAGAGGCAGAGGAGTCGATCTCAGACTCCGATGTAGATAAAATAATAGGAACCTCAGAAAACTCTGAGCTACAAGTATGCACTGGAACCATTAACTAGTAATTAAGAACAAAAATGTTATCCCCATGTCTATTACGTCGTATTTCTGTTTAATAGTACGTGTGTTAATAGGAAAGAGATGCACCGGAAACATTGCAGTGTGAATTGAGACCATATCAAAAACAGGCACTTCATTGGATGCATCAGCTAGAGAATTATAAAGGTGCATCGTTGTCTTCATCTGAGGATGCCGCCACTAGTCTGCATCCCTGTTGGGATGCATACCGCCTGGCTGATGAGTATGATTACCACTTGCGTACCTTAATTTATACTACTTTGGCCATTTTCATTTCCTTTGTTTTCTTCTTGTGGCTTGCAAATGCTTGACAGTTTCATTCTTTTGCATCTCCCCGGTATAGGAGAGGACTTGTTGTTTATTTGAATTCTTTCTCAGGAGATGCAACTGTCGAGTTCCCCAGCATGCTTCAAATTGCTCGAGGCGGGGTAATAATCTATTCTCTGCTTCTCAAAGCTGTTTCTATTTGCTTGCCTCTCCTTAGGTTTTTTTGCACACCATTGATCGATATTGAAATAAAACAGTACAAAGAACAGTTCTGTTTGACCGGTCCTTTTTTAAGCTCTTCTGCAAACAACTAGTTTGATCAATTCACAATTTTGATTGACTAAACTAATATGGATATAAATGCCAGATACTGGCAGATGCGATGGGGCTTGGAAAAACAATAATGACAATATCTCTTATCGTTTCCGAGTCTGGCAAGGGTTGCTGCTTATCTACTACCTCACTGTCTTCTTCTAAGGCCTTTGAAGAATCTCTTTCACTTTCTTCACCTTCTTCAAAGAAACCAACTAGTCCTTCAATCTTTACTAAGCTACTAAGAAAACCTAAGGCTGTTGCCTATGTTGGAGGCGGCAACCTCATAGTGTGTCCCATGACACTGCTGGGTCAATGGAAGGTTGCTGTCTGATTCATTACTTTTTAAAGCTCTTTTATGCATATTTATCTGAAGTGACTTTGATTTTGTTTGCGATTATTTTCGTGACCGTTGATATTAATTTTGTAAAATGACAGGCAGAGATAGAAACCCATGTGAAGCCTGGGACTGTGACCCTTTACACACATTATGGACAGAGCAGAGCAAAGGATGCGTCCTTTTTAGCTCAGAGTGACATTGTTCTCACTACATATGGTGTTTTAGCATCTGAATTTTCAGCAGAGGTAGGCCTTCAGGTCTAGTGATATTCTGTTGTTGTTCTTGATATTTTTATGAGTATGAACAGACAACAAGTTAACAATGAACCAAGGAGTTTTTTGCAAATTGTAGGCAATCTTCTATTGTATATTTTATTAATTTGCATCACATTTAACAAATAACTCCAAACTCGTTGAATATTTGTGACATGTTGTTCTTTTTTTGTGGTTATTTCCAGATAATAGGACTTACTGATAATAAAGTTTAGGTAAGTCAACAATGATTGAAGTGTCTTACATTTATTGTGTGAATTTAAACAAACAGCCTGTGTTAGAAAGAACTTTATTTTTGCTTAGTAGAAATGAGTCATAATTTCAAAGGTTAAGAAAGTATATTAACAACTAACTTTCTTTTTACAACCATATGACAGCTGTGGGTAATAGTATACTCAGATGGAATTATGAGAAGTGTCAATCTTGCAAAAAGAATCCTGTTAATCATTGAATACACAAACAATTGAATTAATGACTGAATGAGTTGTTATAGGATGCAGCTGAAAATGGAGGGCTGTACTCGGTACACTGGTTCAGAGTGGTGCTAGACGAAGCCCATGTCATCAAATCTACAAAAAGCCAGATGTCTCTTGCTGCCTCAGCTCTCTCTGCTGATCGGCGCTGGTGTCTATCTGGTACCCCTATTCAGGTTACTTTGCTATGTTTTTGTTATAATACCAAATTTGTTCAATCAAGGGCCTTTTCGGGGGCAAAAATGCACCCAATCTATTATATTTGCCAAAGCACCCCAATGAATCTCAAATTTGCTTCTCACATCCAATATTTTCTGGGTCTATGTGCAAATGACACTGTACACGTAAGCAAGTATTTAAGTTGACAAAGAATTACTATATTATCCCTCAATTATTTTTTGGTCTCAACCATAGTGCAACCATATTGCTTTCAGACCCATGCAGATGAACTCGACACCTATAAATCATCTTTCTTTGATTTTTTTATCATGAATCATTTTAGAAAAAAGTAATTTGTCATTAATCCTGCAATATATAAACTTCAACGTCATGTTTGGTTGTGGAGTAAAGTTACTCTGGATTAAATTGCTTACTCGGAGCGGTAGATTGAATCAATCATGTTTGGTTGGAGCTTGTAAGAGTAAGCTAATGAAAAGAGAGAATTGTAAGATAGATGTTACTCTAACACAGGGACTCACAGGTGGAGTAACTTATTCCGGGTTAACTCATATGTTACTCCATGTTACTCCTTCAAATTTACTCCTCATTTGGCTTCTTAAAGGTGGAGTAAAGAGTTTACTCCACCACTTACTTCACAACCAAACATGACCTTGTACCTTTTACATCATGCTAAAGGCATTCTAATTTAATGTTTTTTGTTGTCAAGGATGATTACAATATATAATTACTTAGGTTTCAGATGCAAATTTTAAAAATACTGGGTATGTCTGGGCATGAGTTGAGAAATATTAGGTGTTACATGCAAAGAAACTTCTAATGGTCTACTTAAGTGCCATGATACATGACAAAATTTCAGCTAGTTGATTGCATAGTTTAGTCAAATGATTGAATTTTTGTAGTATCCTAGAAGAGACAATTCAAGCAACAGAAAGAATGATAGATTTGATCTAGATTGCCCATTGGATTGTCATATGACTTGGCAATTATGCTAATTACTGCATGATATGTCATAGTAATATCACCCTTAATTACTTGGACCTTTTTCTGTGTATGAACTAACAAAGGTTTCACTTGTTTTGCAGAACAAGCTGGACGATATATACAGCCTTCTGCGCTTTTTGAGAATTGAGCCATGGAGGAACTGGGGATTGTAAGTTTGCTAATTTTCTGGTCCTAGCTTTTGTTACAGGGACGGACCCAGGAATTGAGCCAGAGGTAGGCAAGAAAGTGAGTTGGGATGGAAAGAAAATGAATTTGGCCCAAGGGTAGGTAATAGCCCAAAAATGCATGGGCTAATTTTTTTTTTTTTTTTTTTTCCAAAATCCAGTTGCCTACCCTGAGCCTTACTGGGTCTGCCCCTGAAGAACCCGTTAGATCATTTTACTAGTAGGTCATTACCAAAGCGAACCTGATAAATAGTTTTCTAACTTTTCATAATACTTGTTATCAGACGATCAAGGCTCAATCTTTGGAGCTCAGATTGCTTCCTTAAAGTTTCTTATTGGGTTCCTTATATAATAGCAGTATAGATTTGATATAACTCCTACTAGAGTTGAAATATTATATCTTGTAGTACCTCAATTATTTACTATGTCGTAACTATGACTTGGTAAATATCACTATCATGAAGTTGTAAGTGTCACCCTGACTGTCTTTTGTAAATTTAGCCAGACTCACATGATCCGCATTGAAACAATATCAGTCTTACACTCTCTTACTATCCATTCATGTAATAAACTATAGGTGGAACAAACTTATACAAAAGCCTTATGACGAAGGAGATGAGCGTGGATTGCAGCTGGTTCAGTCTATTTTAAAACCCATCATGTTACGGAGAACTAAATCAAGTACCGATAAGGCAGGCAGGTATGGTTACTATTACGAGACGCTCTTTATTTGTCCGTATGTTTCCTTTATTATTTGAAAATAAAAATGAAACTAAGTGCAATTGCTTTATATATGGATTCTTTTAAATGTTACAGGCCAATTCTGGACCTTCCTCCTGCAAATACAGAAGTTGTTTATTGTGAGTTGTCAAAAGCTGAGAAGGACTTCTATGAGGCTCTTTTCCATAGATCTAAGGTGCAACCTTTAGTTTGAACATAATTAGCATTTTTTTTGTATGATTCAAGCACTAATGGTCTTATGGGCTATGGATGACTTGGCTGAGTTTTGGATGATTTTATAGGTAAAGTTCGATCAGTTCGTCGAGCAAGGCAAGGTTCTTCACAACTATGCATCTATTCTAGAATTGCTTTTAAGGCTTCGACAATGTTGCGATCACCCATTTCTTGTCATGAGGTTTGTTCTTGTGCACTTGTATGGAAATTGGGCTCTAATAAAATTGGTATCAATAATATATATATTTCTGTATGCATAGCACGTGTTATTTTTGGTGTGCAGTCGTGGAGACACACAAGAGTACTCAGACCTAAACAAGCTCACAAAAAGGTTGCTCAAAGCGGAGGAAGGTGTGTCCAAGGCATACATAAAGGAGGCGGTAGAGGAGTTGGAGAAAGGGGAAGGTGGAGAGTGTCCCATCTGCCTTGAAGCCTTAGAGGATGCGGTTCTCACTCCGTGTGCTCACCGCATGTGCCGGGAGTGCCTCTTCTCCAGCTGGCGCTCCGGTTCCTCCTCCATTTCAGCTGGTCTTTGCCCTATTTGCCGAAATACCATAAGCAAGCAGGATCTGATCACCGCACCAACCAGTAGCCGTTTCAGGATTGATGTGGAGAGTAATTGGGTAGAGTCGTCCAAAGTCTCTTTTCTCCTGAGAGAACTAGAGCTGCTTCGTGACTCCAAATCCCAGTCTACTGACGGTGGGGCCAAGAGCATTGTGTTTAGCCAATGGACTGCTTTTCTTGATCTTCTTGAGATCCCCCTTTCGCGGTAAATTGATCTTTATTTTGTAGATAATTTCTATATTTTTTAGGGAAAAATACTTACTTTTTTGTTTGTTTGTTTCAGACGTCATATAGCATACTTGAGATTGGATGGGACCTTGAATCAGCAGCAGAGGGAGAGAGTAATCAAGGAGTTCCGAGAAGATAGGACTATTCTTGTCAGTGTTTATTCTCTTTATGTTTACATGTGTTCTATGTTCTCTTTTTCATATCTATTACATGTATCGTGGTTTCTGAATAACTGTGTAACTTGGTAGGTATTGCTAATGTCACTAAAGGCTGGTGGTGTTGGAATAAATCTAACAGCAGCATCCAATGCCTTTCTTATGGTATGATATGATTGATTCTGAGGTTTCTATAACGAAAACTTGAGATACAATTAATCTTTCATGGAGATCACATTGTATAGAGGAACAAGTTCGAAGAATAGACAGTGTTGATAATTATTGGGATAAATGGTTGCAGGATCCATGGTGGAATCCAGCAGTCGAGGAACAAGCTCTGATGCGGATACATCGTATTGGTCAGACAAAACCCGTTTCTATCAAGAGGTTTATTGTCAAGGTTATCTTTCTTTTATATTTACTTCATTATTTTCTTCTGTAGTATAGGTCATTTATAGGAATTTCCTTTTATATTAGTGACTTAAAAGATATATATGTCAATTGGGGAAGTTTGTTAAGGGATGAATCCTGTCTCTAATGCTGAATAAATCTGGTTCTTGATTTGGTTAATTTTACAAGATAGAATATAACATTCAAATCTAGATTTTCCTTTTTATATAGAACTAAAAAAATCATTTAAACGGGACAAGCACAAAGCAGTTGGGGTGGAGAAAAGGCATTACAGTGCTTCGGTGCGGTGGAGAAAAGGTTTTCCCCCCTCCTACGGTGGAGCTGTTTTTTGTAAATTCCAACTGCTTTGTGCTTTGTTCTGTTTAAATGATTTTTTTTAGTTTTAAAAAAAAAATCTCAAATCTATGGTCACTGGTCAGTGGAGATGCTACTTCAAGTTTTTGCTAAATGTGAGGAGAGTTGGATTGCAAAACAACGCTCTGAAATTTATTTGATTGGTTTGTTGGGTTGCAGGGCACGGTGGAAGAGAGCATGGAAGCAATACAGGCAAGAAAGCAGAGAATGATATGCGGAGCACTAACTGATCAAGAAGTACGTACAGCACGTATACAAGAACTCAAAATGCTCTTTTCCTAAACTTTCTTTTTGCTTTCCACTAAGAATTTTCTTTTTAAGTTCATATCTGACACTATTTTGTTTGTATCTTAGAATAACATTTCCAGAAATGGCCCAAATGAGTTTTTGTAGAATTTATAATAGCCAGGATCAATTAAATTTGTTCCAGAAAATACTTGTAAATTAGTTTAGGCACGGTTTTGTTGCTGGAGCATAGTTTCAAACAAATTATGAAGGAAGAAACCCTTCCTTTCTCAACGATAATGTAAACTTGTCTCCTTCCAAAAAAAGAAAAAATGGTTACTGGTTGGATATCTCTGGCACCGAATTGAATATGCTAGTTGTTTAATGGCATGACTTGCAGCAGTGTAACTTTTTTTCTGATAGACTAAAATGATATTTTTTTAAACTATTAAGAACTGAAATAAAAACCATAGATATTTAAAATACCATTTGTATAATATACTCCTTTTCAATATATATTTCTAAAGACATCGGCAAATAAACGTGTAGGACTAAATAAGAACTCTTTGTTTGGGCTATATAGCCATTTATCAATGCAACATGATTTAAAATAATTACATAAGACATAGTGAGAGTTTTGCTTTTCTGTGTATCTCAATTTTGAAATGTTTTTTCACGACTATCCCGACTTTCAAATTTTAACAAATACTTGCAAAGTTTTTGAACATGTGTTCAATAATTTTGACTGGACTAAAAAATGTTGCAAAGATTTTAAATACAGAACAAAAAAGCAAGCTGCACCAGCCTGAGTACAAATAAAAACATATGGATGTCGAGTACTTAAAAAGAAAATTCTTTTTATCATTTGTAACCGTCTAACATTTCAAAACAAAAATATGGATGCGAAAAATTTGAAAAACCAGGATGGGCAAAATACAAGTCCATAGGGGAAGGAGCAGAACTCTGGATATCTTACCTGTCAAACCTAAAACAATATTTGACCAAAAGGACTAATCTGCAAATTTCTCAATTAAAATATACATGATAAAGCAAAGCAAACAATTAATATCATCTCAACTCAAGCATTATACAATAAAAGATGTTCTAAAAAGCAATAACATGGGTGCTTAAAGTTGCAAATAAATACAGAAAAGCTAGCAAAAGTGTCATTCTAACACTGAAAATAGAGCATTAAAGCAGAATAAAAATCTAATTGTTCACTTGAGGAGGTATTGTGTTCTGAAATAAGTATTTGTATCCAGCATAGAGTGCTGACACAGTCAATGCGCCAACGATGACATAGGTGACAATAGATGTGAGGCTGAGTTGTGCGGGCCCCTTCTTTTGTTTGCTCTGAGCAAGCAATGCCTTGGGCTTGATTCTTGCCATTTCAACAATATCTGTTATGTTATCACTTAGGCACATCAATTATCATATTTCAACCATGTCTCTAATGAGGCATGGAATGTGCCAAAAATAACATAAAAGAGTAAATTATACAACTGTTCCTTAAAAGTATCACCCATTTTTCAGTTGTCCCATAAATTTAAAATCTCTCAATTAGTCCAGAACAACCCTCTTGCGTACTGTTCTGGTACCTGAATTCATTTTCCGATGAAACCATGGACCGAGGTTTAAATTGACAGAAATATGGAATTATCCATTTCAGTAGAAAATCATAAATACCTTCCACCAAAAAAAATGTATTGGTAGGAATTTCCATTCATTTGACTAAAATATGGAGTAAGGATTAATATGATTAAAAAATATATATTCAAGGACCAGAACAAGAACCTAGTATATTAGGGTTGAATGGAAAAAAAATGACGAAACTCGGAGGACCATTAGTTCAATTACATAAGAAAATTTATTCTGATATCCGTTTAGAGTGCACTAATCACAGGTTCCGATGCCAAGTTACAGTTTCAAATATAATTTCTAACCCAAGATACAGTTGCTATTTATGTACAATCAACCCAAGAAAACAATCTCTGATTTAAATCCTGTATCAATTGTGCTTCGTACCAACTTGTACCCAGCCATACAGCAGAGACGGTTGCAAAATCAAATTAAACCGTCGCTTAATTGCACAACTAAAGTCTACTGGGAGCTTAATCAAGGCTTAGTAGAGTCAATTAAATCTGTCAAATAAGCTATTTTAGCAAACAGCGAGTTGTCTAGATGGATCGTACGGCCAAGATCCGAGTATTGGGCGATTTTGCAAGGAGAAAAAAAAACGATTGAATGGAAAGAGACTCACCGTACGAGTTACTACGCCGATTCTGACTGATTCTTGAAAAGCAAAGCGGCGAAGGAGGATATGATTGATTGATGGATGGATGATCGGAAGAGAGATCTGGGGAGCAGCGCCAAGAACCAAGAATGTTTTGTTAATTAAAAAAAACAACGGGGAAGATGGCCAGATGGATCTGTACTCTGGAATTCGGGTGCACCCGCTGGTTAGTTTTTATACAGACAGACTGCTTTGTGGAAAAAAAATATTCTTTCGTTGGGCCAGCTGTTAATACTTTTTTTTTTTTTTTTCCTTCCTTCCATTATTTCGGACTATTATTTCATTGGACTTTTTATTCTTAAAAGTATACCAGGTAAATCAGGACGGTTCAAATACCTCTATTTTATGTGTTTTTATTATTTTTAAAAAGTTAATAAATTTAAATTATAAATATCAAAATAAAACCAGATTTATGTTATTTCTTTATGTGCTCATAAAATAAATATCACATTTCAATTTTGTTTTCATATTAATTAATCATTTGAAAAATCAACGTCTACAAATTATTCACATTAGTACGTTTTTACAAGCTCTTGATGACAACTAAAATAAAGTTGAAATGTCACAATTTTTTACACGTGCATAGATAAAATGATGTAGATCATATCCAACGGTTTTAGTTTGACTTTTAAGTTATTAAAGTTCTTAAAAAGAGAGGCATGATAGAGGTACAAAAAATGAAGACATTTGAACCCTTCTCCAAGTAAGCAAATGATAATCGGGATCTTAGTTAATTATGATTGATTAATTTAAATATATATTTTTTATCACTTGATATAAATCATAAAATGTTATGTACACACATTTCTGATTAATATAAGCAAGATTCATAATTTAATTTAATATTTGAAAATTTGAAAAAATATATAAAATATTATTTTGTATTCATCACAAGCAACTCTGAAGCTGATTTTTTATCCAATGACGTCTTCCTCGCGAACAACTCTTGAAGCACAAAAGAATAAAAAATTGTGTCGTCCTTAAACGATAAGAGTAAACATTTATTTCTAATAATCTGACCATAATTAGTTTTTAATTAATATTTTTAAGACTCTTACCACCTATTAAGACAAATATAGTGTTCATTATTACAAGAGACGTTTCTGAGTTGTACAAAGGAATTAAAACTTCAGCAACTGTCTTTTAGTATATTTTACTAGATCTAAATCCTTAAGGAAAATATTGATAGAGATATAAGGATAAAAATTTTAATTACTAAAGAGGGGTGTTTCGTGTTTGGCATGGCGGATTAAGGAGGCAACACATGATTAAGGCTGAAAGGAGAACATATATACATAATTCAGCCATAGTTCTTTGGTTTTGTAGTGGGCTTTTTAGGCCTTTTTCAGTATGCCTTAAATCTTTGGTTATGTAGTTCTTTGGACTGTGAATAAATGTAGTGGGCTAAATTGTTAATTGGAAACATTTCAGCGGGTTCTTTTGTTTAATTAACTAAGCCTTGTTTTGTTGTA
Organism: Carex rostrata; assembly: GCF_964058835.1. Classification (NCBI taxonomy): domain Eukaryota; kingdom Viridiplantae; phylum Streptophyta; class Magnoliopsida; order Poales; family Cyperaceae; genus Carex; species Carex rostrata. The sequence continues at coordinate 8,134,283 of NC_135921.1, forward strand.
ATTTCCATGAGAATATGAAAAGGTATATTACGGATGCAGAAATCAATTGATTAATCCAAGTAAACTGGAACGATTCAAATATCGTTTTATAAAGTATATATTGTTATAAAGCAAAAATAAACAAACACAAACAAGATGAAGAGAATGTAAATAATGGCTATCTCTTATTCATATATTTCTCACGTGTACAATACAAGATTACAATGCCTCTATTTATAGGCTACCAATTGTAAATGAAAAACCATTACAATAATAAATACAAAATGAATTCTAAATAGTAGTGGGATATAAATTCCAATGGTAGTGGGGTAGTGGAGATTAATATTGGGAGTTATAAATGAATGGACCATCCATTATATTCATAACACTCCCTCTTGGATGTCCATTATATAAGAATATGCCTTATTAAAACCTTACTAGGAAAAACCCTATGGGATAAAAACCTAGTGAAGGAAAAATAGTACATTATTCTTTTAATGCGTATTAACTCTCCCTCATGACAAGATCTTTAAGTCGGCGAACTCCAATATTATGAACTAGTTTTTCAAATATTGTAGTAGGAAGCGCCTTAATGAATAAATCTGCTAGATTTTCACTTGAACGGATTTGCTGAACATTAATAGTATTTTCCTTTTGGAGATCATGTGTGAAAAAGAATTTTGGTGAAATATGTTTCGTTCTATCTCCTTTAATGTATCATTCCTTTAATTGAGCAATACATGCAGTATTATCTTCATATATGATCGTCGGGATCATTTTTTCAGAAGACAAGCCACATGTTTGATGAATGTGCTGAATCACGGATCTTAACCAAACACATTCTTGGCTTGCTTCATGTATTGCTAAAATTTCTGCATGATTAGAAGATGTGGCTATTATAGTTTGTTTCACAGATCGCCATGATATAGCTGTTCCACCACATGTAAATAAATAGCCCGTTTGAGATCGGCCATTATGGGGATCAGATAAATATCCAGCATCCGCATAACCAATTAATTCTTATTTAGATACATTTGAAAAGAACAAACCCATATCCATTGTACCTCGGAGGTAGCGAAGTATATGTTTAATTCCATTCCAATGCCTTCGCGTAGGAGAAGAACTATACATTGCTAATAAATTTACAGCAAATGATATATCTGGTCTTGTATGCCCAGCAAGATACATAAGTGCTCCTATAGCACTTAGATATGGTACTTCGGGACCAAGTAGTTCTTCTTCATTTTCTCGAGGTCTAAAAGGATCTTTATTCACATCTAATGATCTTACAACCATTGGAGTGCTCAACGGATGTGATTTATCCATATAAAACATTTTTAGCACTCTTTCAACATAAGTTTCTTGATGAATAAAAATATCATTTTTTAAATGTTCAATTTGCAATCCTAGACAAAATTTTGTCTTTCCAAGATCTTTCATTTCAAATTCTTCCTTTAAACAAATTACTGCTTTTTGAAGCTCTTCAGGAGTTCCAATGATATTTAGATCATCAACATAAACTGCAATTATAACAAACTTATTTCCAGTTCTTTTCATTAAAATACATGGACAAATTGTATCATTTTTATATCCATGTTTCAATAAATATTCACTGAGACGGTTATACCACATGCGTCCAGATTGCTTTAATCCATATAAAGATTTATTCAATTTAATTGAATAATGTTCTCGAGAACCCAAATTACATGCTTCAGGCATCTTAAATCCTTCAGGGATTTTCATATATATATCATTATCAAGTGAGCCATATAAATAGGCTGTAACAACATCCATTAGGCGCAAATCGAGCCCTTCATGTACTGCCAGACTAATTAAGTACCGAAAAATTGTTGCATCCACCACAGGTGAGTATGTTTGTTCATAATCAATTCCAGGTCTTTGCGAAAATCCTTGAGCTACAAGTCACGCTTTATATCTTACAATTTCACCTTTTTCATTTCTTTTTCGCGTAAATACCCATTTGTATCCTACTGGTTTTACGCCTTCGGGTATTGGAACTACGGGTCCAAAAACGTTTCGTTTTTCAAGGGAGTTTAATTCTGTCTCGATTGCGCTTTTCCATTTTGGCCAATCATTTCTTTGTCGACATTCATTAATAGATTTTGGTTCATGATCCTCATTATTCATTACATCTAGCGCTATATTATATGCAAAAATATCATTAATATCAACTTTATCTCGGTTCCATCTTATTCTGTTCATGATATAGTTTATCGAGATCTCTTCATTTTCACCAATTTTAGATTCTTGAGTTTCTGCTGGAACTCCAATATTAGTTATAATTTGATTTTCTTCTGGAATTTTTTTCTATCATATCCTCGACTTGGCCATTTTCATTCTTTGCTCCTTTTCTTTTTCGAGGATTTTTATCTTTGGAACCGATTGGTCTTCCACGCTTCATGCGTGTCATAATTTCATTAGTTTGTCCAACAGGGACATCAACTTTTATTGGAGCATTAGCAGCTGGTACATGTGATTTGGTCACTTTCTTTGAGTCTGCGTCTGGCAATTGGTTAGCTAATCTTTGCAAATGAATTATCTTTTGAACATTTAGTTCACTTTCTTTAGTACGAGGATCAAAATGTGATAATGATAATTCATTCCAACTAATGTCTTTTCCCAGCTAATTATTTTCTCCCCCTAATGTTGGAAATTTTGATTCATCAAAATGACAATCGGCAAACCTAGCCGTGAATAAATCTCCTGTCATTGGTTCCAAATATTTTATTATAGATGGAGATTCAAATCCAACATAAATTCCCAACCTCCTTTGAGGTCCCATTTTAGTGCGTTGTGGTGGAGCAATTGGAACATATACCGCACATCCAAAAATTCTTAAATGGGAAATATTAGGTATGTGACCAAAAACTAATTGTAAAGGGGAAGTTTCATTATAGCTAGTTGGCCTAATGCGAATTAGTGCTGCTGCATGCAAAATAGCATGTCCCCAACAAGATATTGGAAGTTTAGATTTCATAAGTAATGGTCTTGCAATTAATTGTAATCTTTTTATAAATGATTCTGCAAGTCCATTTTGTGTATGAACATGAGCTACAGGATGTTCAACATCAATTCCAATAGACATACAATAATCATTAAATGTCTGAGAAGTAAATTCACCAGCATTATCTAGACGTATTTTTTTAATTGGATAATCAGGAAAATGTGCTCTTAATCGAATTAATTGAGCAAGTAATCTCGCAAACGCCAGGTTGCGAGTTGATAATAAACTTACATGTGACCATCTTGTTGATGCATCAATTAAAACCATAAAATATCTAAATGGTCCACATGATGGGTGTATTGGTCCACAAATATCACCATGTATACGTTCTAGAAATGTAAGAGATTCATTTTGTATTTTCGCTGGTGATGGTCGAATAATCAACTTTCCTTGAGAACATGCAGCGCATGACAATTCATTAGATTGAAAAATCTTCTGGTTTTTCAATAAATGTCCACATGAATTGTCTATTATTTTTCGCATCATTATTGATCCGGGATGGCCTAACCGGTCATGCCAAACTATAAACATATTCTTATCTGTAAACTTCTGGTTTACAATAACATGTGATTCAATTGCACTAATATATGTGTAGTATAAACCAGAGGAAAATATAGATAATTTTTCCAATATGCATTTTTTATTTGAGATTTTGCTAGTTATATAAAGATATTCAACATTTTCTTCATTAGTTGTCTCAATATGGTATCCATTTCGGCGGATATCCTTAAAACTTAATAAATTTCTTTGAGACTTAGAAGAATATAGTGCATCATCAATATAAAGTTGAGTTCCTCCATGTAACAACAATATAGCTCTTCCGGAGCCTTCTATTAAATTTGTACTACCCGAAATAGTACTAACATTGGCTTCTTGCATTACTAAATAAGAAAAATATTTTTTATCTTTAAGAATGGTATGAGTTGTTGCACTGTCGACAAGACATATCTCTTCATTATTGATGTCGCTGTTAACCAAAGAAATATTCATTCTTGAAAGAAACAAAAAAAAACTAATCAATATAAAAAAAATGGAATCAAGGATACAATAAATGACTAAATAAAATTTTATTTCCTTAAAAAAAATTACAACAGAGATACTCCAACAACAAACAATAAAAAATAAAATTTTATTATTATTATTTTTTTTTTCATCACTAATCCAACAACAAAACAAAAATTTATTAATCTATTTATTTTTTATATCCTATCAACACTAATCAAGTGATTAGTTTTTATTGTCTTTGGTAAAGAAATCAGCAACATCCAAATGAGTGACATCAAGTTGGCTAATATCGAAATTGTCATCACAAACAAAATTTGTTTCGATATTTTTCTCCTTATTCTTTAGTGATGCTTGATATAGGTCAACAAGATGCTTTGGTGTACGACAGGTACGTGACCAATGACCTTTACCACCACAACGATAGCATGAATTCTCTTGTTCTTTATTATGCCCACTTTTTTCTTTCTCAGTTTTTTCTTCATTATTTTTCCACTTCTGGTGGAGAGATATGTTCTTAGAATGATCACCACGATAATAACCTCGGCCGCGGCCATTGCCACGTTCTTGAAATTGTCCAGAATTGTTATGCATTGCTACATTCACTTCAGGGAATGAAGCAAAACCAGTTGGATGGGATTCATGATTTTTCATCAAAAGCTCGTTATTTTGTTCAGCCACCAGAAGGCAAGAAATCAATTCAGAATATTTCGTGAAACCTTTTTCACGATATTGTTGTTGTAAGAGTATATTGAATGCATGAAAAATGGAGAATCTTTTTTCTAACATATCTTGATCAGTAATATTTTCTCCACATAATTTTAGTTGAGGACTAATTCTAAACATTGCTGAGTTAAACTCACTTACAGTTTTAAAATCTTGTAATCTCAAATGCATCCATTTATAACGAGCTTTTGGGAGAATAACAGTTTTCTGGTGATCATATCTTTCTTTTAAATTTTTCCATAAAGTAAGTGGGTCTTTTACCGTAAGATATTAAGCTTTCAATCCTTCATGAAGGTGGTGACGAAGAAATATCATTGCTTTGGCCTTATCTTGTTTAGAGGCGCTATTACTTTCTTTGATTGTTTCTCCAAGGCCATTTGCATCTAAATGAATTTCAGCATCTAACACCCATGATAAGTAATTTTTTCCCGTAATGTCAAGAGCCACAAATTCAAGTTTGGCAAGATTCGACATATTGATACTATCACAAAAATATTAATCCAGTTAAATAATATTCAACAAAATTAAAAAAATAATAATAAGGAATGGATCTAATTTTTTTTTTTTTAAATGTTGCGCACAAATATTAGTTAACTCAAATATATAACCTGCAACGCAATGTAAACTTTGTTATTTTTTTTTTTTTGTGTAATCATGAAAGAATTATAAACTTTATTATTTTTCCAGAGAGCAATTCATTCGTACATATACAGAGAGCAAAACAAATGAAATGAAAGTTTATAGATCTTGAAACCTTTAATCATTATAATAAAGCTTTGTTAACTATATATTTTGAAAAAAAAATTTGAAAATTATAAATTTATGATTAACATGTAGCTTCAATAATTTAATCCTATAATTGAACTTCGGGTCAATTGATAAAATTGATAAAATGGCTTCGGGCCAATTTCATTAACATAATTTATATTCATATGGCTTCGGGACATTAAATTCATATAATAATATAACATATGGCTTCGAGCCATATCTTTAACATAATCTATGTTTAACACAAAATAATGTAAAAAGAAAACATAATATTATCATAATATAATATAAAAAGGTAACATAATTAAATATTAAAAATATTACCTTAAACCTTCAAATAGTAGAGCTCTCGTGCTGATAACGTGTTATAAAGCAAAAATAAACAAACACAAACAAGATGGAGAGAATGTAAATAATGACTATCTCTTATTCATATATTTCTCATGTGTACAATACAAGATTATAATGTTTCTATTTATAGGCTACCAATTGTAAATGAAAAGTCATTACAATAATAAATACAAAATGAATTCTAAATAGTAGTGGGATATAAATTCCAATGGTAATGGGGTAGTGGAGATTAATATTGGGAGTTATAAATGAATGGACCGTCCATTATATTCATAACATATATAAACAATTAATGTTTAAAGTATGAAAATTATGTCCTTCATCATATATGTCTGTGTACTTTGTATGAGACTATCAAGTTATCTGTTTAATTTTGTATGCTGCATTGTATTATATTAGTACATTATTGGGGTCAATTTTTCGTCTTAATATAATTTTCAAGAATCATTTTTAGTATATTTTTTTTTATTCTTAAGCATAATACACTTTTATTTTTGGAAAAATCCGAGTCCACTGAAGAACTTGTCGATTGTAATTCTGATTCGATTTTCAGAGCCATGATTTAAGGATGTTCTTGTATCATAATCAAATTGCAAATCAAAACAACACATGAGAAATACAAATAGTTATGAACTCCTCCAGCTTTAATTTTGCACAACATTTATTCTTTCCTTTTGCCTTTAAAAGAACCCTTAAAACAAATACACTTGATTAAAACAAACAACAGGAGGGGACCTCCATTTCACACAACAATCTCCAGTGTACTAACAAGTAACAACTATCTACCTGTGCTGCTGCTTACAAAAAACTGCTCACTAGTTCATAACTGTTGATTTTACACATATTTTTTAACATAGTTAAAATCCTAAGAGCTAACAAGCACTTGTGCTTCATTCAATTCATTTGAGAAGCCAAGCATATCACCTATTTGATTTCTGCACCGGCGCAATATCGAGCTGACAGTGCTTTACACAACACATATATATACCCCCACATCAAACGAGGGCTGCACAAACTTCCACTATTATTATTTGCGAGGAAAAAAAATGACACCCTTCTAAGGCTGTGTACAAGATCGATGCATGCATTAATCCCACAAAGGTTGGCTAAGTGTGCGGTACGATTGTGCCAACATAACCGATGCCTACTGTGAAGAAAGCAAATGCTTGAAGGAAGAGATATATGAAGTAATGGTTATTCCCAAATGCCATATCGTAGCATCCGCAGAAGAAGAGGTATGCTCCGGTTCCCAGCTCCAATAGGTGCAGCCTAGTTATATTTGGTAGCAATAGGTCACATAAAATTTATTCATTGCAAGAAAAGAAGATATATATTATAAGTACACTGCTATATATGATTATGCATTAAATATGTGCATACCTCTCGCCTATACGGAAGCGAGGTTTCTTGGTAGATTTGGCAGCTGTTTTAGTTTTGAGACCATCTCCAAGCTTTTCAGTGACAACCCATTCATTCACTCGTCCTGCTTCGAGCAAGCCTATAAAAGTAGCTTTTGTTCTGTGCAACGACATTACATTCTCAAAACAGATCCAAAATACCAGCAAATGAAGTGACCTACAAAGATAGCAAGATGTTAGTATAAAATCGCTTAATGTTGTTGTTACTCTTTATGAATTAATTAATGTGGATTTGAGAATTATTAATTAATTATACCTAGGAGTGCCGACGGCATTGAGGAGGGTGATCATGGAAGGAATATAAACAGCACCCCATTTTGGTATTTGTACCTCAGGAACCAGAACAGATGTAGGAATTACCACACAGTAAAAAACAAATGTTACAATATGTGCCACTACCTTCCTCACAAAAAAGAAACTGTAGATGACATGAATCTTTTTCCAGAGATTTACTTTCTGCGTGTTAAAAATCAAATGATCATGTTACTAAAGCAAAAAATAAAGTGTTAATAAAAATTATGCCATGTTGTTTTGTTGTAAAGGACTGACCTTGTTTTTGGCAATCTCCTTGAACATTTTTCTGAACAAATTGGCGGGTCCACAAGACCACCTGTGTTGTTGATATCTGTATGCTTTGAGTGTGCTTGGCAACTCATTCTTAACCTGAAACGGCACACAAGTATATAAGAATTAATTATTATTAATTTATAACATCTAAAACACAATCAACTTATTTGTATTTTTATCAGATAATATGGGGATTGACTCTAGTATATGTGCAAATTAATATGAAATCATAACTCATATATAAAATAAACTCTAGTGAGTCGAACTGGTACCTTGATATCACCAAGGAAAACAAATTTCCAACCCTTAAGGCTAGCACGAACCGCCAAATCCATATCTTCGACAGTAGTTCTGTCCTTCCAACCCCCTGCTTCATTCAAAGCAGATATTCGCCACACTCCCGCTGTCCCTGCACATGCAAAACACATACATTGTTGTTCAATCTAATAGGAGTTGTGGGAGATGAGACGTGTGGGGGCTTGATTATTTATCATTTACATACCATTGAATCCAAAAAAGGCGTAAGTGGAGGATCCAACTTCCTGTTCCACTGTGAAATGGTAATCCAGAGACATCTCTTGCATCCTTGTCATCAAGCATTCATCCGCATTCACTGCATCCAATTGATTCACAATTACATTTTATATTTTCGAATACCAAAGCTTAATTAAATCTGAGCAATTTCAATTGTTATTTTCCCCTTTGTTTACAAGAAGAAGAAAAATTCAATTTTCCTCATTATAGTGCTGTGAAATTACAGAAATGGTGAAGGCACATTTTATGGCAACTTGTACATATAATTTAAGCCCCTTAGGGCCTGTTCGGCAGTTTAAAGGGAGCGGGAATGAGAACGGGAATGGAAATTTTTAAATGACTGACATATTGTGCGTGTGGGCTGATTTTTGTGAATATGAGTGAATTATTTTTTTCCCACACGCACATTAAACGACCGAACAGGCCCTTATTGTGGCACTGTATAGGAGCATTAATGCATTATATTTTAATAAACAGATCAAGTTGTTGCTCTATTAAACTTGTACATCCCATCGGACCCATCATTCAAAGTTAAGGAGACCAATAAGCATGTCAAATCCATTGCATTAATTGTTCCTAGATTTGTTTTCATCTACCAAAATATTATAAAAAATCCTTGTGTCTGGCGCTGGTCGTTTTCGCTTATATTGCAAATGGAGGTTTTGTATGTTGAATGAACTAGTGTAAACCGAAAAGAAATTTATATTTATTTTAAAACAATGTGCTATATATTACTTGGTTAATTAATGAATTATTTCTGGGTAACCACATATGACTGACTGACTATTTTATTTTCTCTTTACTTTCGTAAAAATAAATAAGCATAGCTGGGAAATTAATAGGTAAACCTAGTGTCGGTGGAAATTATCCAATAAACCAAGAATAATTAATATTAAAGCAGAAGAAAAATATCAAGGAAAAGGAGGGAGATAGTGAGAAGAAGTGTCGGTGGGAAGAGGGAGACAGATAGGTCCCCTGCTTTAAAAGCTACTAGAGTGGCAAGTGGCAACTTCAACACCAACAAAGCATATAATTGAAAAAAAAAATATATATATATAGAAGTGGAGAGACTATAGATAGCAGCATAAAGTGCACATGGGTTCCGAGAGATTTGTCAGGCTTTCTGCTCCTTGCTCCTTATTGCTCCACGTATATCTTCTTATTATGTCCTTTTCTAATTAATAATTTACTAATAACCTCATCTTCTCAGAAAAAAGGATAAAGTGTAACAACTGCTTCTAGCTTGTGCCAATGCAGCTATTTTTTTTTGGCTGTTACTTGTTCTAGTCTTCATGAAAGGAGTGGGAAGTAGTTCATATGGGCATCTTTTAAAATAAAAATAAAAGGTAGAAAATGCATGCAGAATTTAAATTAAAGCTTGACCAAGTTGGGTAGAGATTAGAGAAGCAGTGGAATAAAGGCAATGATAACAAAGCATCAAATCGAGATACGTACCCCACAAATTGCTCTAAGCACTATGCTAGTATAGTTAACCCAGCCATGAGAGTAGTTACCATAACAAAAGGGGATATGACCCCACATATCTTGTTCTCTAACAATCTCAATTGCAGATATTAAAAAAAAAGTATAGGAATGCTATTGCTAGAACCTCCTGTGTTCTTTAATTTTGTGGTTTGTATTAACCATTACATACCTAACTACTAAAACTTAGGTGCAGTATAGGTCGAACCGTCGAAAGCGACCACGTCCCATCCGCATGACTCACATGAAACCAACTCTTATTCTTTTAATGCAGTCCCTAATTAAGAACATGATCAAACTGCTAGCTAGCTCACCGACTCCACAGTTGATAGATGCATTTGTTTTGTTCTGTTTTGTTATTCATTTTTTTTTTGTCTTATCAGTAATTTTGTTATATATATATATATTTATGAATTGTGAATTTGTGATGGATACTATTAGAACAGTAAGGTGAAAGGCAGGTTCGCTGTTGCCACAACTGCCCTCCAAATCTTAGCACGTGACTTTGTTCCTGTCTAATTTGCTGGTCCCTCTCAACCTTTTCATCCAACAAAGTGATAAACACTTGTGAATTAATCTTCCTAGCAAATATGTCTCTAGGACCAAACTACAACTCTTAGCATTCAATGTAAATATTGCTGTCAATTTCCAGTAATATATTTACTGTGGTGGTGCATTCATGAATTTATTTACTCCCATTTAGGAAACTTCTCTTGTTGACTTTGAATATTCTGTAATGTTGACCTGACCGACCCCAAAACAACATGATTTTTTTTTTCTTCTTATTTTTCTTTTGTCAATGAAGACAACATTTGAAACTCAGTCGACAGTAGTGGATTGATTTTACCCCAGTCGGGTATACCCGCCCGTACCCGCCGTCCGGGGTACCCGTGCCCGAGCTCGGGTATGGGTCGGGTACTCGGGTACGCGGGTACGGGCAAAAACCGGACCGGATCCGTTATTTTGGACCAATACCCGACCATACCCTACCCGAGTTTACCCGTACCCGACTAAATCCGTACCCGACTACCCGAGTACCCGTACCCGTATACCCGACCACTGTTCATCCCATTTCAAAATTCAAAAAATCTGATTTTTTTTCCCCCCAAACCAACAAAAAAAACCAGAAAAAAACCAACAAAAAAACAAAAACAAAAAAACCAGAAAAAAAAAAGCAAAAAGAATAAATAAATAAAAAATACCCGTACCCGCCCTACCCGTATCCGTACCCGCCTTACCCGTCAAGGGTACACGGGTAAGGGTATAGGACGGGTAGGGTATGGGTTTTAAAAATTATACCCGCCATACCCGTACCCGAATACCCTTGTACCCGAGACGGGTATACCCGGGGTACCCGTACCCGCCCGAGTTGCAAACCACTAGTCGACAGTAATTATAATTATAATTGTCCGTAAAATACACGTCTAGAAGCTTAATTTTTGTCTTTTAAGAGAATTCTAACAGGGAATCTAAAATTACCAATGATGATATTTTGTCCTTTATTGTGGCAACTCTCATTAGGAATCCCAAGTCCCGAAATGGATCTTTCAGCACCAAAAGTCGGAAAATGATTATTCTACACAAGTTAAATTATATTTATTCCAAATTGAATTGGTAAAAATTTCAAATTTTTTTGAACTTAATGTAAATTATTAAAACTGGGATCTGCAAAACAGGTGTATGTAAACAAGTAGATGAATTGGATGGATTTACTGGGGAGTCAAATTGAACAACTTCAAATTTACGAGAATCGAATTGAGTTTAAATTTTTTATAAAACCCATTGTAACTCCCAATTCTAAAAATTCTGATAACTCATAACTACAATGGAAAAATCAATGAATTATCAAGAATTTAGAATAGGCATGAAGGATTAATATAGCATAAATGAGGTGATCATTTAGTCAATTTTTTTAATTAAAGAATTTATATAGCTCAATAGAACAAATTAACCAAATGAGGTGAATCAAGGAATGCTCCTATTATATATTTTGTCCTAACGAAATGAGTTTAAAAAAACTTAATATAAATTAGAAATTGGTAACTTAAATCATAAAGGGTAGTGATATTATATATCATTCATCTTAAATGTAATGTTTCTAATATAAAATTTACAATGAATTCTATTAGCTGACAAAATAGGTTTTAGTTGAGTTCAAAATAAGAGTAGCAGATTTTAAGGAACGCCTTGTAGCTAGACACCAGACCAGAGCCATGCATGAAGCATGTCATTGAATAATTTTCTTGGTTACCAAAACACATGCATTACGTTTCCTCATAAGGCTTTATAAAAACATAATCAAGTCCATAGGAGGGAGTATGATTGAAGTAATTCCAGTGAAACTGGGTTGGAGCTTGTAAAAAGGAAAAATAATGATAATGTAAAGGAAAACTAGCATGCATAGCATAGGTTATAGGTGGGTTCCCTGAGAAAGAAATGCATGCCTAGGAGCCTCTTTTGAGTTTCTTGTCGGTGGGATTGGTTTACTGGGCCCCACAGTACTACTACTAAAACGTGGATCTACGAGAAGCTCGCGCCGGCTTCCACGCCGCGCTTCTCTAATCTCTCTGTCAATGTGGACCCACATCCCGCCATTTCGCAAATTAAATGGTTTCACCGAACTCTATATTATTTAATATAATATGATGTAGACATGTTGTTTATTTCCTCCAATAACATGAATGAAACACGATTACACGACACTGGTTTACTGGTTTATCATGTTAGAAAAACGGTGGACGAGAACATGCACATACCATTATATAAAATAAAAAATAACAAACGCATTATTGACTAGATTTAAAGACTATGACTAAGTCATTAGCATTGGCTGTCACTAAAAAAAAATTAGATTGACATTTTAATCCAGCATGTTCAAATGTAATCAGATCGGATCATAAAATACTCGTTATTTGGTGTGAATAAAAATAATAATGGACTGTAAATCCAGAGCTTTGATTTTAATAGGATAATTTAGATTAAATTGTAGCACAAAAAATGGACCAAATGCAAGCTGATGGAATTGCACCCTGGACCCTACCATGTTCTGAATTAAATTGTAAAAAGCGAGATAAAAAAAAAAAATTGCTCGGAGAAAATGTGGCAAAAAGAAACGAAGAAACCAGTCCACCGACACTTTTCCCCAAATATAATGAAACAAAAACAAAACAGCTTCCTGTCATAAAGTGTGCCAGAAACAAGGTATAGTTACAAAACTCTCCTTCTCAGGATCACTGTATTGTAACAACATATGTCATGTTGAAAAATCCCAAAATAGGCAAATTTCATTACAACTGCCCCTTTTACCATATATGCCCCAAATAACCAAATTTCACTCCAACTCAACTGCCCATATTACCTATATTTAATTTAGAGGAATATATAATTAAAAGATAGGTTGGTAGGAGCATGGATCTTGGTTATGTCATCTACCCAATAAAGACCTAGAAAGTCCCTTCTAGGCATCATTAAATTGTTTGTTTGACAAAGTGGGGTTTCATTAATAACGGTGATATGAGCGTAATTACTTAGTTGGTACTAAATAATGTTACATTAAGGGTCAAGCGTGCATGAACTATATTTATTGATTGAAGATACACTTGATTTTACGTGGCAATCTTCATATGATGGGTCCAGCATGCAAAGATAATCATAATTAAAAAATAAGAAGAAAAAAAAAACAGAGAGAAACACATGAAGCAGAGAGGTTCGTACCGAATTTCCAGCGGGTTTGGACGAGGCCGATTTCAGGGTTATGTACCAGGAATGGGATGGTACGCCACAAGAAGTCGGGTTCGGGTTGAAAATCTGCGTCGAAAATCACAACATAATCGCAGTCCTTGACATATCCATGCTTCATCCCCTCTTTCAGAGCACCCGCTTTGTACCCGTGTCTGTTATCACGTATCTCGTACTTTATATCGATCCCCTTGCTTGCCCATCGATCACATTCCAACTGTACCAGGTCCTGCACTGTGCAATTCACACTCAATTTGTTACCTTGTCATAACTTCTTTTATATATATTTAGCTCATTTTAGTTCTAAGGTCACTACATTGTAGGAAAGGCAATTGATTAAAAAAACTGTAAGTTTATTTGTATATGATTTTAACCTATGATACATTGTAAACTGGTGTTGATCCGGACCGTTTATTAGTTTGATAGAACGGATCAGATTACATGATAGACTCAAGCAGAAAATGTCACTATCTCCCCCAACGGCTGGAAATGAAGCAATTGGGTTACTATGTTTTGTCCAAATAAAGGTTTGTGTTTTAGTATGTTACAGTTACACACAAAAACATATTTGCTTTATATAATCTATGATTTTGATGCCACGAGTAAGATTTCTGTCTCGAGATACGGTAAGGCAAGGCAACAGGACAAAAGTCCAGATCAATTATCAGAAAGCACCGTTGGTTTTGTAATTGTACCGTACCAATACCAACAAATGCGGGGGTTAAAAAAATATTAACCCAAATTCACTCCCCAAGGCAAGAAATTAACCTGATCGCTTGGCTCCAAAAGAATTTAACAATGTTAAAAAAAAATCAAAAAAAATCTCTGACTGATTAAAAGTTACCTTAATGACTGGGTCGGTTGAGTCGTCGAGTACTTGGATGATGATGCGATCGGACGGCCAGGACAGCCCACATGCTGCTCCTATTGACAACTGGTACACCTGCACATGTGTATCATTTCTCAAAATTATGAAAACAACAAGTAATTAAAATGAAAAAAAAAAAAAAAACAATGAGGCATTCCTCAGATGTTTGTTAGTTGTTACCTCTCTTTCATTGTACATGGGGATCTGAATCAGAACCATGGGATACGCCGAATTGCCGAGCTCCAGATCATCGCGAATGGGCTCGAAACGGTACCGCTTGTGCGGGCCCCTGCCAAAGAGCTTGACGAGTACAATGACAATGGCCATGTACACTTTCTCGGCTAACAGCATTACCGACATTACAAGACATAGAAAAACCGATAGCTGAAGAAGCGGCACTATGACCGGCGCCTTTATTTGCTGCCATATCACACCTATTTGGTCTGTAATGTCGTCCCTCGTACCTTGAAATGTCTCCGGTAGAAGTGTTGTTGTTGAAAGCCGGTCCATTGTAAATTCGTTAATGCTCTGTTTCTGTCTGTCTATGAAGAGGGGGGAGATGGGGAGGAGGTGGTGATACTGGGTTTGTATAGGTACCTGTTTTTGTTTGATAAAGGTCCTTGAGGAAACTAAAAATTGGAAAGGATGGTTTTATAAAGGTGGGGTGGCAGGGGTTTGATGTTGATATATGGGTTAATTGATTTTTACCTTTGTTATTGTACGAGGAAAAAGGTCACTACAGAGGGAGTAGAAGCACACACAACGCAGCTTGATTAATTCTCCTTTTCTTCTATTTTATTTTTGCGGGTGTGCTGTGAAATCGAAATTGCTGGAAAACTCCGCAATTTGTGAACAAATTTGCAGAGGAAGAGAAACAGAGTGAAAGAAAGAAAGTGAGATTGCCCCCTTTACAAAAACCCTCACTCCAACTCCAGCTCCAACCTCCAGCAAGAAAATGAAATTAGGAGGGAGGGGAAGAAGGGTTATGTACTTGGTGTGTCCGATTTGTATATATAGATAGATACAGCAATTCCCTACGGGGCCAAAAAAAAAAAAAAAAAAGATAGTTACAGCAATGAATGAATAGATAAATGGGGGTTAATCTGTGTTGTCCTTTTATCACGGCTATGCTGTCCAAGTGGTCTCTCTCTCTCTCTCGTTTTTTTTTTCATTTTTACGGCTGGGGGGTTATTTCACTCGTTTTTTTGGGGTTTTCTGTTGAGCCTGTTCTTTTTCATAAACAATAAAACCAACCATCATTTGATGCGGTGATATTAGAAGAGACATTATTGTAATTGGCTTACATGTACATGCTCATTATTATTAATTTTGCGCATGAGGAGCTTTTTGTTCTTCGTTAGGTAATTTAGTGTTTATATTTCAAATTATAATTTTGTCACAAATTTTAAAGTAAATTGAAACTTACAAATCGAGATATATTTAACCTGGTGCATCCATAGAGATATGTGATTTATGGTGGTTAAATTGTACAATGTATCAATTAATCACCAATTACATAATTTGCTTAATTAGCAGTAAATCATAAAAATGTAGAACATAGTCAATTTATTGACATTAATAACATGTCTCCAAAATAAGAAACACAATTAAAATTTAAAGATACACCAGCATATCAAATACAGTCATACAGATAATTATTCAAACTTCATCATTAAATTCAACCTAAGCAATTAATTAATTATTAGGAGCATTACCTTCAAATAATAATTGTTTCTGGACAATTAAGAGTAATAGATGGAAATAGAAAGAAATAAGATTAATTAATCCACTTATACAATGACATAAAATTTCAATAAAATTTACTAAGGATTTTCATACCTTTTTCATAATTTTAAAATTGAGATTTAAATATTGGTAAGAATTGAAGTAAAAGTGTACATAAAGAGATGGTACAGTCGGAGCGGTTGCTTTATTTTTGCAATTCTTTTTGTCATCATCTAGTTTGAAATACTCAAACATGACAAAATAAAAGCATAGTATTTTGTAATTATTGCCATTTTATTTAAAGTTCACAACAATCGTAAAAAAATAATTTATCATGTAGTTGCCGTCATTAAATTGTCTATCATTAAATTAAATGTTTGAATAATCAATTTGAACCGTTAAAATTTATCTCCATATGAAAATGTATTTGCGAATCAAATTTTATAGTTTTTAGAATATTTTATACTATTTTTTTAGATAGGTAGAAAACCATTACTTTTGGATAGTTGAGAATTTTCAAAACATGTGATTTTTTATCTTTTTAAAAAAAATTACAAAATTCTAAAAAATATAAAATTTGATCTACAAGTATATTTTCATACAAAAATTGTATTGAACGATATTGATCAACTGTTTGAACTTTGAAAACAAAAATATATATAAAATCAAAAGTGCAAACATTTGTATAATATGCATATTACCATAGCCTCATAACAAAAATGTAGAATATTTCTATACTGCTAGAATTTCATTTATCATATGGACCAATAAATCAGACACTGTGCCGGTGCATGAACAAATGAGTATAGAATGTGTTTATCTAAAAATTAACTGTAGAAAGGACAGCGCAGAGGAAATCTAGGGAGGAGAAGAAACCGTGACGCGGGGTTAAAAAAACGAGAATAGCATATTAGCATATAGAGGCTGTGGCGCTGTGTAGTGTCAAAAATCGAATACTGCGGGTACTTTTACTAACGGAAAACCAGCTCCTGCTTTATTTAAATGCTTTCAATTAAAGTATCTCAGATAACAAAACGAAATAAAAAAAGAAGGAACACGTCGGACGGGAAGAACGGAGCCTCCACGTGGGGTCTCATGCGTTTGTTTGCATTGCATCTCCATGTTAATTAATTATAGAGGCTACATTAATAATATGCACGACGCATCCGTATTTTAGATTAAATTTTTGGTGCAAGTCAAAACAGTTAATATGAACTATTTAACATGATGCCTATATAAAATTTATTTGCAAACTAAAATTTGTATTAAAAATATGAAGCGTCTAATTGTCCACAGCTTTTTGTCCATCATATTTGTCCGCAGCTTTGACTTGCACGAATACTGTAAAATTACTTCTACATGCTATATAATTATACAATATATCACATAAAATATATCAGTTAATCACAAAACATCCAACAACTATTTGAAGTGGTCCTATGATAGTTAGAAAAAGATTGCAACGAGAAAAAAAATGTACTTTCAAACTGTACTTTCAGAAATTGCAGTTATAGGAAGTTATTGGCAGTTAGAGTTAGTTATTAGCAGTTATTAGCGGTTATTGGCAGTTAGAGTTAGTTATTAGCGTTTGCACTGGGTTGAATCTTGTATACTGTAAAATTGAATCTTGTATACAGTAAAATTTTCGATTGAATCTTGTATACTGTAAAATTGAATCTTGTATACAGTAAAATTTTCAATTGAATCTTGTATACTGTAAAATTTTCAAATAATACTGTAAATTTTCAATTGAATCTTGTATACTGTAAAATTTTCAAATAATACTGTAAATTTTCAATTGAATCTTGTATACTGTAAAATTTCTAAATCTAAATCATAAAATAATACCATGTATACTGTAAGATAAAATGTAAAAACTGCTACATTACAGCTTAAACTACAACCTACAAAGAATCATGTATACTGTAAAATTTCAAAATATAAACCATAAAATAATACCATGTATACTGTAAAATTTCTAAATCTATACATACATCCATCATATGTTCAACAAAAATCTGCTCACCACACAAAAAATCTGTTCACCACAAACAAAATCTGTTCACCACACACAAAATCTGTTCACCACAATGTTTGACTCTGCTGATTCTTCAATTTCTACATCTCCCACAATATCGGGTTCGGCATTTAAATCGATTTCTACAACCCTAATTTCTGCAACACTATTCACGCTTGAATTTTCACTTGCCAAATCTTCATTCAAATCAAAAGCCATTGGGGCAAAACTGTAAAAATTAATACTAAAGAATGTTAGACACAAAAAAAAAATATAATGATGTACATCAAAATGTATTCATAACACTGTATTTGTATATCTTATATACTGTAAATTACTTAATATAAAATGTAATATACACATATCATAAAAAATAATACAAAGTGCATATCAAAACATTACTTATATACTGTAAAATTTGTCACCTATACCGTAAACCAAACCCATTTGTAACATAAAATGATATATATAACATTTAAAAAATAACAATATATATCATGTAAAACTGACTTGCGCCAATCCTGTAAAATTCCTAATTCAAAACTGTAACTTATGTAAAACAATATAATAACAATTTTCAAACATAAAGAAAAAATGTCATTTCACTTGCACCAATTCTGTAAAATTCATAATTCAATGCTGTAACTTAAATAACAAATCTTATAAAAAATGTCATTCAAATTTTCAAACATCCAGAAACTTTCATAACATATTGCAAAATGCACAATTTCACAAAACTAATAGTACAATATGAAAATATTACAATGTGCACCAATACTGTAAAATTCATCATTCAATGCTGTAACTTAAATAACAAATCATACAAAAAATGTACTTCACATTTTCAAATATCCAGAAACTTTCATAACAGTTCGATATCCTGTAAAATGAGACATATATATTGTAATTCATATATATGTGTACTGTAAAAAACAGACAATACAAAATCATACGAAATTACAACATACGAATAATATTTAGATAAAAATTCAGTCAAAATGATAAATCTGTTACTGCATACAATGAAAAAAATAAATTCATCATAAAAACTTACTAGATTTGAATATCGCCGTCTTCTATCCGATCAAAATACACTATTCCGTCGCGATCATGTTTAAACAACGAGATCGAGTCAGTAATCTAAAAAAAATCGTCATTGCGAACGAAAAATGAATGACAGAAGCAAAATACTATAAAACTACAAGATGCATATTGTAAAACTACAAAGTGAATACTGTAAAATAACCCGATTATGCTCTAGATCGCCTCGTTCTCATCTCTCTCCACTAGATCGCTCCTCCAGATCGCCTCGTTCTCATCTCTCTCGACTAGATCGCCTCTCTTAGATCGTCTCTCTCCATTTGAATCTAAGAGAGATACCAGAGAATTTCGTCGGAGAGAAGAAAGCGCCAACGAGCGGTAATGGGAATTCAAGGAGGAACAGAAGCCGGAGGCTTAGGTGTGGTTGAGAACGGGACAGAGATGGGGATGGTGGCGCGAGGAGGCGAAGGGGGACGGGCGGGAAGAACAGTGGCGGAGGGAGCGGCGTAGATGAGAGACTCGATCGGGTGATTAGTTTTGAGAATTCTAATTTGAGGGATCGGGTGTTTAAATAGCAAGACGAAGTCGTTAGAAGAAGGTGGGGACCGACAGTTAGAACGGGAGTTGGATAAGGTTGTGGACAGATGGTGGACAAAACCCAGTGGACAGAAACATTTTCTCTTAAAAAAATTACTATTTTTAAAAACAGATATAAAAGCACTACTTTTGAATGATTTAAAAATTTTAGATTAAGTGACATTTTATGTATCTAAACAAATAGTAAAAATATTAAATTTAAAGACATTGGTCCAAAAATACAGACTAATATGTGATATACATAGTATATAGCCTCATTCAATTAAAAGATATACACTATGTCAGTTTTACAACTTCTAAGATCAACAATGCCATATAATTAGTCAATCGTATTTTAGCGTAAGAGTGAAAATAATCTATCTTTTAACAAATTAATATTATTCAATGTGTGGTGTTTATCTCATTCAACACTTGAAACTAATTTATATATTATGTGATCCATTGTTGAAATTTATGTATAACATTTGGTATTATAATCTATTTGATAGCTTTCCTCTGACTTGAAAAAAAAAAATCACCTCTTTCTCCAATCTAGATGCAAATAAAATAATAAGAATACAAATTAGGAGGGATTTAATTACAATAACTTTGATAATAACTTTGATTCCTCGTCATGACCAGAATTATATATTCTTCGTTAATAATTCAAAATCTACTTCTAAACAAGAAATGTGAACCATTAATCTTGTTTTATTTCTAAAATAATTCATTCACGTCAAAAAGTTAAAAAAGAAAAAGAAAAAAAAGTTGGAGTTTGTCAATACAAGATCGAGAGGCCAACAAATCAAGAGTCAATATATCATTAATTTGTACCGTTGATTTTTCTACCTTCTGAATAAAATAAACTCAAAATTTACGATTAGAATAAAACAAAATATAACAACAATTCAGAATTTATCATTTGAAGTTTAAGTTTTTAACTATTAGCCAAGGTTATAAGTTTTTAACTATTAGCCAAGGTTATTTGGCAGCCGCTGCCAAGATTTAAAAAAAAAACTATTAGACAAATAACTACAAATGCATATCGAGTATAGAATCTTCGACACTAAGAAATACGAGAATGTTTTTCTTTGAAATGTAGAAGTACGAGAATGTTGTGGTAATTAATATATTCGATATGAGAATAGAACAGTTCCACAGTTGATTAGAAATAGGTCTTAAAATTGTTTAATACTCAAAAGTCATGAGATCGAGTGTCACTCACTGCTTGCAGCTTCTACAAAGCTTTTAAGAAAAAACACCAAGTAGAAACAACTTTTTTGCTTTTAGCATTTTTATGTGATGTAAAGAGATTTGCAATCCATATATCACAATTTGTTGGCGGTGCATTATCCACGAATCAACAAATTTATAATTCCCTGAAAAAATTCTCATCTTAATTAGCAATCAATCTTCTGCAAATGCACGGCATTTATTTTGGAAGTCTTATATCCTCATCCTCACCAGATTAGTGATAATAACAGTCCATTTTATCTGAAAAAAATATTATGAGTTTCAAAATATTAAATAAAAATAATGTTCATATTACGGCTAAAAATATAAATGGTCTAATTTATCATTTTTCATGCCTAGATGGTTAATGAATCCAACCCATTCAATCACTAGTGGAAAAACTGGAATCAGGATCGGCCTATCTGGATCAGCTATATGAAACAACCGATACTAATACCTATCTGGATTGGTTTTCTTAAAATCACCGATCCTAAAAACTATTTAGATCGGTACTTTTGGTCAACCGATCCTAATTTATGAACTATTAGGATCGGGTTTTTGTTAGAACTGATCCTGATATTATCAGGATCGATTTTTTGAAACAACTGATCCTAATAGTTCATAAATTAGGATCAGTTGTTTGTCAAAACCGATCCTGATATTATCAGGATCGGTTTTTTGATTTGAAACAACCGATCCTATTAGTTAATAAATTAGGATTAGTTGTTTGTCAAAATCGATTCTGATACTATCATGATCGATTTTTTGAAACAACCGATCATAATAGTTCATAAATTAGGATCAGTTGTTTGTCAAAACTGATCCTGATACTATCAGGATCGGTTCTAACAATAAACCGATCCTAATAGTTCATAAATTACGATCGGTTGTTTATAACAACCGATCCTAATAGTGCATATTAAAAATGAAAAATTGGAGTATAACATGAAAATGAAAATGAAAATGAAAATGAAAATGAAAAATTGGAGACCGGTAGATCAGCAAGTCTGGACTGATACAGGGACTAAACTAAAAAAGTGATTACACCAGCATGTAGAGCATTAAAAAATACACAGAATTGACACAAATTTCAATTTATTTGGATTTTTCTACAGTTAGTTGTGAATTTCCAAAGTTGCAGCTTTAGAAAAAACTTTAAACGTCCATAACTTTGGCTAGGAAAGTCGGATTTGGGCGTATGACCATTTTTCGAAAAGGGGAGAACGAGACGGATCCAATTTTTCCCTAATGATACACCAAGCATTGTCACATCGGAAGCATCATAATTAAAAAAAAAACGTCGTTTAGTGCCTCAAAAATTCAGTTTAAGTTTTCGTTCAACGGTAGGCATACAACGATCGGCATACTATTTTGTTTATAAATGTCGTTTGATTTTTTTTTATAAACTCATTTTTTTATAATATTTGTATATGTATATGTATATATAATATAATATAATACATGTATAGGACTTGGCTACGGTACTATGGGTAGCTAAGAGATCTCCCGTGCTACGGCTCAATATTATACTTTTCAAAATTCTAACGGTCGATCTGAACCGTTCATCTTGTTCTCCATATTAATATGTACTTGGAGACCAAATTTTACATTTTTTGGAAATTTTTTACTATTTTTTTAGATTTATTGAAAATCGCTGTTTTTCAGACAAATCTGGACCATAAAAAACAGCGATATTCAATAAATCTAAAAAAATAGTAAAAAATTTCCAAAAAATGTAAAATTTGGTCTCCAAATACATATTAATATGGAGAACAAGATGAACGGTTCGGATCGACCGTTAGGATTTTGAAAAGTCGAATATTGAGCCGTAGCACGGGAGGCCTCTTAGCTACCCATAGCATATTAGCCAAATCCTACATGTATATATAATATATGTATATATAAAATGATATTGATAATTATTAAAATGACAATAATTTAAAATGATATTGATAAAATTTATACTAAAATATAATGCTAGAACATTTTTATTGTATTATTAAATAATTTTGACAAATTAAATTGTATAGTTGAACATGTTTGTTGCATCAATGACTTATGTCAAACATGCATGACCATAGAACATCAACTCTTGTTGGGTGAGTTAATGAAGGAACAAAGACAAACGTCATTCGTTGGTCGATCGAAACCGTTTAAATTAAATAGCATTGCATTTATTGTCTTGCATCCAATTTTGATCAAAATTTGTTTTTAGTAACCCATCCATCTAATTGACCAAAAATTGAAGCATCGTATGGCCATAAACACTTCGTGTTGGATCGAATATCATACATAATAAAATTTCCAAACTTTTAGGTTGGTTACGTTCAATGTTCTCTCATGATCATTTTAAAACAGATTTAGAATGATTTCACTGCAGATCGACCGTTAATTTCTCGCGTGAAAATGAACCAACATTAAAAAAGAATTATGATCGGTTATTTGAAACAACCGATCCTAATTTTTTTTTTTGCAGAACCAACACTAAAAAAAAGAATTAGGATCGATTTTTTAAAATAACTGATCCTAAAAACAATCAAGATCGGTTATTTCGAAATAACCGATCCTGATAACTCTCTATATACCCTGCTTAGGGTTCTTATTTTCATTTCGCGCCTCTCATTTTCAACTTAGCGTCTCTCTCTATGTCTCCGTCTCTCCCTCTCAAATCCTTAGACCTCCGTGTCTCTCTCTCTCTGTCTCTCCCTCTCCTCTGTGTCTCTCTCTCTCTCTTTGTCTCCGTCTCTCCCTCTCAAAGTCGAGCCTCTCTCACCTCCGGCTCAATTGTGTTAGTTTTTAATTTTTTGTATTGTTTCAAAAATTAATTAATTGTATTTGTATATTGTTTTACAGTCTTGAGGACATCTCGCTCAAGTTACTTAATCATCCGGCCGATCAACTATCACGATATTAGCTTTATCTAATTGTCTCATTATTATACTTTTAAAACACTTTTTTTTCATTGGAAAATGTTTTTCTATCTAATTGTTTCCTTTGTTTTTGTTTTTGTTTTTCAGGTCTTTTCTAATCTCAAGTGATGTGATTGCAAAAGAGGTAATATTTTTTTTATTGTTGTGCTTTACATTAATTGCATAAATGTGTGTTAATTGAAGAAATATCTCAATCAGTCACTTGTATGTTTGTTAATAAAAATTTTTGGATTTAAATTTTTTGTTATAATATGTAATGCATTATATCTGGATTCACAAAATGTTGGTTCTGGAAAAAAAAATTAGGATAAGTTGTTTCAAAAAATCGATCCTAATTCTGGGAAAAAAAACTTGGTCTGCAAAAAAAAAAAAAATAGGATCGGTTGTTTCAAAAAACCGATCCTAATTGTTTTTTTTTTTTGCAGAACCAACATTAAAAAAAAAGAATTAGGTTCAGTTGTTTCAAATAACTGATCCTACTATATATTAATTTGGATCAGTTATTCTGTATTAATAGTAACTATTTGGATCGGTTGTTTAAACAACCGATCCTGATAGTTTCTATTTGGATCGGTTATTTAACCGATCCAGATTATTGTAGTATCAGTATCGATTGTATTATGATATTAATATGCGTATATAATCGATCCTGATTCCATATTTTCCACTAGTGAATGTGTTTTACTTGTTAAAAATACATTCAATGTATTTTATTAATTATACCATATGATGTGTTTATTATAAAAAATTACACCATATGATGTGTCAGTATTTTTATTATTTTTATTATTTTTGGTCGAATTTTAACAAATCTAAAAAACCGTAAAAATGTTTCTAAAATAATAAAATTTAATAACCAACGAGATTTTGTTATGTAGTGAGTTAGATCGATCATTCGGACAGGAAAATCATACTTATTTTCAACTCGAGACGTAATTACGACAGTGGTAGATATAAGTGAGACAAATGGAAGTCAATTAACCATCATTTATTTTTAAAATTTAATTACCAAAACATTATTTGACTATATAATTAGAGTAAAATACTATGAGTATTGTTAAATTGACTTCCATATTGTTTGTGAAAATTATATATAATTAACCACCATACATTTGTATATGTATTTGATCTCTATAACTTAAAAATCTGTACGTCGCTGAGTTAGGAGAATTTGTGGGGTCGCAGTCCCATATCAAAATTTGACACTAATACAGTAAAATAAAATTATTTCTTTGTACTTATTGAGAAAAAAAATACATTAATTTTCCTGTTCATATATTTGGGCTCTTTAACATGAGCTTTGGTACTAATTCAAAACCATTTGTAGTTTGATCGGAATGCAAACACAGTATAACTAGCATTTGAGTAGAACTAGGGTTCTTAAGCTCATCAAATTCCTTGGTGACTTTTAAGTCTAAAACTCATCGAATCAATTTTAAATAACGAATCTGAATCATTAAAACCCGTATACTTTATGAGTGATACGTCTACATGTAAAAAATTTAGTTTTAAAATTAATTTTACATAAAGTCAAGTGGTAAAAATACATTCAAAAAATGAATGCATTAAAATTAATTTATTAACCTTCTAATTTTGACCGCTTGACTTTATACTAATTTAATTTGAATGTTTAAAATTTTCACATGTAGACGCATCACTCGTAAGGTAGGTGGGTTTCAACGGTTCAGATTCGTTATTTGAAGCCGATTTGACGGGTTTTAGACTTGAGTTCACCAAGAAACTTGGTGAGCTTAAGAACACCCTAGTTCTACTCCTAGTTTTTAGTATCTGGTTGTCATTTATTTTGTATTTTTTTATAAATTTTGTGGTGTTCAACTTAAAATTAGCACTTTGTTATTTTTGTGATTTATATTTGCATAATAATATTGTGTGCCTAGTAATAAATATTAAAATTTATACGATTGTCGAATAATTATATCAAAATTGATTTATTAAAGAAAAAATAATAATTTCTTTTTTTGGTTCTAATTAATCCATATATACTTCTTTTGTCTCTGGGAGATAAAAGCCGGTGATTTTATAACAGCCCTAAAAAAATTAAAAAAACAAGGTTTATCTCCATGTGGCATAGATCGATCTAGGTGCTGATAAGGTTAAAATTCTATATGCGAGTGCATTTAATACAATGGGCGATAGTTTGCAATTAGCATTAGGTCAGCTCTTCCCAGATGTCGCCGTGCCCCGCTGGCGCACAGCCAGCTCCGAGCATAATGTTTCCTAATTTTTTTATAGAGCGGCAAACGGGTATATTAATTTTTATCGGATCGAATTGTGTTCGGCTGGTTTTAGTTTCTAGACATTCGGATTAGGTCTAGGGGTGAAAACGGATCGATGGATCGGATAGTGGTAAAATCATATTGATATTTGTTTTTATTTTTTCAGATACGAATGTGAATCAGATATTAGATAAATACGAATAAAAATTAGATCATTGTCACACCCCGCAGCCCAACGAGGCGCGACAGGTGCTCCTGCCGTAGACATACGGTTGCCCGTATGCCTACAAGGCAATTACGATATAATAGGAAATAAAAACACAAACAAACAACCAAACAAACAAATAACATAAATCCCAGCTGGTCAGGTAATATCATACAAACCCGTATCTCGATGGATACGCATCACAAAATGACATAGAGACTATATATATACACAATCAAAACATAACTATATACATAATCTCTAGTGTCAAAATACCAGACAGTCTAAGCAGCGGTGAAACCAGGCCTACCGACCTCGTGCCCCTCTCGGATCTGCCGAACCGGAACCTGGAAAATTAACCCAAAAAGGGGATGAGAAATAAATTCTCAGTGCGATAAATTTGCCACATTTCGTCCCTGGACTTGCAATCACAGATTATATTCAAAATGAAACACAAATAAAGCTCAGATCAGTTTATAATAATATATAAACATGAACGCATAAACCCGACATCAATAAGCCAAATGAAATCACAAATCGGATTTTTCAAGCTGAAATTCAATCACACAATATTTGGTTTAACTCAAGCTCAATATATATGGTAGTAATTACAGAAGTTACAGGCTTAACCGTTTACTTAAAAGTCTGGTTCCATTTCATATCCGGAAAATCCATTTAAATCCAATCGACCGTCCAAACGCAATACCCCCTGGGTAATGCCTCCGATACACAAGTCACCCAAAAATCATAATACAGAGTCACTTACCCCTCGTCCCAACCGGTACTGGGAACTGCCGAGGGCCAGACGATTTAAAGCTTTAAAACACTGGGCGTCAAACATCCATGCATAGACTTTGACAAATCCGAATTTACCCCCTGGGTAACGTCGCCACGATGGGAGACAATAATACCATATCCACCAACCGAGGGTGATATAAATCACGGTGACTTTTAATTCCAAATCAGATCATTCAGATCCATACACAATAATAACCATACCAGCATGCATATCAATCAGCTAAAACAATTCGAGTTCCAATTATTTGGGCAATGCAATGCAATGCATATGCAACACAATTCGATAATGCAATTTAATGAATAATCAACATGTCAATTGACACACAGTTTAATTATGAATATAAACTATCAAACAAGTCCAGAAACCCCGCACCTAGATACGCAGAATACGCAAAATGTATACGTCACTAAGGTCTGGAGGTCCCTGAAGGTCCTGCAAAATCTCGCTCAACAGAATCTACACCTATTCCAACATAACATAACTGAATTAATATCTATCAAGTAATTAACGGATTTCATTATTTAATCCAATCTCATGTTTATTTCAAAGCAACATCTCAATTAATTTAAGTTCAATTCATTTCTCTTAAGTTGAGCTCAAATTGAGCCACTTACTAATCTTTTTAAATTCCCAGTTTTCTGGTATAACTTCAAATGTCAAGTATAGAGATAAAAATAATAATTTATATATCTTTCACTAGGCCCAGAAATTATAGTTTGAATCTGTACATTTAAGTGTACAGCAGAACTACACATGTAATTTTTGCTCAAAAGACCTTAGGACATATTTAAATTACCAATTAATCAAAGTTTACATAATATATCATAAAATAGTCTCTTCATAATAACTCTTAACACAATTTAGCAATGATATACCAGTAACTAGATTATACTGGTAGGAATAGATACTAATGATCTATTTACCATAATAACCCTGAACTTTCTTATAAATACATTGGAAATAAATTATCAACAAGGAATGTACTAATACACTAATATAAGGTTGTTTTGTGTGCAATACTAAAATATACAACCAAGGTTTGATCTTTGAACCAGAAATTTGGAACAGAGAGAAAAAGAAAGCAAAAGGGTACTATCAAAAGTAATCGGGTTTAAACCCGTTAAGGAATAGAGTTAAAAATAAAGATATATCAAACTAGTTTCTACTTTTAATCAAGCCTTATAATCCAATTAAGCAGTAAAAATAACATCATAGCATAATTTAAACTCAATCTCTTAAAATAGTAAAATACTGTATCAATTACAACTAAGAGCAAAATAGAAAAGGGATGAAGAAAAATACCCAACAGCCGCCCATATTCTGAGAGAAAGCAAAGTACACCTCCAACTAATCACAACTATAAACCCTAAGAGTGCTTAACCCACAAGAGAGAATATTATCTTAGTTTCTTAATTTACGAAGAGAGAGAAAGCGAAATAGAGGACAGAGAGAAAGAAGATTCATGAAAATTAAGAAGCGGTGAATGAAAAGACACATATAATAAAATATTAAAGTTTAACAAAATGAAGGTTTATATTTGACCCCACGTGTCAGCATACCTAATTTCATATATATATTAAGTCCTTTTTTATTTATTAATATATAATTCCCTAAGTTTCAATATTAAATAAAAATATCCTACTGTTTCAATATTTCTCTGATTAGTACCATACGATTTACTTTTATTTTCTTTTCTCAATTTTTGACTTACAGTAAATAATAAAAAAAAAAAAAATCCTCAATTATTATTATTTATTTATTTTCTAATTTTCTTAGCGTAACATTTCTCCCTCCCTTTAAAACGTTCAGTCCTCTGAACGCAACTACGCACCTGAATTGTCGAATAACTCTGGATATTTTTCTCGGATGCTCTCTTCGAGCTCCCACGTCGCTTCCTTATCGGAATGACGTCCCCATTTTACCAACACGAGCCGGATCACTTTGCTTCGTAGCCGTTGCTCTTTTCGATCCAATATCCGCATCGGTTCCTCTTGATAGATCAGATCGTCTTGCATGTGTAAATCAGAATGGTCAATACAATGTGACGGATCTCGCACATATCTGCGCAACTGTGATACATGAAACACCGGATGAACCCGGTCCAGCGCTGGTGGTAACGCAAGCTCGTATGCTACCGGCCCAACTCGTCGCAAAATCTGAAACGGCCCAATATAACGAGGACTTAGTTTACCCGAAACACCAAATCTGTGTACGCCTCTGACAGGCGAAACTCGAAGCCATACGTGATCACTTTCTTGGAATTCCAACGGTCTTCGATGAATATCCGCGTATTTCCTTTGTCTTTCTTGAGCCGACTTGAGCCGACTCAGAACCATTTTCGTTTTCTCAGCAATTTCTTCTAACATTTGCGGCCCTGTAGGTGGATATGTACCCGCTGGTCCCCACCACAGCGGAGTACGGCACTGCTGCCCTGTCAGCGCCTCTTGCGGTGACATACCAATACTGGAGTGATAACTGTTGTTATATGCGAACTCCACCAGATACAAGTGATCAACCCACGAACCTTGTAAACTTAGCGCGCAGGAGCGCAACATGTCTTCTAATGTTTGGATAGTGCGCTCGGATTGACCGTCAGTCTGAGGATGATGTGCTGTACTAAATCGCAGCTTAGTACCCATTGTCTCTTGAAAGCTCTCCCAGAAATGAGAAGTAAATCGAGGATCTCGGTCAGAAATGATATTGCGCGAGCAACCATGGTATTTAAACTGATATTTCAGAAATAATTCCGCTAATTCTTGCCCAGATGTCTCAATTCGAAGCGGAATGAAATGCGTTATCTTCGTCAGCCGATCCACAATTACCCAAACGGTATTATACCTTCCAACCGTTCTCGGAAATCCACTTACGAAATCCATTGTGATTGATTCAAATTTCCTTGTAGGTATCTCCAGAGGTCTTAGCAATCCTGCTTTTCTCTGCCGATCCGCTTTAACTTGCTGACATATTTGACATTTTTCAACGTACCTTTGCACTTCTTGCTTCATTTTAGGCCACCAAAAATACTTCTTTAGATCTTGATACATTTTTACTTCTCCCGGATGGATAGCGTATCCCGAATCGTGCGCCTCTGACAAAATCAGATCTTTCAATTCTGAATCACTTGGTACACAGATGCGATCGTGAAACCGCAGGATGTCATCTCCTTGAACTTTAAACGGGGAATCAGCATTTGACTCGTAGTGCAGTTTATATTTCTGACATCTTGGATCATTCTGTTGCGCTGCACGAATCTGTTCGTGTAATTCCGATCGAATCTCCACCGCTGCTAGCACAACCGACGCAATTGCAGTTGCGCTAATTCCAACCTCACTTCTATTACACTTAGATGCAACTTCCAACGCTAAATCGCGTGATGCGCCAACATGAATTTCCAATCTGCGCATTTCCTCAAGAAGATGCGCTTCACTTGTAATTACCGACGCCAGGTTTACCTGACTCTTTCTGCTTAACGCATCTGCTACACTGTTCGCTTTTCCTGCGTGATACTGGATATCCAAATCGTAGTCTTTCATCAATTCCAACCACCTTCTTTGCCTCAAATTCAATTCTTTTTGCGTGAAGATGTATTTCAGACTTTGATGATCGGTAAATATACGGCATCTCACGCCATACAGATAATGCCGCCAAATTTTCAGCGCAAATATCACCGCCGCTAACTCCAAGTCATGAGTCGGGTAGTTTTGCTCGTGCGGTCGCAATTGCCGAGATGCATAGGCAATTACATGATCATCTTGCATCAATACGCAACCCAACCCTGATCGAGATGCATCGGTGTAAACCGTATACTCTTTATCAGCAGTCGGCATAGCAAGAATCGGTGCGGATACCAGCCGACTCTTTAATTCCTCAAAACTTTTATCTTGCGCGGTACCCCAATCGAATTTCACGCCTTTATGCAACAATTTTGTAAGTGGCGCAGCTAACCGCGAAAACCCGAGTACAAATCTCCTGTAGTACCCGGCTAACCCCAGAAAGCTGCGAATTTCAGTAACTGTCTCCGGCCTCTTCCATTCAGTAACAGCCCGAATCTTTTCGGGATCCACCGCTAACCCTTGTCCCGAAACAACATGCCCCAGAAAAGTAACTTCATTCAACCAAAACTCACATTTCGAAAACTTTGCGAATAACTGATGTTCGCGCAATCTTTGCAAAACAATTCTAAGATGTACCTCATGTTCTTCTCGGGAGCGCGAATACACCAATATATCATCAATGAAAACCACAACTGTCGAATCCAATAGATCGTGAAACACGCGGTGCATCAAATCCATGAACGCTGCCGGTGCGTTCGTCAGCCCAAACGGCATAACAAGGTATTCATAATGCCCATACCTTGTACGGAATGCTGTTTTGTCCACGTCGCTCGGCCGAATCCTCAACTGGTGATACCCTGTTCTCAGATCAATCTTTGAATATATCGAAGATCCCTGCAACTGATCAAACAGATCATCAATCCGAGGTAACGGATATTTATTTTTCACTGTTACCTTATTCAGCTCGCGGTAATCAATGCATAATCGCAATGTTCCATCTTTCTTCTTGACAAACAGCACTGGCGCGCCCCACGGCGACGTGCTGGGTCTGATAAATCCATTCTCCAACATGTCTTCCAATTGCGCCTTAAGTTCTTTCAGTTCTGCCGGTGCCATTCGATACGGTGCCTTTGAAATCGGTGTTGTGCCCGGTACCAGTTCGATACCGAACTCCACTTCTCGCTCAGGTGGCAACCCCACAATCTCTTCCGGAAATACATCCACAAATTCTGAAACCACCGGTATAGTGCTGATCTCTGGAACTGCCGCAGCCGCATAAACCACAGCTGCCAGATAAGCTGTACACCCTGTTTCTAATAAATGTCTCACTTCTACAGCAGAAACACACGGTGTTAGTTCCCCCATTTCTCTACATTTCAAAATACACGACATACCTCTTGAATTCGCAAAATGAATCCGTCGATGCGGACAGTCAATGGTTGCCGCGTGCCTCGTCAACCAATCCATTCCCAGCAATACATCATACCCCATAATATCGATAACCAACAAATCAGCCTCGAATTCCCTTCCGTCTACTTTAATATTTCGGTTTCGGCATATAGTAATTTCTCGATCAGTTGAACCAAATGGGGTTTGGATGTTTAAAACTTGGTTACTCGTCTCAATTGGCCAACTACACTTTTCTACGAACACCCTCGACACAACAGAATGACTGCACCCCGTATCAATCAAACAATACGCATCATGATCAGATATAGAGAGTATACCTGTCATGACATCGGTCTGGCCACCTCCCTGCGCAGTTGCAGCGTTGCGCGAAGTTCCAGCGATGTTAAGCACATGCGCCGCCGCCCTGCCGGCACTGCCAGCGCCACTAACCCTGCCGACGCTACCAGCGCTGCTAGCCCTGCTAGTGTTAACCCCGCTAGCTTGAAATGCGCCACGTCCGCGCCACGTCGGCGCGCCTCGCCCAACGCTAGCGGATCCTCCCGCGCTGCTAGCACCTCGCATCCTCATAAGCGCATTCGGGCATTCCCGCGCCCAATGTCCCGCGCTGCCACACACGAAACAGGTATTAGTCTTGCGCCTACAATCAACCTCGTCGTGCGCTTGATTGCACGATCGGCACCATTGCGAAGGCATCATCGGTTTAAAACCTGGCATAGAGGTCTGTCTGAATGGGGGTCTCGGCGCCATATTCGGCCGAGGGGGTCTAGCAACTGATGGTCCTCCCCTCGACTTCGACACGTGCCTGCTCTGATCTTCTCGCTGTTTCACATTTCTTTCAGCCACTTGCGTCTTTCTCCTCTTACCATGCATTTCAACCTGTTCAGCGTGATCCATCATTGCTTGTAACTCCGTCGCCATTGGAGTATCCACGATCATAGAAATATGCCCATCCAACCCATCCAAGTATTGCCTATTATACCTTTCCACATCATTTCTTATATCCGTAGCATAGCGCGACAAGGCCAGAAATTCACTATTGTATTCCACCACCGGACGCCCATCTTGCCTCAACTCCAAAAATTTTCTCCGCAGCGCTTCACGCTGTATATTGCTCAGAAACCTCCTATTAAACTGCTGTTCGAACCATTCCCAAGGAATCCTCGCTTCATCCCCGTCATAATTGCGTCGGGCCCCGTCCCACCAGAATCTAGCATCACTCTCCAACTGCTGCTCAACTAACTCCACTTTATCTTCCTCGGGGGCACGGCATAAATTCAGCTTTGCATTTATCTGCGCCAGCCATTCCTCAGCTGCCGCATACCCGCCGGTTCCATCATAACGCGGCGGATTCAAGCGCAGAAATGCATCATATAACCTTCTGAAATCTTCGGGTGCCCCACCGTGAGCCACCGGTGCAGCATCCCGCATCTGTGCTTGACGACCTCTCTCATAGGCCGCAATTAACCGGTCATCCAAGTCCCGGTCCCTACGCGGCGCTCTACCAGCTCCTTCAACACCTCCAGCACCAGCTGGACCAGCCCCAGCCTGATCCATAACTGGCTCGATAACTATTTCCGGATTAGGTTCGGGATTCCTCCGAGGTCTGCCTCTACCTCGGTGTGTTTCCATTTTCTGAATAAAAAAAAATTAGTTTATAACATTCTATATTCCTTATTTATCATACGAAATTCGTATAGTCGTGCCAGCCCCAATTAATACGCATACCACTCTCGTATCCAAACAAGTCTGGTTCAGGTTCTAAACCATGCTCTGATACCACCCGGGGAAGACCTGTCACACCCCGCAGCCCAACGAGGCGCGACAGGTGCTCCTGCCGTAGACATACGGTTGCCCGTATGCCTACAAGGCAATTACGATATAATAGGAAATAAAAACACAAACAAACAACCAAACAAACAAATAACATAAATCCCAGCTGGTCAGGTAATATCATACAAACCCGTATCTCGATGGATACGCATCACAAAATGACATAGAGACTATATATATACACAATCAAAACATAACTATATACATAATCTCTAGTGTCAAAATACCAGACAGTCTAAGCAGCGGTGAAACCAGGCCTACCGACCTCGTGCCCCTCTCGGATCTGCCGAACCGGAACCTGGAAAATTAACCCAAAAAGGGGATGAGAAATAAATTCTCAGTGCGATAAATTTGCCACATTTCGTCCCTGGACTTGCAATCACAGATTATATTCAAAATGAAACACAAATAAAGCTCAGATCAGTTTATAATAATATATAAACATGAACGCATAAACCCGACATCAATAAGCCAAATGAAATCACAAATCGGATTTTTCAAGCTGAAATTCAATCACACAATATTTGGTTTAACTCAAGCTCAATATATATGGTAGTAATTACAGAAGTTACAGGCTTAACCGTTTACTTAAAAGTCTGGTTCCATTTCATATCCGGAAAATCCATTTAAATCCAATCGACCGTCCAAACGCAATACCCCCTGGGTAATGCCTCCGATACACAAGTCACCCAAAAATCATAATACAGAGTCACTTACCCCTCGTCCCAACCGGTACTGGGAACTGCCGAGGGCCAGACGATTTAAAGCTTTAAAACACTGGGCGTCAAACATCCATGCATAGACTTTGACAAATCCGAATTTACCCCCTGGGTAACGTCGCCACGATGGGAGACAATA
Organism: Carex rostrata; assembly: GCF_964058835.1. Classification (NCBI taxonomy): domain Eukaryota; kingdom Viridiplantae; phylum Streptophyta; class Magnoliopsida; order Poales; family Cyperaceae; genus Carex; species Carex rostrata. The sequence continues at coordinate 8,169,156 of NC_135921.1, forward strand.
ATACCATATCCACCAACCGAGGGTGATATAAATCACGGTGACTTTTAATTCCAAATCAGATCATTCAGATCCATACACAATAATAACCATACCAGCATGCATATCAATCAGCTAAAACAATTCGAGTTCCAATTATTTGGGCAATGCAATGCAATGCATATGCAACACAATTCGATAATGCAATTTAATGAATAATCAACATGTCAATTGACACACAGTTTAATTATGAATATAAACTATCAAACAAGTCCAGAAACCCCGCACCTAGATACGCAGAATACGCAAAATGTATACGTCACTAAGGTCTGGAGGTCCCTGAAGGTCCTGCAAAATCTCGCTCAACAGAATCTACACCTATTCCAACATAACATAACTGAATTAATATCTATCAAGTAATTAACGGATTTCATTATTTAATCCAATCTCATGTTTATTTCAAAGCAACATCTCAATTAATTTAAGTTCAATTCATTTCTCTTAAGTTGAGCTCAAATTGAGCCACTTACTAATCTTTTTAAATTCCCAGTTTTCTGGTATAACTTCAAATGTCAAGTATAGAGATAAAAATAATAATTTATATATCTTTCACTAGGCCCAGAAATTATAGTTTGAATCTGTACATTTAAGTGTACAGCAGAACTACACATGTAATTTTTGCTCAAAAGACCTTAGGACATATTTAAATTACCAATTAATCAAAGTTTACATAATATATCATAAAATAGTCTCTTCATAATAACTCTTAACACAATTTAGCAATGATATACCAGTAACTAGATTATACTGGTAGGAATAGATACTAATGATCTATTTACCATAATAACCCTGAACTTTCTTATAAATACATTGGAAATAAATTATCAACAAGGAATGTACTAATACACTAATATAAGGTTGTTTTGTGTGCAATACTAAAATATACAACCAAGGTTTGATCTTTGAACCAGAAATTTGGAACAGAGAGAAAAAGAAAGCAAAAGGGTACTATCAAAAGTAATCGGGTTTAAACCCGTTAAGGAATAGAGTTAAAAATAAAGATATATCAAACTAGTTTCTACTTTTAATCAAGCCTTATAATCCAATTAAGCAGTAAAAATAACATCATAGCATAATTTAAACTCAATCTCTTAAAATAGTAAAATACTGTATCAATTACAACTAAGAGCAAAATAGAAAAGGGATGAAGAAAAATACCCAACAGCCGCCCATATTCTGAGAGAAAGCAAAGTACACCTCCAACTAATCACAACTATAAACCCTAAGAGTGCTTAACCCACAAGAGAGAATATTATCTTAGTTTCTTAATTTACGAAGAGAGAGAAAGCGAAATAGAGGACAGAGAGAAAGAAGATTCATGAAAATTAAGAAGCGGTGAATGAAAAGACACATATAATAAAATATTAAAGTTTAACAAAATGAAGGTTTATATTTGACCCCACGTGTCAGCATACCTAATTTCATATATATATTAAGTCCTTTTTTATTTATTAATATATAATTCCCTAAGTTTCAATATTAAATAAAAATATCCTACTGTTTCAATATTTCTCTGATTAGTACCATACGATTTACTTTTATTTTCTTTTCTCAATTTTTGACTTACAGTAAATAATAAAAAAAAAAAAAATCCTCAATTATTATTATTTATTTATTTTCTAATTTTCTTAGCGTAACAATCATAATACAAATTTTTAAAACTAATATTTATTAAAAAATATCAAAATTCATAATATTTATTTATAATGAATAATATATATAAATTAAATCACATGATATATCCATATATATATATCTACTATTTAAATACTAAAAATTAAAATTTAAAACCATATATGTATATCGTATTTAATTTTTTTAATACAAATAAGATATTATCCACTTCTTTTCACTGCTAGTTAGATCACCGGTAGGAGCGTTAATGGTATGCTTTCGTATCTGTGTTCGTTTGAAATTAGCTGAAATTCTATCATACTTTTATTCGTTAAATAATAGATTTCTATGTATTTTATCTCTACATGTGCTCTCTGTGTAGAGCAAATGCTGAAACAGTGAGACACTTATTTTCCCACTGCCAATTTACTAGGCAAGTAAAGGAAGAGCTAATTAACTGTACAAAAACCCCAACTGACAACATGCCAGTACTTGCACAATGGAACTATATAAGAGCTATGCTAGGCATCACAACAGAAGGATATTGGACAAATACAAATTGTTGTATGCTTTGTCACATGGAGCGAGAGACACGATTTTTTTTTTTTTTTTTGCTTTAGTGGAGGAAGAGGTGTTTTAGAAAGAGGGTTACTGACAAGCGAAGGACAGTGCATATGCTGGTAGCAGAGAATGACAGAATATCAAAGCCGGTTCAACCATGGGTAAAGCATAACAATGGCAGTGGAGTGAAGACTTCTTTAAGTCTTTAAAATTTGTTGTTTCTTTCTTTTAATTTGATTTGAAACTTGTAATTTTTGTTTTCTTTTCTTTTATGACTTGTGTAATCTTTTGACACCTCTCGTGTCCATATCAATAGAATTCGGAGACTAGACCTTCATATTTAAAAAAAAAAAAAAAAAAAAAAAATTAACTTGACTTCAAATTTAAAATCCAACACGATAGACATGATTTATATTATGTACATAATATGTCTATAGAAATAAGATGAGATTTGATGAATTTTCACCGTACATCAAACTATTTAAAGTCTTAATTTGCAATTTGCGGTATGAAATTAATGTCTTCATTCATCACCATGATACCTAAATTATATGAAATTTAATAGTTAGCCCATCTATATATTGAATAATATATCTATAAATTTACTTTAATCTTTAATTTTATTAAATTAATATGAAAAATAATTTTTAAAAGTATTAAATAACCTCGGTTAAGTACCTTTTTTCTTAATTAAATAGAGAAATAAGTATTTGTTAAAATGGCGGTAGCTGGTTTCATAATCGAGCCCCTTTTCCATGTTTTATATTAAATAACCACAAATAAATCACCCACACAGAGAAGCTAGAGCGTTTTTCATGTTATTATTCTCTTTATATTCATATCGTAAATATATCTTACCCTCCACATGGAAAGTTTTTTCTTCTAGTCCTTGAAGAATGATAATTTTCCAAAAGATGAAAAACTCATTAAACACATGCAATTAGCGAGTCCGTCCAATTAAGAAAATAGATGCTGTGACAGTTTCCACGTTTCTTCTTTGCCAGCTTCAATATGCATTATTGCATTAAAAATATAAGACTTATTGAGGTACACTGTTTATTTTAAAGAGAAGTACTTCTGTTACCGTGATATTGGTGGTATTGATGATATTTCAGTCACAATATTAGCAATTTTATTTGACTTCAAACGACAAATTTAAACTGTTTAAACCGGTTACTTCATTGTGGCGTGTTTACAATAAAATTCATAATTATTTGAATTTAGTTAGTATCAAGTCAAGTAGTCAAATGTGAGAGTATTTTAAGTGATTTTTTTTAAAAGTTTCGTCGAGGTTGTAAAGTCGTGAGAGGAGCTCGAACTTTCGATATTTGGATATCTAGAAATTTTAGAACTTTTTTCTAATCAACTATGCTATCGTTCCATTCTCTTTTTAGAGTAGAACTAGGGTGTTCTTAAGTTCACCAAGTTCCTTTGTGAACTCAAGTCTAAAACTCTTCAGATTGGCTTCAAATGACGAATCTGAACCGTTAAAACCCACATACCTTACGAGTGATGCATCTATATATGAAAATTTTAAACATTTGAACTAATTTAGTATTAAGTCAAGCGGTCAAAAAACGTTCAAAAAATAAATGCATCAAAATTAATTTATTAAGCTTCTAATTTTGACCGCTTGACTTTATACTAAATTAATTTGAATATTTAAAATTTTCATATATAGATGCATCACTCATAAGGTAGGCAGGTTTCAACGGTTCGAATTCCTCATTTGAAGCCGATTTGAAGGGTTTTAGACTTGAGTTCACAAAGGAACTTGGTGAACTTAAGAACACCCTAGTTCTACTCCTCTTTTTAAGTGAATTTTAATGCATTTATTTTTTATAATATTTTGTCCGCTTGACTTGGTACTAAAATAATTATATATATATATATATATATATATATATATATATATATATATATATAGTTAGGCTGGGGTGCTATGGATAGCATAGTGGCTTCTATGCTACGGCTCAATATTTGAGTTTTCAAAATCCAAACGGTCGATCCGAACCGTTCATCTTATTCTCCATATTAATATCTGCTTGGAGACCAAATTTTACATTTTTCTGAATTTTTTTACTATTTATTAAGTATTTTACAAAATTGTTGATCCAACGGTGGCTGCACAAAACAGTAAAACCGTTGGATTAGCGATTTTCAAAGTGGCTTAATAAATAGTAAAAAAATTCAGAAAATTATAAAATTTGGTCTCCAAGCATATATTAATATGGAGAATAAGATGAACAGTTCGGATCGACCGTTTGGATTTTGAAAACTCGAATATTGAGCCGTAGCATAGAGGCCACTATGCTATCCATAGCACCCCAGCCTAACTCTAAATATATATATATATATATATATATATAGAGTAATGCTACGCTACTTCGCGAATTAAAAGGGTTGTCTTAATTCGCGCTCATATCTCTAGTTTTAAAGACCAAATAGCCGATCCAAACCGTTAGATGTTTAATCTATATTAAAATGTGCTTGGAGACCAAATTTTACATTTTTTGGAATTTTTTTACTATTTATTAAGATGGTTTGAAAATCACTGTTTTTTAATGGTGCAGAATTTTAATAAAAACAGCAATTTTCAAACCATCTTAATAAATACTAAAAAAATTCCAAAAAATGTAAAATTTGGTCTCCAAGCACATTTTAATATAGATTAAACATCTAACGGTTTGGATTGGCTATTTGGTCTTTAAAACTAGAGATATGAGCGCGAATTAAGACAACCCTTTTAATTCGCGAAGTAGCATAGCATTACTCTATATGTATATATATATATGTATATATATGTAGAGTTAGGCTGGGGTGCTATGGATAGCATAGTGGCCTCCCGTGCTACGGCTCAATATTCAAGTTTTCAAAATCCAAACGGTCGATCCGAACCGTTCATCTTATTCACCATAGTAATATCTGCTTGGAGACCAAATTTTATAATTTTATAATTTTTTTTACTATTTATTAAGCCACTTTGAAAATCGCTAATCCAACAGTTTTACTGTTTTGTGCAGCCACCGTTGGATCAACAATTTTGTAAAATACTTAATAAATAGTAAAAAAATTCAGAAAAATGTAAAATTTGGTCTCCAAGCAGATATTAATACGGAGAATAAGATGAACGGTTCGGATCGACCGTTTGGATTTTGAAAACTCGAATATTGAGCCGTAGCATAGAGGCCTCTATGCTATCCATAGCACCCCAGCCTAACTCTATATATGTATATATATATAGAGTTAGGCTGGGGTGCTATGGATAGCATAGTGGCCTCTATGCTACGGCTCAATATTCGAGTTTTCAAAATCCAAACGGTCGATCCGAACCGTTCATCTTATTCTCCGTATTAATATCTGCTTGGAGACCAAATTTTATAATTTTCTGAATTTTTTTACTATTTATTAAGCCACTTTGAAAATCGCTAATCCAACGGTTTTACTGTTTTGTGCAGCCACCGTTGGATCAACAATTTTGTAAAATACTTAATAAATAGTAAAAAAATTCAGAAAAATGTAAAATTTGGTCTCCAAGCAGATATTAATACGGAGAATAAGATGAACGGTTCGGATCGACCGTTTAGATTTTGAAAACTCAAATATTGAGCCGTGGCATAGAGGCCACTATGCTATCCATAGCACCCCAGCCTAACTCTATATATATATATATATATGTATATGTATATGTATATATATATAGAGAGAGAGAGATGGGCTATGGTGCATTGCAATGCATGGAGGGGTTTGTGCATTGGACCATAAATCTAAAATTCAAAATCCAAATGACCGATCCAAACCGTTCATCTTGTTCTCCATATTAATATGTGCTTGGAGACCAAATTTTATATTTTTCTGAATTTATTTACTATTTATTAAGTATTTTACAAAATTGTTGATCCAACGGTGGCTTAACAAAACAGTAAAATCAGCAGCCACCGTTGGATCAACAATTTTGTAAAATACTTAATAAATAGTAAAAAAATTCAGAAAAATGTAAAATTTGGTCTCCAAGCACATATTAATATGGACAACAAGATGAACGGTTTGGATCGGCCATTTGGATTTTGAATTTTAGATTTATGGTCCAATGCACAAATCCCTCCATGCATTGCAATGCACCATATCCCATCTCTCTCTATATATATGTATGTATATATATATATATATATATATAGAGAGAGAGAGAGAGAGATTGGCTATGGTGCATTGCAATGCATAGGCCATGGTGTGCATTGGACCATAAATCACCGATTCAAAGTCCAAACCACCGATCCAAACCGTTCATCTTGTTCTCCATATTAATATGTGCTTGAAGACCAAATTTTATATTTTTTGGAATTGTTTTACTATTTATTAAGCCACTTTGAAAATCGCTGATCCAACGGTGGCTTCTGATTTTACTGTTCCAAACAGTCACCGTTGGATCAGCGATTTTCAAAGTGGCTTAATAAATAGTAAAAAAAATTCCAAAAAATATAAAATTTGGTCTCCAAGCACATATTAATATGGAGAATAAGATGAACGGTTTGGATCGGTCATTTGGACTTTGAATCGGTGATTTATGGTCCAATGCACACCATGGCCTATGCATTGCAATGCACCATAGCCCATCTCTCTCTCTCTATATATATATATGTTAAGGTGGGCTACGGTGAGTTGCGAAGTAAAACACGTTTCTACTTCACGCCGTATTTTTATTTTGAAAGTCCAAACGACAGATCCGAACCGTTAGATGTTTAATCCATATTGAAATATGCTTGGAGACCAAACTTTACATTTTTTGTAATTTTTTTACTATTTATTAAGCATTTTTGAAAATTATTGTTTTGCTGTGAACAGTAAAAAAACAGTAAATTTTTCTGGACCATCAGATCAGCGACTTTCAAAATTGCTTAATAAATAGTAAAAAAATTCTAAAAAATGTAAAATTTGGTCTCCAAGCACATTTCAATATGGAAAACAAGATGAACGGTTTGGATCGACGTTTTAAACTTAAAAATCACAAAATATGAGCGTGAAGTAAAATAGTCGCTTTACTTCGCAACTCACCGTAGCCCACCTCATATATGTATATGTATATGTAGGACTTGGCTACGGTGCTATGGGTAGCTAAGAGGCCTCCCGTGCTACGGCTCAATATTCGACTTTTCAAAATTCTAACGGTCGATCCGAACCGTTCATCTTGTTCTCCATATTAATATGTGCTTGGAGACCAAATTTTACATTTTTTGGAAATTTTTTACTATTTTTTTAGATTTATTGAAAATCGCTGTTTTCAGACAAATCTGGACCATAAAAAACAGCGATATTCAATAAATCTAAAAAAATAGTAAAAATTTTTCAAAAAATGTAAAATTTGGTCTCCAAACACATATTAATATGGAGAACAAGATGAACGGTTCGGATCGACCGTTAAGATTTTGAAAAGTCGAATATTGAGCCGTAACACGGGAGGCCTCTTAGCTACCCATAGCATATTAGCCAAATCCTGTATATGTATATGTATATGTATATATATATATTATTTCATATATAAATATATCACTCATAAAAATATGTCAGTTTGAATTCATTATTTAAAGTCTATTTTTAAAATTTTAAATTGGTAGACAATACTACCAATATCATGGTACGTAGCCGAACTCTTTAAATTGGGAAAACAAATTATTTGGGTTCTTCGTTTAATATAATTAACGCAATTAAACAAAAAAAAAACGATAATTATTAATATCTCCAGATATATAGTTCAGTGAAAAGAAAGGCGACCGTTAGATTTATTTCTTGATTGGCTACATTGATTAATTTCTTGCTATGGGTTGCATAGCGACCTACGGTGCTACGGCTCAATATTTGAGTTTTCAAAATTCAAATGGTCGATCCGAACTGTTCATCTTGTTCTCCATATTAATATGTGTTTGGAGACCAAATTTTATATTTTTTGGAAATTTTTTACTATTTTTTTAGATAGGTAGAAAATCAAATATCTGAATGGTGCAGAATTTTTTAGATCAACTGATTTTTTATCTATCTAAAAAAATTGTAAAAAAATTGTAAAAAATGTAAAATTGGGTCTTCAAACACATATTAATATGGAAAACAAGATGAACGGTTCAGATCGACCATTTGAATTTTGAAAACTCGAATATTGAGCTGTAGCACCGTAGGTCTCTATGCAACCCATAGCACCTTAGCCTTACCCTAAACTGAGGACAACAAACGAAATAAGTTCATAAAAGGGGGTACGAAGGATAATTTTATGGTACAGATCTGTTTAGTTCAGAAATTAATACATTTAATTATAAGAGAGGAGGAGTTGGCGGGTTGAAGTACCACATATTTTTTATATCATTAAAGTTTTTTTTAATCATAAAAGACTACATATTATTACATTCATATTTTAAATTTTAAAATTGCGATGTCGCATTCAAATCATTGATTTTGTTTATTTCACAATGAAGGTGTCCCCATAAATTTTAGAATAATCATTTTTGTACCCGCACTACAGTATCCGCGCTAAAGTAACTGCATTTAGAGAAATAATGTATTATGGTCCCTACTAATTATATTGTGTCCACTAATTATTATTCTAAAAAGATATTATTTTGTCTCGACTAATTATTATTCTAAAATCCCAGCTGCACCCTTTCAAAGTATCGGCACTAATTCCGCGTCAACATTTCTCTAACAAAAATAGTTAACCTCATAAAAATAAATACTTCAGTGCATAGATATAAATACTTTCAATACTTAGATATTGATATTTTTAGTGTCATATGTAAAAAGATGAGGGATCCAATTACAAGATTATGGCAGTTTAGGTCCCCACAAGCAGTTATGTAAAAATTACAACATTGTTTACTATAGATATAAATACTTGTGTTCTTTGAACTATATATTTCAAGATTTGACTATTAATATTAAAAAAAAGTTATAGATCTGGAACGATTGTGGTCCCCACAAGCAATTATGGTAGTTTAGGTGCGGGTACGATGTCAGAAATTTAAAAAAAAAGGTGCGGGTACGATTATTTAAAAATAATTAATTTATCATTTACATTGTTTACTATATAGATATAAATACTTGTATTGTTTGAACTATATACTTCAAGATTTGACTATTAATATTTTAAAATAAAGTTACAGATCTATAACAGTTGCAGTCCCCACAAGCAATTATGGCAATTTAGGTGCGGGTACGACATCAGAAATTAAAAAAAAGTGCTGGTACGATTATTTAAAAAGAATTAATTTATCATTTACATTGTTTACTATATAGATATAAATACTTGTGTTCTTTGGACTACATACTTCAATATTTTACTATTAATATTAAAAAAAAAGTTACAGATCTGAAGTGCAGTTATGACAGTTTGGTCCCCACAAACAGTTATATATGACAGTTTAGGTGCGGGTACTATAACGCGGGTACTCATATCAGCTTCCTAAATTTTATAATTTTATAATTTCATAATTTATTCTATATTAGATTAAGACAACAAGATAAACTAATTTAATTAACCGTGATTGATCCAATTTAAAACATTCAGTTTTTTTATCTTTTAATCTAAGTATAAAAGGCCACTAAAAATTGTAATAACTACTTGATACATAAAATTTAAACACTGAATTCAACAATTTCATCAGTTTGAATTCAACACTAAATTTTAAAACATAGATGCAAATAAAAAAATGAGGATTTTCTTGCAAAAGGAACACCAATTCTAGTTATCAAAAAATTGTGGAAATTAAAAATATGCCTTTTGTATTGTTAGTTATTAGTGAAACTTTGGATGCACTATTTTAGTAATTAGATCAAAACTCTCAAATTACCTCCGAATGCAGACGCTTAATTTTCAAATTGTGAAATTCACATGAAAGTTAATATTTTAGCAATATGATAAATGTGGTTCTTAAAAATATACTCTTTCTTTATTTGGTAAACTTACATTTGTGGATGTAAAACTTTTCATTTTTGTAGCTTTTATTTGTTTAATAAAAATTGTCATTTGACAATCACTGACTAATTAAAATAAAATAAAATAAAATAACAAAACTGGTATGCTATGCTGGGAACTCTTCAGTCTGAGTTGTTCTCAATAAATAAATTAATAACACTATTCCAGTTAGAATTTTAGATGTACGAAAGAATTAATATAATAATAGTAGTAGTAATAATAATAACAACAACAACAATAGCAATAATAATAATAATAATAATAATAATAATAATAATAATAATAAAATTATTGGTTCTTTGAGATATAACTAACCGACAATATTTCTAACTAGATTTAATTTGCTTGAGGATTTCTGAGGCTGACAAAATTAATTAGCAAGGGGGTATTGAGTATTGAGTATTGAGTATTGACTAGTAGTGCCTTTAATTTGTATTATAAATAGTATGGCAACACACCAACAAAATCCTATTGAGCAGACAAACTAACATGCATGCTCCTCCTTGCTTTTATTGTCCTTCATTATAAGCAACTGTTTTGAATTTGTCCAAAAGAAAGCAAAAATAAAATATATGATATGAAATGCACGTTTCTTGAAACATAGTATTTATATGATATTTAAATGAAAAAAGATAAAAGAGACAAATAGAAAAGGAGTACTGGTTTATAGCACTTTTTATATGTGTTACAAAAAATGTGCAATGGTTACAAATCCGCTTATTGGGGAAGGGCATGGAGGGTGTCGGTGCTAACTTTAATTATTAAAGCAATCTTATTACAAATTGGGACGGATTTAAGGGGAAAGGGGCTTAGTTCCTATGATTTAAAAAAAAGTTACAAATTTTATATGTAAGATATATTCTTTTTAATAAATTGTCTAGTTTATTTTTATTATTAATGGAGTATTCGTTTGATTAAAGCAACAAACTATGCATGTTGACTCCGATAAATTTCTGATTCTCTGATTATAATGCATGTATCACTGTCACTGAGTTACTAGTTGATTTTCAACAATATACACACATGTATATACATAGAGATGAGATATAGTGCATTACAACGTATAAGTTTTCTCCTTTTGGTATGAATAGTTTATCGGTATGGGCATGGATGTTCTTATTTGGACATCTTGTTTGGGCTACAGGGTTTATGTTCTTAATTTCTTGGCGTGGATATTGGCAGGAATTAATTGAAACTTTAGCGTGGGCTCATGAACGCACACCTTTGACTAATTTGATTCACTAGAGAGATAAACTGGTTGCTCTTTCCATTGTGCAAGCAAGATTGGTTGAATTAGCCCACTTTTCCGTAGGTTATATATTTACTTATGCAGCTTTCTTGATAGCCTCAACATCAGAAAAATTTGGTTGTTGGATTTAAAGTCTAAAAAGTCAATCCAAACCGTTTAACATGACTTCTATATTAAAAATATGTTGGAGATTGTATGTATGTATGTATGTATGTATGCATGCATGCATGCATGCATTAAGATTATCTATGACTTATATTGTTGCTAGGTGTGTTTATCGGTTCAGTCTAAACTGAATTAAAATAAACAAATTAATTGTTTTTTTTTGTTTTCAAAAATCAAACCGAACCGAATAAACTAAAGTAAAATTTAGTTTATTCGGTTGAACCAAAATAGAATATTAATCATAAAAACAATTTTTTTTTTGTTAGTTTTTTGAATTTTTTTTAAAGATGAATTAAAAAAAATTGTTTGATTCAGTTTAATCGAGTTTAAACCAAATCAAACAATATACATTATATCATAATTTTTATTTTTTTTAAATGTTTGGTTCAGATGGATGATGGGCTTTACAATTTCTAAACTGTACCGAACTATTAAACCAATTGTAAAAAATAAACCAAACTAATCCATTTAAATGGAAAAACCGAACTCTCTCAGTTTGATTTAAAATAGATTAAACCAGACCCGATGAACACCCCTAATTGTTGCAATCTTTGAAGGGTGCAAACGGTATGAATAATCTCTGATCCATATTTGAAAAATTAGATATAGATATCTGTGTTGGGGTTTACGGTGCTGTAACCAAAACCCCTTTAGGCTTAAGTTGCGGAATGACCGTAGAACAAAAATTTCTACAGCCAACTTAAGCTCAGGATTAAACGGGATATGTCAGGAAACTTTCCAAGGCAGTCCACCTTCAGTATTCCTTTGGCATCAAAACCCAATTTAATCCTTTTACAGATCTACTCCATGATTGATTTCTAAAACTTTAATCTACTTACCAATTAAATAGATTAATATAGCATATTTATACCTTGTTTCCAAATCACAGTTGGAATGCAGACCGAGCGAGTAGAGCCTCACCAGGGAAGGAATCGACTCAGAGTATCACACGTGTGAAGTATCACACGTGTGATACCTCTATCGGTTATCCACCAGGACTAACCGGAGAGCGGTTTATTTCTTCTGCCAGAAATACCGTAAACCGCTGAATTCTGCAAAAACACTATTCACAGGGAAAAAGACAAAAACCCTTAAACACGAATTTTCGGTTGCTCAGTTTCATCAATATGCAAAACTGACATACCGCGAAATTTGGTAAAACACTATTCATCGATCCCGTAAATATACCTCACAACAACTCGCAAGATTATACGTGAACTACGTATAACTTTCTTTTCTCAACCGAAACACTATTTGGGAGAGAAACCGAGAAAGAGAGAAAATACCGATCTGTTTCGACACGAAACGGTATGAGTGAATTAGCGAATTTCTCTCTACCCCTCCACCCCTATTTATAGGGTTTAGGGTCGGTTGCCAAAAGACCAAAATGCCCTCCAAGTTCAGCCTATTTACAAGATATGCCATTGAATGGATAAGGATGACATGTCATGTGGATAAGATCAATGACGTGTCATCTGGATAGGATCGATGACATGTCATGCGGATAAGCACAAATCTGAAAAGTCCCGAATGCCCTCGGCCCGAATACAAATAATATTCGTATAATTATTCTGAACAATTATATATATTTTTCTTCGGTTGTTCGTTTCGGTATCGATGACGTGTCATCTGGATAGGATCGATGACATGTCATGTGGATAAGGACGAATCTGAAAAGACCCGAATGCCCTCGGCCCGAATACAAATAATATTCGTATAATTATTCTGAACAATTATATATATTTTTCTTGCGGTTGTTGTTTCGGTAATTTATACAATGTGTCCTGCACATTTATAAATTAACCGGTTAACTTTTATACAATGTGTCACACACGTTTATAAATTAGCCAATGTTTTTGCTTGTTATTTTTACATAAAATTTATAATTTAATTATAACACGTATAATTAATTATAACCATCTTACTATTGATCATAACCAATTTATAATCAATCACAATAAGATTCTCCGATTAACTCTTATATGGTGTGACCCAATAGGATCTGTGTTATGTTGGTAAATAGAGTTAAAACTATTTTAACTTCTATAATCATGAGCGGCATCTGGCAACACATCATGACCATCCAATTACACAGATGATGATGTACAGTACAATATCACGATCCAGTAAACAATTTACTTGTGTCTGTTCTTCTGTCTCATAACTATCAGATTAGTTTCAAGGTAGATGTGTGTCATCCTTGCTAACTGAATCTTTTCTTGATCTTGAGCAGATTATCAAATATAATTACTCTTGTAATTATACCGCTAGCAGATAATCTTACTCTATCAAGGGGCCCAGTGATGCTATAGCTCGTATAGAGATACGAGAGACAAATAGTATTCTTGGTAAACCATCACTACCTCAGCTAAGCCATGTATACCGAAGAGCTACCGTTATAACTGCATTTTACCGACAGCGTTTGATAACAATCACACATATACATTTCTTAGTAGGAAAGATGAATACCTCATACTGTAGAACTTGACACTGAATGAAAACATAAATGACACGAACACAATTCTATTTAATGTTTCATTCGGGGTCTGTCAAATACCATGTTCCTAGAACATGTATCTATGTGATTAAAATGACATCTCGTGTCAGGTGGTTTGTAAAACTTAACCATATTTTAATCCACATACTAACCTTATCGCGGTAATTAGTGTTCCTGCTAATTACCTTGGTCAGTGACTATTTAAGAGTATATATCATCTATATTATGGAGTTTCACAATTTCAGTCATGAACTCGAAATGATCCATAAATTCAATAATACTCAAGGCAACAAAATGATATTAATCATCCAATTCATGAACAAAGTTTTATGATAAATTATCGTATTATTGACTTCTAGATTATTACACTAACAATCTGATATCTGTATATCCGTGTAGATATGGATACTGATATGGTTTTATATTTCAATTATCTGTATACTATTTTATATACTATATATTTTAATATATATTATTTAAAAATTATGTTATTTATCATTATAATTAGATAAATATTATGAAATTTAGTATTTTTAATAATATTTTTATATTATTTTAATAAACTAATTTCGAATCAAAACTAAACTCAAATCGAATCACGAACTACGAATTTTTTTTGCCACCCTTAGTTGTACTCGATTGACCTCATTTTCTTTAATATTATACATCAATGTACTGTATTTTAAATAAAATATGAAAATATACTTATCAGCATTCTAAAAGAAAAGTACACTAATTATCTGACGTGCATTCTTCCATGCAAATTTTCTAAGAGCTGATCTGCGTACCTTTTTAATAAACAAAAATCAAATAAATTTTAATATATGTCGACCCTTGTGGATCAAATTCTTGCTTAATTTCCGACTCCGGGAAGGCATATGTCAACTTTTTTTATTTTAATTGTAACACATAGAGCCGTCCTAACATAATTTAAAATAATTTTTCCATGCTATGAATGAATCTCAATGAACTAATTAATTGTAATCTTCGAGGGAACTCCTTAATTAAAATGTTGTCGACCAATATAACCTAATTAATATTTTTCAAAGTTGGTGCAAAAACAGTTTTTATATCTTGGTCAATTAATTGGGAATCACTGTTTAGTATTTTGCTACAAGTCAGTTGACCAAGCAGTTCTACATTATTTGATAGTTCTATTTGTGAAATATTTTTTTTAGTCTTTCAAGATTGTAAAAAATTTACGTTGACTAATGCATTATCCTTGGTCGTATGTTTGAAATTCAATAACCGCACTGTAATAATTTTAATTTTTTTTAGTCATATCATATGTTTGAAAAGTTCATTTTATTTATATATATAGAGAGAGAGAGTAGAACTAGGGTGCTCTTAAGCTCACCAAAATTTTGGTGAGCTTAACTCTAAAACTTATCAAATCGATTTCAAATAACGAATCTGAACCGTTGAAACCCGCCTACCTTACGTGTGATGCATCTACATATGAAATTTTTAAACATTCGAATTAATTTAGTATAAAGTTAAGCGGTCAAAAAACGTTCAAAAATGAATGCACTAAAATTAATTTATTAACCTTCTAATTTTGACCTCTTGACTTTATACTAAATTAATTCGAATGTTTAAAAATTTTATATGTAGATGCATCACACGTAAGGTAGGCAGATTTCAATGGTTCAGATTCATCATTTGAAATTGATTTTATGAGTTTTAGAGTTAAGCTCACCAAAACTTTGGTGAGCTTAAGAGCACCCTAGTTCTACTCATATATATATATATATATATATATATATATATATATATATATATATATATATATATATATATATATATATATAAAAATAAAATGAACTTTTCACAATTTATTGGTGACTAAAAGCTCTATATGGACCATGCTAAATTTTTTTGAGTAAAGATATTAGAGGTCAAGTCATCTAACTATCTAATATTTACAATGAGTTGTTAGTTTTGAATTTTGTATATGTGATCTCTCACAAATAAAGTATTATTTTTTGTCACTAGATCAAATGTTGGTTTTCAGATAACTTTCTATGCTTGCATCATGTAATTATATGTTGTAATCATTTGTGATTGAAGGAATTTTGGCATATTGGACTAATGAAGACTGTATAAGAAAAGCAAAGTATGATTAAAATATAATTAAGAAGGGAACATTGAAGCAAGAAATAGATTTAACATCTTGCCATATTGAGTAAGACGTCTCTTAATTTGAACCTTTTTAGGAAGTAATACTCTCTTAATTAACTAACAACAGACAGGTTTTAGGTTGCATGTCTCAGTTACCAGGTTGTGACTTGTGAAAGCCTGATTAGCTGGGCAACTATCATTTTTCTAGTACAGATCCGTGGGGTTTTGTTTTATGTAGATCATAATTAATGTAAATCAAGCCGGGTTGGTGAGGGTTACTGCAGCACTGCTCCAGTGACAGTGGGATCCATCACACACTTTATGTGCGCTCTTTGCTATTTAATTACATCATGCACTGCATTGCTTCTCTTCAATTTTTAGTTAGAAAATGAGATGATAATGCATCCAATTTCTCGCCTACTACCAAAAAAATATTGCAAATTCAGAATCACGGTGGTTTTTGAGACCTTAGTACTCAATAGTTTTTTTTTTTTTTTTTTCTCCTTCTCTATGCTTTTTATTTAGAATAGAATACTCATAAATTCTAAACTTAATTATAACAGTAAGACTATGGTACTATGCATAGCCAGTGTTTTAATATTCGGTCTATTCGGCCGAATATACGTATTCGGTTGGAAACTGAATAGGAAATGAGTATTCGGTCTAATATTCGGTTTCGAATATTCGGCCGAATATATTCTTCCACATATTATCTATTCGGCTGAATATTTTCGAATAGAGAATAAGAATCAGAATAAGAACCTAATATTTCCGAATAGAGAATAAGAATCTGAATAAGAACCGAATAAGTTATAATTTCATTTATTTAAGTTTGAACTTATGTTTTATTTATGCTTATTTGTAGTTTTGTAATTTGTACTGTGGATTGTTAACTTGCTATAACTTGTGTTATGTTTTATTTATGTTTATTTGTAATGTTTATCTATGTTTATTAGAGTTAATGCCTATGATTTTTCATTTGAAAATCTGAATATATAAATCCGAATATTCGGCTGCATACTGTATATGCTGTATTCGATGACTTTCCGAATACCAAATATTAAAACACTGTGCACAGCTTAGATTGGTCCGTACTATAAATCAACATCTTCATCTTAAGTCCGCAATCTCATAGGAAAATGTACTTGTATACTAAATTTTATTTTTTTAGAACTGTTTTTTATATATATTTTTTTAGATAGCTTTAAATCAAATGATTTTCTATCTACAATTACATTTTTAAATATAAAAAAAATATAAAATTTGATCTACAAGTATATTTTTATATACAAATCATGTTGAATAGTTTAAATTGACTTTTTGAACTTTGAAAACAGAAACTACGGACCAATATGCGTTATACACATCACCGTAACCTCACTCAACTTGCAAATTACAATATTGTGTCAACAAGATTTGGAGTATGTGTACTACCAGAAAAAAGTATTAAAGAAACACAGTTTGTAACCAATACTTTAAATTTTCTTTCTCACCGTTTCATTTCATTTTATTGAATGACCAAATAATTTTCGAACAGAGCTTATAAATAATTCTTCAATGTAACAACTTTATCTTCACTTTATCCTAAATTCTAAAATCCAAGACCCGCGTTCAGAGAAAACGGCACCGGACTTCCCGCTAAAATTGTATAGTTTAAGTCAGCTTTGAAGAGCGGTCGTCCCTTTGTTTCTATTCATTATCTAGTGGAGAACAAATAAACGAATATAATACCAAAGAAGAAAAGAGAGAGTATAAACTAAAATGAAATTCATGTGAATTAGAGGCATTAATGATGGAGGAACAAGGGGTCAAGAGCATTATGCTTGCTTTTCTTTGAAATGATTATTCATTAAGTCTTCAATCAATTTGTGGCGGTTTGTCTCCTACTTGATTTGATTGTTTGTCGTTCAAACTTTGGTTTGAAACTTTGAATGCATGAATCATTTGGGAGAATGAACCTTGGTTATTGGATTTGGGCCAAGATTGATATGATATCATATGATATTATACATAGGGCTACAGATGCACAGATAGAGACGTGTGTATGTATTCCCTGATCATCAATCAGGGCCTAATGAGTGATATAATGAAGGACCTATATGTTGGTCATATAGATTTATAGAGGCCTGGGTTGATCATATAAGAATGCTGTGCTGTAGGGATGAGAGCAAAAAAATTATATTGAGTGGAACAAAATTCTAAGATAAAGTACAAATTTATAATTATTTTGACTCATATTTATTTTAGGATTTATTTTCAAAAGAAACATGCTAACAATAAGCATATTTTTTTTACATTTTTTAGAATAAGAGGGACACGTCCTTTAATTTGAAGTTCAAATTTGTATCAAATTAGTCATTCCTTGTGATTTTTTTTTTTTTTTTTGCATCTGTGGACCGTCATCTTTTAGCATCATAACTTGTGCCTACTTAGTTGAACAAATTATATAACGATATAATTTTCCATGATATAAAATATCAATTAATTGATATTCACATTATAAATTAAGAGGAATCCAATTACACCCTTTTTTGGTGACACCGAATTACACTCTTCATTTTCAAAGTTTTCAAATTCTAAACAGTCGATCCAAACCGTTCAACGTGATGGATATGTTAAAATGTGCTTGCAGATCAAATTTTACATTTTTTTGAAATTTTTTTACTATTTATTAAGTATTTAACAAAATCGCTATATCAAGACTGTTGAATTTTTGTACCCATCTTAATAAATAGTAAAAAAATTCAGAAAAATGTAAAATTTGATCTGCAAGCATATTTTAATATATCCATCATGTTGAACGGTTTGGATCGACTGTTTAGATTTTGAAAATATAAGGTGTAATCCGATGTCACCAAAAAAGAGTGTAATTGGATCCCTCCTCATAAATTAATTACAATAGGTCTTTTAGCACTTCTTATCATTAGATATATCACATGACATAAATTCATTAGATATTAGGCGGAGGTCTTGCATTGCTTCGGCAAGTGCTTTCAAGGCATAGAGAAATGTATATAAAAAGTTGGGAAAATTGGTTATTTGCCACTCCAAAACTTTTAAATTGTAAAAATGTCACTCCGAACTTTGAAATTGTAAAAATGTCACTCTAAACTTCATTAATTTCTAAATTTGTCACTCCAAATAATTAATGACTGAAATGCCCTCCCTTCTCCTCTTTTTCTTCTCCACCTTTTCCCTTATCCGACAGCCCTCTTCTTCTCCACCTTTTCCCCTGATCCGACAGCTAACTTGTACTTTGATGATAAGCTTGTTTCTTTTTTCATCTCTTAGATCTTAGAGGATGATATGAAGAAGCCGATTCAAAAAAAGACTATATTGATTAAAAAAAAGACTATATATTGACTCATAAAGCTTGATGATTCATTGTTGCTTTTTCACGATTTTTCAAATTATACATAGAGCTGTCACTAATATGATAAAGGTTGCATCATACCTGAATGGTCATGTGTCGCTGGTTATTTCCAGGCCTAAAACGGTATATACTGGTAAGTGATTTGTTTTACACTTGTAATTATTGTTTAATTGTTCTAAATGAGTAACTCATAAATGAATATCAAAGAGTATCTGTATCTCAGAAGATATGTTATATTTGAAGAACCCTCATTCGATCACGAGTAACCATGTTTGAAATCATATCAATTTATGAAGGGGGTAAGGGGGCTGTCGGATCAGGGGAAAAGGTGGAGAAGAAGAGGGCTGTCGGATCAATGGAAAAGGTGGAGAAGAAGAAGAGGAGAAGAGATGGCATTTCAGTCATTAATTATTTGAAGTGACAAATTTAGGAATTAATAAAGTTTAGAATAGTATTTTTACAATTTCAAAGTTCAGGATAGCATTTTTACAAGGAAGCAGCTAACAGTTCTCCAACTCCAGTCCCCCAAAAATCCCCGCACTAATTCTGTAAACATCAATACTAAATCCTGTAAACATCAATATTAAATTCTGTAAACTAATTCAACAAATCCTGTCAACATAAAACTTTCAATTATGTGTGGTCCCCAATAACTTCCACTTTAATCACCACTTAAACCACCACTTTAACCACTTTAACTACTTTGACTGGGACCACTTTTAAACCTTTGACCAGAACCACATCTAGAAGATCTCTGACATCTTTTCAAAACTAAAAACTAACCATGACTACATTAAAACTTTGTAAACAAAAATATGTAAAAAATATTCGATTTTTTTTTTCAAATTCTTTTTTCAAATTTTTTTTCAAATTTTTTTTTTCAAAACTTTATTTTCGAACTTTTTATTCGGAATTTTTATTTTCCAAAATTTATTTTCGAAATTTTTATTCGGAATTTTTTTTCAAAAATCTTTTTCAAAATTCTTTTTCAAAATTCTTTTTCAAAATTTTTTTTCAAATTTTTTTGTCTCCTTCTTGATACTACTTTTAATTATTTTGAATTATGTTAACCTTACTACATAACTCTGTAAATAGTTTCGTTTAATCCTATAAATCGGTAAAAAAAATTTCAATTTTTAAATTTTTGAACATGCACATATTATCTTGTGAACATGCACATATTATCCTGTGAACATACACATATTATCCTGTAAACATACACATATTATCCTATGAACATAAGCATAGTATCATGTAAACATATACATATTATCCTGTGAACATACACATAGTATCCTGTGAACATACACATAGTATCATGTCAACATACACATATTATACTGTAAACATACACATATTATCTTGTAAACATACACATATTATTTTGTGAACATACATATTGTACTTGAAATTATGACAGTTGAAAGTGCGTCAGAATTAAGCTAAAAAGTGAAGGCTTTTATACACAGGGATTTTCGGAGGACTGTAGCCCGGGGGACGTTACCTTTCAAAGATCTCCCAACTCCAGTCCTTCAAAAATCCTCCAGATATTTTCAAAGATCATGTAAACTAATGGAGCAAATTCGGTAAACTTCAATACTAAATCCTGTAAACTAATTCAACGAATCCTGTAAACAAAATTTTTTCCCAAAATTTTTTTTCGAATTTTTTTAAAAATTTATTTTTTGTCAAATCTCCTTCTAGATACGACTTTTAATTATTTTAAATTCTGTAAACCTTACTACATAACTCTGTAAATAGTTTCGTTTAATCCTATAAACCGGTAAAAAAAAATTTATTTTTAAATTTTTTCAATATTTTATTTTATTTTTTTAAATGTAAAAAAGAATTCGATTTTTTTTTTTGAAATCTCCTTCTAGATACTACTGCTAATTTTTTAAAATTCTGTAAACCTTATCACATAACTCTGTAAATAGTTTCGTTTAATCCTGTAAATCGGTAAAAATAAAATTCAAATTTTAATTTTTTTTAAAATTTACATCTAAATGATATTTTCAATTGTTTTGAATTTTATAAACTTAATCACATAACTCTGTAGACAGTTTCGCTGAATACTGTAAATCAGTAAACAAATTCAAATTTTAATTTTTTTTTCAAAATTTTATTTTTTAAAATTTTCAAATTTTGTAAACAGATATATGTAAAAAAAAATTCAATTTTTTTTTTAACTTTTTTTGCATTTTTTTTTTTCAAATCTCTTTCTAAGTGCTACTTCCAATTATTTTGAATTCTGTAAACCTTATCACATAACTCTATAAATAGTTTCGTTGAATCTTGTAAACCTATAAAAAAAATTCAAATTTTATTTTTTTAAATTTACATCTAAATGCTACTTTCAATTGTTTTGAATTTTGTAAACTTGATCACATTACTCTATAGATAATTTCGTTGAATACTGTAAAAATAAGTTTCAAATTTTATTTTTTTTAAATTTGCATCTAGATGCTACTTTCAATTGTTTTGAATAATGTAAACCTTATCACATGACTAATCTGTAGACAGTTTCATAGATCTAAATACTCAAACAGAAACAAGTACATTCACTGAAACTAGAAAAGGCATATGAAATACAACACTGTGGAAAGTCAATTAAAGATGAAAGGCACAATTGGACTTCAGGCCGTCTTCACTGGTTCCAGTGCTTCAATCATGACCACACCTGTTTCCTCTGATCACCTGGTGAAGAATTAAGTTATATAGATTTATATCAAATCAGTGCAGTAACTTGCGATAATGATTGAAACCATAATATTGTCATATTAATTACAAGCAAAACACAACACACCTGTATCACTTCAGTTAAAATAAAATTCCCTAGTTTCGCTAAATTGATAATAATAGTGAACCATTTTAATCACCATAACTATCAATATTATGCATTAATTATTACTAGTCACCTTAGACTAACACAGTTACTTTGTTAACAACTACTCCAACAATCACCATTTAACCTTTGCTTAGAAAGTAGTCCGAACTTTCAAACTTGTTATTTTCATGAAAACTTTAGACATCAAACTTTGCCAGAATCAAGAGATTAAGTTTTTAAGCTGACCCTTAAGTGAAGATTAAAAAGATAAATGACCAATCAATCCCCTTCACTTTAGTTCGGATTTGACCTTGTTTTGGTGTACAAGAAGGTGAGTATTTCACTGGGGTAAACAGAAAAAGTAAATGAGCTCAAAGAAAAAATTAAATTAATAAGACGTACCACTATGCCAATGTCATTATTTTCATTGCCATTAAGCTCAACATAATTATCAACCACCAAATTCATAAATTGGTCAAATCCACGTAGAGTTTCAACTACAACCCGATTTGCATTTAGCTTGAGTAGAAAATAAAAAATGGTAAATGTTAGAATTTTAGAGCAGACAATCAAGAAAAAAATGAGCAGTTATGTAGCAATATATTGGGCATGAAAAGTACAGTTTCATGGACTTATCAATCTCAGCACTGTGCAAGTCAAGCCTGATAGCAGATCTGTACCAGTCAAATACTGACCAAATAGGCATTAACCATCTGGTACTGGTATCGGATAACTAACGAGAAATAACATTGGTTAGAGAAGCAAAGCTAAACAGAAATTGGATACTTAACTTTAAATTGACAACTTTTATGTTTCATCAAATATCCACTCAACTGTCTGAATACATTGATTAGTTCAATCAAGTACATGTATGCTCTTCTACTTATCTCATCCCAAAGCATTAGAATGTAGAGAACAATTTGAATATCAATTGGAATCTGCATAGGAATATTCCACAAGAACAGATTCTATATATTCCAATAATTATTTGGTCAGGTTTCTCCAATAGCCAAGGAAGAGGCACTAAGCCTGCTGGAGCTATGCAAACCGACCTCTGTCATAGAGGACCTGTCACTAGTAGACTACCCAGTGGTGAATTGAATCCAAAACCATGTTATATACACTAGCGATGAATCCCCTAAATCTAATGCAAGAATCCTGTAATGAACCAGTATAAACAGACCTGGAAATAACATGCCACTTAAGATGAAATTCAAAATAATTAGGATCGCAAAGTTCGTGACATAATTAGGATCGCAAAGTAGGTACAAGAGTGATTTTTTCTTCTTAGTCCTAGTTTTTTGTTGATTAACATTAAATGCCTAAAATCTCTCTTAGATCATTTTTTCATCAAGACATGCATTAACAAAAGCAAAGTTCAATATTATCCAAAAGCCAACTTTCAATACCATCCCTATATGTTTGATAAAACGACACCTACTTTCGACCAGCTTGATGATTTAATGACCCATTGCCAGAAGTTGTGAATTTATTTTCAAATAAGTTTGTGAAGAGCTAATACTAAGCAAGAGAATGAGCACCTTGATCAAAATCTCAAAACCATAAGACAAGCTCAAATGCTGCAAATTGTATCTCTTCTCTTAATTTACTATTAGGCCACCGAAATCGAGACAAGTTCAGAAGATTAAAAATAGATACAACCCCCATTACACTCCTTAAAGACAATGAAACCAAATATTAACCACCATGATAATATGAGGAGAATAAAGAAAAAAATAGTTAGATTATTAGTGTTTCTTGGGTTTGATAATTATAACTTTTATTCACAAGAGTTAAAAGGATAAGCAAATGGTACCGTACCTGATCAGTTTGGTACCAATCTCTAGGTAATTTGACCTCAAGCCTTACTAGAATTTTTAATCATGTTTACAAGGTAGCAGCTAGTTAATTAAATTACTATTGAAGCCTGACTAAAGTACTGTTAGTAACAAAATTATTTACCATAATTAAATATTAATCAATCACTGAACATCCTGATCCACTGTGGATAGTACCCAGTAGAAATTGGGGTTGGGCCATCTGATACATGCTTTTGTTACAGAACCTTTTATTTTTGCTAAAATTGAATATATCTCTGTAACTAGATGACAAAATCAAATCAAGGCGAGAAAAAGAACCAAACCACTGCTTTGAATTCCTTTGACTTCCTCGATCAGAGTTAACGGTTCCTTGGCGGTGAAATCTGATCTCGGATCGGATTCGTGGAGATCAGATTCGTTTTTACCAACGGCGATCTTCCTTCTGTACAACTTTTCGGCGATTTTCCTACAGGTTCGTCTTTACCGACGGCAACGATGCGGCGGCGGCGGTGGTAGCAACAGATGAAATCGATCCGCTTGGCTGTGGCTGAGTGGACGTCCAGAGGTGACACCAGGAGCAAAGAGATCTGAAAAGAGATTGGGAGGAGAGAAGAGAAGAGAACGGGAAAGATCGATTGGGAGGATATGAGAAACCAGAACAGGAAAGAGTAGATCGGGAAAGTTTTATCTTGGACCGTTAAAAGCGGTTGAAAAGATAGTTAAAACCGCGTGAAAAAGGTTAACGGGGATGATACTTTTTCTCTTTTTACAATTTGAAGGTTTTAAAGGGGCAAATAACCAATTTTTCCTAAAAAATTTATATATAAATAAGTTATTACAAAAGTTGCGTAGACGTACGGTTGGTATAGTTCTATTCTACCTGGACATAACAAAAAATTGTACAGTTTAGAGCATTTAAGATTGGCCTATGAGCATTTAAGATTGTACAGTTTAGAAGAGGGATAACCGCTTTATGAAAGTGTGTTATCCCATTTGTGACAAATCATGAAAACACAATTTTTTTTACTTGACAAAATAAGTTGTGGGCATACCAACACAAAATAATATCTACAACTAATAAAATATGTCAAAGTTTTTGTACAGTCACGATATGAATATATGATCATTTTTCTTCTATTTTCCTTTGCTATCCTCACCACAGAGCAAGAGGAAGAGCTTCTACTTTTTGATATTTATGCAAGACAATTCTGACAAGCTGAATCATGCAAACTTATAAACAGATCCTTGTTTAATTTCTTATTTCTGTTTTTATTATATGTATGCTAAATTTTCCCATATATTAATCATAAAAAAATGAAGTATCTATGCTTAATTCATACATGAATAAAGAGGAAAGAAAAGCTTGCAAATGCATAAGGATGCCAAAATCTGAAAGAGATGGCTGTCAGACAAACATTTACTCTCATTACCGGAACTATGGATCAATACTAGTCACCAACACATTCGGCAAAAACAATTGGAACCAACTTATCCAATTAGTGGTGAAAGCTCCAAACTAAATATCAAAACCCACAACCACAAGTACCAATGAGCTCCAGCAAAAAAGGTAAATTTTGCAATATCAGCCTTCCAAAATCTCAAATTTCTCTCATCTGGCCAAAAATCACAATTAGTGATACCTGTCAACGTTAAGAAGAACATCAATTTGATGAGAATAGTAATTAATTTTTGTATGGAATACATTTAATCCGTATTGGCAGTCATTTTTGTAAATTTAAGGAAAGTACGAATATCACCCCACAAAAATTTAGAATATTTCTAAAAATCTGAAAAGAAAAGAAATCAAAGAGAATGAAGGAAACTTCATGTTTTACGGTATAAAATTTGAGCAATATTATTAACAATATTGATGCTAGACACCTTGTTCAACAATGTCAGAGGTGATAAACAACATCATGAATTGAACAACGGCTCCATTGCAACGACTAAAGAGGAATAATAAATATGAGGCTATGGTAATATGCATATTGCACAATGTTTTGTGCTATGGACTCATATCTTTATTTTTAAAGTTCAAAATGTGTTCGGTGTCTATATGGATGAGCCTATCAAGTGAACCATAACGAAGGTCGCTAACTAAACTTTGGTAAATACATAGCCCATGGACATGTCAAAAGGTTTCCTTCAAAAAGAATACAAAAATCAATTCGCTGGGGCGACAAAGCCCAACCCAACAGAAACGACATGTATCAAATTCAGTTCGTCATACACTTGACCTGGTACCTAACACGAATCTTAAAGACATTCCGTGCATCTAAAGTACACTTGAAAAGAAATCACTCGGCCGTGATTTTTGTAGACAGAGAGAATACTTGAGGGGATACTCTTCCACATCTAAGAGCATCTACAATGGCAATTGTTTTTGGATTGCTAATCTAATGTATCAATTGCTAATATAATTATCAGTGTTGTAAAAAAACGTTTGTTTAGGCCGATTAATCGGCTGATTAGTCGCTGGCAGTGATCAAACCGTCATAGATATTTCTGACTAATCGGCCGATTATTTCCGATTAATTGCTTGGCGGTACCCTATCCGTCCAACGACCGTATACCGTTATTTATAACACTGATAATTGCTGGATTGTATGGTCGTTGCTTATTTAACAATTATTGAGAAAAATTGCTTAATAAGAAATTATTTTTCAAAGATGAGTTGGCTAAGTGTTTAATTTTTATTGGTCAAGTATTTAATCCTTAAGTGTTGGTTAATTGTACTAATGTAGGGGTGGATTGTTTAATTTCTAAAATTACCATAACTGCTATTTAGCAATTAATTTATGGATTGGAGATGATCAAGGTGTTCTTTTTAAGTTCACCAGGTTACTTCGTAAACTCATATGGAAATCACGTTGTAGAGTTCAAATCAACTGTTTAAACTGAAAGAGATGGCCGTCAGACAAACATTTACAAACATGCCCTAACAAATAGCGAATTATATTTGCATGAACATATTCTTTGTGTTTTTACTTAGAAGCAATGCTTAAATGAGGAGATTCAGGTATTGATTAAAAATACAGTCCCAAATTCATATCTTCATTCCATCTCAATTAAATTCCATTTGATCATAGGCAACCGAATTGATGGTAGATTCAGGCATCCGCGACAATGGAACTTCTTTCTCCTCTACCATCTCAATCGATGATGTAGAAGCAGAAACATTCTCAGTTGAGTCTAACGGATTCCTTGAGTGGAGCACCTCGGCCCTCGGCGGCCTCAATGGCAGCTTGTTTCTGTTCCTTCACACTTGAGAAGGAAGGAGGATTGCTGATCAGCCGTGCTGAGTCAGCAAAATTTAGGCAAGCAGAGCAGCCTCACAGTGCCATCTTTGCAACGTCACACGCCTGATGAGCATGAATTGGCAGGCCCCTGCTGGAGTCATGCAAATTGCAGTTACTAGAACTCAAATTCAAGAGTTTAATTGTTTGTTTGTACCAAAGGAAAGGAATAGTTTAGCCCACTTAGTTCATCTGGGTTGGTCATTTAGGTTCTCTTATGCAAGTTTTTACTTTCCCTTTATTCTATGGTATGTAATCTAAATGTAACTGCTTAACTCTGTGTTGAATGGAAGCCTAAGGGCACAACGGCAAAAGAACATTGGAGCCACTTCTGGAGCTACTGTCTCTTTGCTGGTCTGTCACCACATATATCACTTTAACTATACCATTTTTATATTTCAACAAAAGAAAACATATTTTCCCACCATTACTACAAAAAAGAAAAGAAGAAATTGACAATGCATGTAAACAATGTCAATGGCAATCTAGCTAATTAACTTACAAATTTCAGTCTGCCGGGTCTACTTGGTTCAGCCTCTCAGCAATGTAGTTGGGTCTAGTAGTTAGTGCAGTGTGCTGGACAATATGGAAACATTGCAACGACCTATGCTTCAATTCGGGTACACTTAAGTCCCCTCGTCAGATCATTTTTCTTATTATTTCTTTGGTTCACTATTGGACAGGTAATGTGAAGCAGCAGATTAAAGAGGAGACTGCATTATGGCTGCCGATGGACACAGATGAGATACCACTCAACAGCTGGCATCCGGATGACGACTCCCTGCTGTTGGACTATGATGGGCCAGCAACTTCCACTAATAAAGCAGCAGCAGTAGGGTTAATTTTGAGACTTATTACCTTAGATTATGTTGGAGGATTATGTTCAGCCCTTGCGAGTAGCTTAGATGTAGGATTGTTTTTGTGAACTTGTTTTATCTTGTTGCATGTGCCGATATATGGCCAGTAGTTACAGGGGCATCAGGGGGTCATGTTATATGATTCAGCTGATACAACTATTCTTGTAAATTAACTTTGTTTCCGCAATGAAACGGGCCTAGGCCTTTTTAATCAAAAAGTGTAGTTGGATTTAGTGGTAATTCCTCGACTTTTCTGTCCTTTTCTTTTCTTTCAAAATTGAAAGTTTTTTTCTAGATAACAAACTCCATGCATTTCATTCTGTTTATTCTATTTATTTTTTAGTCACACCACGTATTGTTAATTATTGAATTATTGTTCTGCCTTGTGGAATTAAATATATGAAGTGCGAGGGCAATCTTGACAAATTGCAGTTGACTCTGTTAACTACAAGTAATCTGAGAATTATTTATGCTGCGCTCCAAATGCAAGACATCTTGACAGATTGCAGTAGCCTTGTGTTGTTTTTGTAATGTGATCCTTGGTTTGAGTTGCTGATTTGTTATTATTATGCTCTCCTTACTCAATGTTAACTGACAGTGAGTTACAATGGTATAGGGAGAAGAGTTCAACTGATCACAGCTACTTTGCTATTTTTTGCCGGTGCTCTCTTTACTGGACATGCCCCTGATCTAGTTATTCTCATTATTGGTCGTCTTATATATGGCATCGGCGTGCATCGGCATGGAAAGGAGCAGCCCAATAATTTCTAGTCACAACCATCACGGTTAAAATAAAAACCATCAATATGAAAGAGTTGTTCGTGTATGTTTTAAATTTAACCAGGCTACATGTACCTTCCTGGTTGTTTCAGTATCTTGAGCAAAGTATACACTGTTTCAATGGGTTTATGGCTTCTGCTGATGCTAGGTATCCCAAATAAAACACCAATTCATTTTGTAGAACTGAATAATACATAATGGCAAAAAATGGGAAACAAAATATAAAGTTGTGCAGATCAAATAATAGTTGGCATCAGTTTGGTATTCACTAATATGGGTTGATACTTGATACTAACACTCCAGTCTGCTAAGTTGAGGTATAATTCTGATCCAACCTAATTGCCCGATCGGGTACAGTGCTATGGTCTCAGCTGTTCATCCCTTCAATGACAAAATGACGATAAGGGCAAAAAACGTGTTTTGTTATCTTATAGAAATTATGTACCAAACTTCCTGCTTTACCAGTTCGCCTCAGCAAAAAAAGCTGACATATACTTGTTTGTGTTGTTAATATTATGCTTTTATCAAGCTATATTACCTGGAAGTATTAAGAACATTAATTGAGATATCTATATTGAACTGAATTGTATTAAAACAACCATGTGATAGGCGATGAAGCATGGTGCTCCTCTGTACATTGCGGAGACGTCACCATCCGAAATTTGTGGAACCCTGATATATCTTAAGGAGCTCTTTATTGTCCTTGGAATTCTGGTATGATTTTCTCCTCTTTACAACAGAGTATGTATCCTTTCTTTTCTTTTTTTCTAACCACTTGGTCTCTCTCTGGGGCTTCTTTTTTGTGAAAATCAACCAGCTGTCTCTCTTAAAGCTCAATAATTTTGTTTGAGCGTTATATACCAGTCGGACTCAATGGTACAAGACAAATGCCACACTTCTCTTTAGAACAGAAATTTGTTTCCCTTTTTTTCACACCAGCAGGCTCGGACGCTCGCTCAATAATTTTGGTAAAATGTAAGGAAATAAATCTTCTGTTGTTCCAAAGGAATAACAGGTTATTCCGATCCCAACCGTTGATCTTCGTTTATATATACTTGTAAATTGTTCAACTGTTATTGTACTTGAATCGTACGGCTAGGCTACCTAGTGGGAAGCCTTGAGATAAATACAGTAGGGGGGTGGGGCTACATGTAGAAGTTGTGATATCGGTGATAGGGATGCTGCTCCTGCCTTGTTCTCTCTCCGGTGGCTTCTTCTGAGAGCCGTCCAAGGCAAACGCCCAATGGAAGAGTACAAGCACAGATGGCGACTGATGCCTTGCGAAAGCTGAGGGGTACTGAGAAAAGTTTAAAACTATTCAAAAATGTTCCTAAACCAGTAAACCTTCATCAATTCCACAGTGACACAGGCCCACACCATTCATTACAATCATCCAAATCACTTAACCACCCAACCGGAGGCTCCATCATCAGCCCCTCGGCTAAGCTCGCGTAGTACAGTTCCAAATTCACATCTTCATTTGCATGCCAGTTAATTGATTCCATTTGATCATAGGCAACCGAATTGATGGTAGATTCAGGCATCTGCGACAAAGGCACTTCCTTCTTCTCTACCATCTCAACCAATGATGTAGAAGCAGAGACATTCTCGGCTAAGTCTAATGAATTCTTTGAGTGAAGCGCCTCGGCGGTCTCAATGGCAGCTTGTTTCAGCTCTTTCACACTTGAGAAGGAAGGAGGGTTGTTGATCAGCCATGCTGAGTCAGCAAAATTTAGGCAAGCAGAACGGCCTCGCAACGCCATCGCTGCAACGTCATGCGCCCGAGCTGCCATCTCAGCAATTGGGAAAGTACCGAGCCAGATTCTTGATTTATTGTTGGGGTTTCTGACCTCACAGACCCACCGGTTTGAGGCACCTCTGCGCCGAACTCCTCTGTAGACCGGATGCCTTGTTTCTACATACTTGGTGCGTCCTGACGGCTTCTTCGGAGGCGCTGACCATATGGTCATGTAGTCTGTGTCTGGGTCGCTGCTAGAGGAAGAATTCATTTGAGAATCCAAGTACTTGCTGTTGTGTACGAGAGTATATATGAGTGGGGTTCTGGAGTTTAGAGGGTGAGCTCTTGATGTTTTAATTTTAATTTCCCTAAGTTCGGAAGTGAATGGAAGGAAGCATATATAGTTTGTGGGGTAGCACAGCAGAGAGGAAGTTCTAACGCGTACGTCGTACAACGCGGCTTGAGTGGAAAAAAGGCAGCGTTAAGTTATTTCCTGCCACGGAGGCGCACGGACAGCTGGAGCATCTAGATATTTGTTTTTTTTTTTTTTTTTCTGAATTTAACTACTGCTTCTTTATGAAAATTGGAAAGGAAAAAAATAATAATTTCACATAAACTTTTCAAAAATTACAAAATTACGTAATTCTTTATATTTTGTAATAACATATATATTATCTTCTAAATCATAACAATTCACATATTTATTTAATTCGCCATCTTTCCCGAATTTTCAATCCATCACGTTTCTAAATTCTTAATTCTTATTTTTGTTTTTATAAGAATGGAAAAATTGATGTAATTACTAATTACACAACTAAACATATCAAACCATAGTTAATAGATAAATCAAACATAATTCTTTATTGTCGCATAGAAAATAGAAAATCACACATGTATGCTGTATGCATGGGCAGAGAGAAGATGAGAGAATGGATCAATTGACATCCATTATTTTTTTTTGTATTTATGTATGATTTTCTATATAATTTATAGTAAAATGATATGGTATTATAAATTGACCTTCATTTTCTATAAAAAGAAATTATATGATTGATTTTTATATATGTTTGATCTCTATAGTTCGAAAGCCGAAATTTTTATTAATACTAAAAAATTCTATCAAATTACTCAATCTAGCCAAAGTTGCGCAGAATCTCGAAATTGCCCCTTCTGGTTACTAAATAACCAGACTCTATCATTTTTTCCGGTAATTTAGTCACCGAATTTAGAAAAAAATTCCAGTTTGCGTCAAGTCTGAGAGTAGAGAAATACAAAAGAATTAGTTTAATCAGTTACTTATTTTTTGTATTGAAATATTAGAAATGTTCAATTTATTTCTTTGAAAATAGATGGAATAAATATAATTTAATTTATTAAAAAGACTGCAACAAATAATCCGGATCAATATTTTTTAGGCCGGATTTTTCACGGCTATAAGAAAAATTAATATATTTCTTTATGTGTTATTGGAAAAAAAAATGTTTTGAATGTGAGTTATTGATCACGGTTCAAAGGTCACTTCTAGGCAGTGTTTTAAAAATCGGTCTATTCGGCCGAATATTCGTATTCGATTGGAATTCGAATAGAAAATAAGTATTCGGTATAATATTCGGTTTCGAATATTCGGCCCCATATTCAACCGAATATATTTTTCCACATATGATTTATTCAGCCGACTTTTTCTGCATAGAGAATAAGAATCCGAATATGGCCCGAATATGGTCCAAGTTTAAATTATTTAATATTTCAATTAATTTCTCCTCTCTTGTGCGGCTACCTAAACCTCCCTTTCTTGAAAATCAATCGGCTAAACCTAACCCCTTTCTCCTCTCCCGTGCGGCTGTGCGATCCCTCCTTCTAATCAATAATCAATCTCTCCTTTCAATCGAATCTCCTCCACCAGCCTCCTCTCCACTCTCAGTCATTAACTCATCGTCGGGTACCTCTCCTCGGTCAGCGATCGCCTCTCCTCCATCAGGCCCAACCCCTCTTTTCTCGGTTGTCTGACTTCTCTCAAATTCAAAAGGCAAGTCAAATAATTATCTTTTTTATTTTCTTCTTTTAAGTATTACCTTCATTTGTTGATTATTTAAGGGGTTAGATGTAATTTTTGGAGTTACTGAAGTTATCTGATATGCATCGGCAACCTTGTATACAAGTCAAAATTGTATATCCAAGTCATTTGATTTGTATTTTAGCAAATTTATATCTAAATAAAATGTATCAAACGGTTACTGATATGTATATTGTTACTGAAATTTTTGGTGTTACTGAATATGTACGAAATTTTTGATGTTACTGATATGTATCAAATTTTTGGTGTTACTAAAATTACTGGAATATTTTCTTTCTCTTGAATAAATGATGTACTAGTGTACTGTCAAACACCTTGGTTTAGGATACACTCTTTAGTCTTAATTAAAGGAGGATACACTCTTTAGTTTTAATGCAAAAGATTAAAATCTGAAGTCGTTAAACTAGATATTACATCTTTATATATAGTAGTGATATGTAAATCTGATATGTATATTATTCTTTTTTAATAGGATTATGTCTAGTTCTAGTTCTCATGCAATGTCAGCTTCAGATTCTATTGCTTCTTTGCATAGGCTGTTAAACTCAATTAATTCTGGCTGGAAGTATGGGAGGTTGGTGGAAAAGAGTGACCCAAATACAATCAAGTGTTTGTTGTGCACTAAACTTTGTTCGGGAGAAATATCGAGGTTTAAGTTCCATCTTGCGAGGATCAAAGGTAATATACAAAAATGCAAAAAGAAATTTATGAGTATATGGTGTTGTTTTTTTTTACATAAAATATGGTGCTGTTATCACGCCCCAGCGGCCGGGCCGGGCACGCGACGCGACAGAACGGCACCCTTGCATCCATCCGCCGTCCTGTCAACCTACGTCGCAACAGAAAGAAACAGAAACAATATGGAATCAGCTACAAAGCCGAGTAACCAGTTATTTAACGACGCAGCTTCTCTATAATTGGCTTAATAACAGTAAACAACCATTTCAATAGGATTGGATTAATCCACACAATTAAAAATCAGAATACGTATGCATATTTAACCGGTAATATAAGTTGGGTCTAGTTTTCAGTAAAATCAGTTCCAATCCAGTTGGAATCCCTAAAATAGGTGATTCCCAGTATTCCAATCCATTAAAAACAATTTCAGTATCTAGACCCCATATTCCAGTTAAATATACTATCCAAGCTTCTAAATAGCGTTTATAGCGGTGTAGCGGGGAGACAAAAAAAAAAGCTTTAGCGAATAGCGGAGCTATAGCGAAAGCTATTATAAATAGCGCTTTTTTATTTCAAAAATTATATTTTATATTTCTACTAATAGTAAAAAGAGTGATGCTTCTATGGATATAAGGGCCTATCTGTAAAATGAATATATTTTTATTTTCAAAGTTCAAACCGCCGATCCGAACCGTTCATCTTGTTCTCCATATTAATATATCTTTGGAGACCAAATTTTATATTTTTCTGAATTTATTTACTATTTATTAAGATGGGTATAAAAAATATCAAATTCAGACCATTGAATTTTGTACCCATCTTAATAAATAGTAAACAAAATCAGAAAAATATAAAATTTGGTTTCCAAGCACATATTAATATGGAGAACAAGATGAACGGTTCGGATCGACTGTTTGAACTTTAAAAATAAAATATGTTCATTTTACAAATAGGTCCTTATGTCCATAGAAGGCTTTGCCTAGTAAAAATGTCTCATCAAGAAAAAAAATATCAAATTAATTAAGAAGTTCTAATATTATTCATATTAAACCAATACAAAGTTCAAATTGTCATTCAAAATATCCCTAATTCAAAAACTATCGATATATTTTATATTCAAAATATATCACTACCATATATTAATGCATGATACAAAATTTAATTGATATAGCGGTATAGCCCGCACATGTTCCATTGTATTGATATAACTTAATAAAGTAAAAAAAAAAAACCAATCTAGATATTAAGGCCCATTAAAATTGCAAAATCATGTTTTCAGAAAAAAAAATTGCAAAATCATAACCCATGTAGCATAGCGGACCGCTATTGCCGCTACGCGCTATAGCGGACCGCTATTACCGCTATAGCGGTCGTAGCTTGATTAGCGCAGTTTTAGCCCGTAGCTTAGCTTTCTGGGTCCAAAACCGCTATAGCGGCGCTATAGCTAGCTATTTAGAAGCTTGATACTATCATAATCCGATTACCCAATTCAGTACCAAATCAACCATACAAATCGAAGCACAGATTATAGAGAAGTCTAGTTACCTGATAGCGGTCAATTCAGAAATCAAATTCGAGTTGCAATGGTTCTTCAGAATCAACGCGACGTAGTCAGAATTTCAATCGGATATCAAATCCAATAACAATCGGTATCAAAATAATTATCAAATATTTCCTTTGTTATCATTTTTCTAATTTTCCTCTCAATTCACTTTTCTTGTCATTCTCGGATTTCCATTTTTTTTCTCTCAAGAACTGATCGAATATGGAGAGGAAGATAGAGACTTCAAATAACGGGTCAAATATCTTAGAGGGGTTAATACATGGAAGCCGCGTGGCACAATAAAGCCACCTCATGTTTTCACTAATTTAAATTTGTCTATTTTACAATTAAAACCTTCAATATTTTTTAATATTATAAATAAGTCCAAAATAATTAAAAATATATACCGGGGTGTTACAGCTGTTTTCAAGTAAATATGGTGTTGTTTTCATACTTAATCCAATGTTTTGCAATAAATTATTTTACAGAAAATACGATGCTATTTTGCAATTAATTAGTTTTCCTTAACTTGTACAGACCCATTTGAAGAAAAGGGACAAGTTGGAAGTGCAATGTCTTAATGATATTGTTTTTGTTCAATTCAATGCACGCATAAATAATCGAAAGATCTTGAGAAAATCTGATCCAATGTGTGCAATAGAAGAAGAGCAAGATGAGCATGTGAGAGATTGGATAGGGGGTCCAGCCTTAGAGTTTCCCAAAGAAATTAATTTAGCTTCAAGTTCAACTTCTTCCTTACACCGATTGCATAAATACAGACGAGATGGTCATTACTGACATAACTGATGGTGATGATGATGATGATATTTTAGATGGTGGTGGTGGTGATGAAGAACTTAATTTTATCTATTACTTTTTAAGAAAAGTAATTTATGTTTCATTTCAGTAGAAGGGTGGTCTAGTACTATTAAGTTTGAACTTATGTTTTATTTATACTTATTTGTAGTTTTGTAATTTGTACTATGAGTTGTTAACTTGTTCTAACTTATGTTATGTTTTATTTATGTTTATTTGTAATGTTTATCTATGTTTATTAGAGTTAATGTCTATGATTTTTCATTTGAAAATCCGAATATATAAATTCGAATAAAAATTCAAATATGCGGCCGTATATCATATGTGGTGGCTTTCCGAATACCGAATAAGAACCGATTATTGAAACACTGCTTCTAGGTAATACAAAAAATACTGTGATCCTTCTAGTACATTTAATTTCTAAAAATTTGTATCTATTTTGAGAATTTTTTTTAATATCCAATCATTAAATAACTTAAAGTTTTTTTTTTAAATAGATACAACTTTTAGAAATTAAATGTACTATAAGGATGATAATATTTTATGTATTTATCTATAAGTGTCTTTTGAACCGGGATCAATAACTCAGAATCTAAGTATTTTTTTTTCCAATAACACATAAAGAAAATATTAATTTTTCTTACAGCCACGAAAAATCTGGCCTGAAAAATATTGATCCGGATTATTTGTTGCAGTTTTTCTAATAAATCAAATTATATTGTATTCCATCTATTTTCAAAGAAATATATTGAACATTTCTAATATTTCAATACAAAAAATAAAAAAAAATTATGTTTTGTAAAAAAAAAAAACCCAAACAAACAAAAGTTACTAAGTAACTAGTCAAACTAATTCTCCAGTATTTCTCTACTCTCAAACTGGACGCAACCTTATAGCCACTTTCCGGTTATGTAATAACTGGAAATTTTTTCTAGATCCGGTGATTAAATCACTGGAAAGAAGGATAGAGTCCGGTTATTAACCGGAAGGGGCAATTTTTGAGATTATGCGCAAATTTGAGTAGATTGAGTAATTTGATAGAATTTTTTAGTATTAATAAAAATTTCGGGTTTGAAAGTCTATTTTAACTCCATCGCGTATATAATTAATTTTTATCACAAAATTAAGTTATCATGAACGACATGTATACATGACCAATCATATATAAATACGATGTAAATGTAAATCTAATTTCGGTACAAAAAAAAATATTTTAAACACGACCGAATAATAATATTGGTTTGATATTAGATGATGGTTGATATTTGTGCCATTGGTAATTCATATATGACGGCTGATATTGGAAGCATTTGTGTATGTGCTCATTATGATGGCTGATATGTAAGCATTTGTAAGCGTTTGAGATAGATGATGGCTAATATTGTAAGCATTTGTGTATATGCTTCATTATTCTTTTCTTGACGAATGATAAGTGGTTGTATTGGGGCTGTGGATTGTATATTGTACATTTTTCATGTACAAATACAATGAGTATAAAGTTGTGACTGTTTCCTAGTAAAGAGTGAATAATTTCTCTGTACAGTATACTGCAAATAGAAACATATTATTTCTTCTTTGAATGAAACAAAATTGTATTAATTCTTCATTTGCGTTGCACAACAAGCAAGTCTAGAATACTGAACTCTTAGATTTTATAACTAATACTTTGCACAAACTTTTGACTTGTGAAGTCCAGTAGAGGCAACAAAGTTTGAGCCAATAGCGCTTCGTTGGTTGGGCTTAAATTTTAATTGCCCAATTGATTAATTGAGGATTAATTGTTAAGTTGAGCTAATAGCTGCAATAATTAAAGCTAACTATTACTCCATTAATCTCTTATTGACAGAACTATACTTTGAGAAGCACCTATTTCTCGTTTGAATCTGCTTTTAAAAAATGTGCAGATTAACTGATGACGAACCAAAAACCAAATCCCCCGGTGTCCGTACCCCCAGGTACCTGAGGTACAATATATACAAACGGACTGTCCAGATTAATTTCAGCCGAGCCAAACTCAATTCGATGTCTGTGAAAACTAGAGGTCCGTTTGAGATTCGTGTCAGGTTCAGATAACGGTCTATATTTACTAATTGCACCTCAGGTACCTGGGGATCCGAATTCCTCTATCCCTCACCAGTCCGACTAAAACCCTAAACCGCCCTCTTCTCCTCCCGCTACTCTCCTCTCTCTCGGCACCTCACCGCCACCAGACTCTCTCTCTCTCTCTCAGACCGCGCGTGTAAGAGCCGGGATCGCCTCTGTCACAGCCTAAGATTAGCTTGTGACTGAGATTGATGAATTTGGAATTCACTACAACAAAATGGGGTTATACCGGCGCTAGCCAACCGGCGCCGAGTAAAAACGCCAGCCTTTCCTCTCTGCGTTCGATCGAATTAAACAAAACGCCGGCCTTTCCTTTCCGTGCGCCAGACCAAATATTCGCTCCAAATTAATCGCGCCAGAGCCAAACCCCAAACCCTCCCTCCTCTTTGCCTCTCGACCAAAACCCTATCCCCCCGCCTCTCCGCCCTTCCGCCTCTCCTCTCCCGCTCACCTCAGTCATCTTTACTTCGTCGGTCATGTCTCTCTCCCTCTTCGCTGCCTCTCTCTGTCGCGTCGCGTCGTCTCCCGGTACACTTATCACTAAATCAAGAGACTTGAGTAAGATGTGTAATATTCATTTTTAAATTTATGAATTTTGAAATTTATTCTGGCTGCTAGCCCTTTTTGCTCATTGGAACAGCATTTGGAATCTGAGATCGTGTATTTCATTTTAGTAGTCCCATACACTAAGATTTGTTACAGTATATGATATAAAAAGACTACTATAGTAATATAATATTATAAGAAAAGCATGTAAAACTTGGTGGTAAGGTTGTTGGATTTGCATGTGACCATCAAGAGTTTGATACCCACCACATTTTTCTTCAGAATTTTGATAGATATGGAACACAATCAGGAGTGGAACTTAAAATTGCCAATCTCTGAACTATTTGAGACAGAATTGATGGAAATCCTCCCATTTTTAACTGGAATTAACCGAAATTTGACCCAAACAGAATCAGTACTTGTGGGTTCCATTTTGTTTGTTGGAACATAATAAAAAAAGAAATCGTGCTGGAATGGAATGGATTTGACAAGTCAAATCCTCTATCCCCACAAGTCCTACTCAATATAACACATCCATACCCTGTCACATTTCTACTCTCCTAATTTTTTAAAATGAAAAACCCCAAATTAAGTTCATTATGCCGAGAACTCACGCTAGTTTGGTTTTTCCGAGGAACATGTCAATGAGCAATTCATTCATGATTGTTGGGTTTGTTTAGTATTTCATATTTGTTTGAGAATTTGCATGGTAATTCTAACTTATTAGGTGTACATTATACTTTTTTTGAGTTTTTTACAAGTTTTTTGCATTGCTGCATATTTTTGTTCAAGATACCTCTTAATTCTGTAATTTTTGTGCCATAATACCTTCAAATTTTGTTTTTTAGTTCTGAATCGATTCCTGATTTTCAGTCTCATTTTTCTTCTAATGTTATTATACATGGTCATTAATTATTCCAAAGTTGACCTTATTTCCTATATTCGCAGAGCATACTTACAAGCATAGTCCTGAAATCAAATGTGACAATGCAGGATATAGTTAGCACAAGAATGCTTGGTCAATTTGGCTTCCTAGCTAAGGTACGTGCAAGCTGGTAATTGACTTCAATAATCTAACTAAATATTTTTTCTAGTTTAATTTCATTTCTTTCCATCGATTTTTTCTGGAGTAGGTATTTTCTATATTTGAAGACTTGGGTATATCAGTTGACTGTGTGGCTACAAGTGAAGTTAGTGTCTCTCTCACACTTGACCCATCTAAGCTTTGGAGTAGAGAACTAATTCAACAGGTCAGCTTTTAATACCGTCGAGTGTAGTTTAGTTTGTTTAATAGTGAGTCTATGGTACTATGCATAGCGCATATTGGTCCGTACTATGGATCAATATTCCATTTTAAAGTCTAAATAGTCGATCTGAACCGCTCAACATGATCACCACATGTATATGTACTTGTAGATCAAATTTTACAATTTTTAGAATTTTTTCACTAATTTTTTAGATAGGTAGAAAATCATTCAAAGGTAGTGTTCTACCTATCTAAAAAATATAAAACTTAGTCTACAAGTACATATAAATGTGGAGATCGTGTTGAACGGTTCAGATTGACTGTTTGGAGTTTGAAAACAAAGATATTGATCCATACTACGGATCAATCTATGCTATGCATAGTACCATAGCCTCACTCAACATAAAATTATATTCTGATTTTCTCAATTGCAGGAGCTAGATAATGTAGTGGAGGAACTGGAGAAGATAGCAGTAGTTTGTTTTCTTCAGCACAGATCTATAATCTCACTTATTGGTAATGTGCAGAGGTTTTCTTTAATTCTTGCGAAGGTAATTATTTTACGAGTGAGTCTATGGTACTATGCATATTACGATTTGTTACCGTGCTACGGCTCTATATTCGAGTTCTCAAATCCTAACGGTCGATCCGAACCGTTCATCTTGTTCTCCATATTAATATGTGTTTCGAGACCAAATTTTACATTTTTTGAAATTTTTTTACTATTTTTTTAGATTTATAGAAAATCACTGTTTTTGGATGGTCCAGAATTTTCAGATCAAGTGATTTTCTAAATATCTAAAAAAATAGTAAAAATTTTTCAAAAAATGTAAAATTTGGTCTCCAAACACATATTAATATGGAGAACAAGATGAACAGTTCGGATCGACCGTTAGGATTTGAAAACTCGAATATAGAGCCGTAGCACGGTAACAACCCGTGATATGCATAGTACCATAGACTCACTCTTATTTTACTTGTCACTATAATATAATTTTGAAATCCCTTTTTTGGTCTTTCACTTTAACTTCCTCACTTCTAAAATTTTGGGTTTTCAGGCATTCGCTTTGTTGAGAAGAAATGGAGTAAACGTACATATGATATTGCAAGGGGCATCAAAGGTACTTATCCCTTTGCTTAGATGCCCTTAATTTTTTTAGTTATTTACCATAAGCCCTATAATTTATATATGATGTGTGCATTCTACAAGAGTTATTTTTT
Organism: Carex rostrata; assembly: GCF_964058835.1. Lineage (NCBI taxonomy): Eukaryota > Viridiplantae > Streptophyta > Magnoliopsida > Poales > Cyperaceae > Carex > Carex rostrata. The sequence continues at coordinate 8,210,274 of NC_135921.1, forward strand.
ACAAGGTGGTGTTATTCTTATTATTCTTTTTTCATGAGTAGGCAACATTTAACCATGAAAAAATGATAGCAAAAAATAATATTGATGTTACATAAAATTTAGTAGCTGTTTACTAATAATTTCAGCTTATGCACTTGCAGGTGAACATCTCCTTCATGGTCAATGATAGCGAAGCAAAACAATGTGTGAAGGCCCATTCAGCATTTTTTGAAAATGGTTTCCAGTCAGAGATTGATGCACCAGTGTTTGTCCACAATGGGTCTTTATGGTGAGAAAATATAATTATGAATTTGAATGGAAGTTTGAGTGGATATTTGAAGAGTGTTGCGTGAGGTAAACTCGATATTTAATTTACTCGTGAATGTTGAATTCAGTTCCAGAAGAAGAGATTGATGTGATCCTTGATGTAATATAGACAAATGTGCTTGGTGTATATAATCGACCACCTTTTGATCTAGATGTAGTGCTTCTTAAAGAAATAGGCATTTTTTTACTTTTTTCATATATCCATCTTTTAGTGATTCAACTATTGAATAGCCTTTTGGCAATAAAAAAGATTCTTCTTTGCTTGAGAAGTTAAGATAACGATTGCTGTTCATGACAGTACTGGAGGTATGGAAGCTAAAATTATAGATGCTGCTATAATGTCAAAGCTTGGATTTGATGTCTATGTTACAAAGGTATGTATTCTCTTTTTTTGCTTTAGTACATTCATACTATTTTAAGGGATAGTACAGATAAAACATTGTATAGGTTAACTTGACAAAAATACCCCTATTTAGCAGTGAGTGTACAATTGTGCCAAAAATACCCCTATCCTTAATTGTGACAGCATGTAAGGATAGTTAGGAAACACTATTTCTAATGGGAATTTCAGAAAATTACTTGTTTTAAACTGTAGAAAACTTGAACAACAGCTAGAAACAATAAGTTTGATTAGCTAAGCATCATTTAAAAAAAGTTTATTATATACTTTTTTGAAATACAAATTTAGGCTTGCACCGTTATTTCTAAACTTATTGTCAAAATGCTTTACCCACCAAGCACTGTATTCAACTGGTACTCTATGAATTTATGGTACATCAGGGTTTTGGTGCCTGGAACTGGGGGAGTTCGATTCACTCAAAAGGAAAAATTGGGAATTGCTGGCAGCCTCCGTTTGTTCCAATCAGAGAAAAATGAGGTTGGATTTGTTGTTTCTTTATACCTCTTTGAATGTCAAAGCATGGATTTAAGAACATTGAGGTGTTGGAAAATGATCAGAATTAATTTAACAGGAGAACTGCTTTATGCACAGTAAATAAAGATGTTGAGAAGGCGTTTATAAAAACTGTCGAGGTGGACTGACTAAATGACACAATGAGAGATTCTAATCCTCGTGAGGTTTGTAAACTATTTTCTGTTGTTAGTTTACCATTGTTTGACTTAATTTGGTGTAAAATTTGTAAGTTGGGGTAAAGTGAGGATTGTTTAAATTTAGAAGAAATATTGAGGGTTGACTGAGGATCAATTGTACAATTGATCGGCTTGGTCTGAGCCCCACTTCTTTTTCATTCTTCATTCTTATGGTATGAATGGTTGAATTGTTGAATCAAGAACCTCATGAAAAATCTGAACTCGATTATAAAATTGTGTAGTCTGTTAAATGTGGGAGAATCGATAAAATTTAAAGTTACTGTCCTTACCTTGTTCATTTTTGGAGAAGTTTCGATTGCTCACTAATAGGGTTTATTATGCATTTCAAAAGAACATTATCAGACTTTGATTGTATAAGTATCCTCTCTTTTTTGTGCAAAATCCTGAGAAAAACTTGTAGGCTCCATGGATAACTCGTAGGCCATCATATCAACATACCTGTACCAGTGTTCCACACAAACAAAACCAAAATAAACATATACTGGTACAACATATGCCTAAAACAACCCTTAAGACCAAATTAGATAGAAATTCTGATTCTATGTTGAATTAAGCCAAGCCATTGCATAGCCATATAGAAAACACTTCCATGAACATCCCAAAACAAGAATTTTCATTTTTGGAATTGTCTATGATTTATAGCGAATTTTTGAAATTTTCATTTTTTTTTAATTATCCAGGACTTTTGGCGGCGTTTCAAAAGCGCCGGGAAAGCCAAACTTTGGGCGGCGTTTATTAAGCGCCAGGAAAAAAGGTTGTAAGTGTCGAGAAAGGCTTTTGCCGACGCTGGTATTGCTGACACTTGTCCAAGCATCGGGAAATGTATTTAGTGGCGTTTTTAAGCGTCGGGACATGTATATTATCTTGTAGTGATTTTTGTATGTTTTTGGCTATAAAATCTATTGTAAATGTATTGAGTATTGAATATGAAAAGAGAATAAACTGGAAAGTTCTATTTCATTCATTCCTTGGATGGAATCAGTCACTTGCAAAAGGTAAACAACAATGTGAGTTCTTTCCCTTTTTGCAGCGCAGATAATAGCAAGGTCCTTATCTAAGTCATCATCCACTGCATTTGCATCAGCTCCATTTGCCACCAACACTTGAATTATTTTCAAGCAATCAATTTCAGTAAGATAGTCACTTGTGCCTCTTGAACAAGAATCTCTGCACAACTAGGTGCAGAATCAAAGATAGCAGCAACTAAGGGGTTACAGAAGTCATTGATTACGTGATTTATATCAGCTCCACATTGTAAGCAAGCTTCGACGGAGCCTTGCGGGCTGCTGCAACTAGAGCCGAAGCCATCGAAGCTTACTTACAATGTGGAGCTGATATAAATCGCGTAATCAATGACTTATATAACCCCTTAGTTGCTGTTGCCTTTGGTTCTTTACCTAGTTGTGATTCTTGTTCACGAGGCACAAGTGACTATCAAGCCCTTGCTATACAAGGCTGTTGTAGCTGCTGATCTTACTGAAACTGATTACTTGGAAATGACTCAAGTGTTGGTGGCAAATGAAGCTGATGCAAATGCAGTGGATGATGACCTAGATGAGGACCTTGCTATTATCAGCGTTGCAAAAGGTTGAGAACTCACATTGTTGATTACCCTTTGCAAGTGACTAACTCTGTCCAAGGAATGAATGAAATAGAACTTTCTAGTTTATTCTCTTTTCATATTCAATACATTTACAATAGATTTTATACCCAAAAACATACAAAAATTCCAAATTCATCAATCTCAGTCACAAGCTATTCTTAGGTTGTGACAGCCTCCAGATGCCTTGGACCTCTCAATCTCTGGTAAACTCTTTGTCCCTCTCCCTCCTTCGTTGATTACTGTTTCGCTGAAAAAATACTTATGTTTAGTTAATTTCTACATTTCTCATTTCATCAACTTATAATATAGGGGGAATTTCACGTATACCCCTCAAAAACTTCAATATTACGTATTTCCCCCTCTAAACTAAAAAAACTCACATATTTACTCATTTTATTGTATTTTATATTAAAACACATTCTAAATTTATAAAATACCTATTTTACCTTTTTATTAAAAAAACATAATACGCCCATCTCACTCCAATTTGAATCTGAAGGTTCCTCTACTGTCCGAATTGCTTTAAGATCCGTGCGTGCTACATCAACACGAATCTTGAAGCAAACACACACGGATATTGAAGCAATGTGCACAGATTTTAATGTGTTTCATGCGGATCAAAATTGCTTTGAGATCCGTGCAGACTATATTAGCACGAATCTTGAAGTGAACACGCAATAATCTTATTGCGATGCGCTCGAATCGGACAATATAGGAACCCTTCAGATTCAAATTTGAGTTTAATGGGGCATTTCATACTTTTAATGAAGGGTAAAGTAGGTATTTTATAAATTTAGAATTAGTTTTAATATAAAAGACAATAAAAATGGGTAAATATGTGAGTTTTTGAAATTTAGAGGGGGAAATACGTAATTTCAAAATTTAGAGGGGAAAATATGTAATATTGAAGTTTTTGAGGGGTATACATGAAATTCCCCCTATAATATATATCTAGAGTTTAATTAATTCAAAATGGTACGTTTCTTCACCTGTAGTTCCGACCAAGAAACGTATGGAACAGTGACGACACTCTGGTCTGTTTCGAAAAGGTATCTACTTCTCCTTCTTCGTTCTTCTTCCTCTGTACTGTAAAATAATTCTTCTTGTTGTTTATCTTTTTGTAAGCGAAAACCTTAGATACAAAACAAAAATGTGATGGCAGTATAGTTATGAAGTGTTTAAGAATGAATTCATTTTAAGAAAAATGCCTAACTGATCAGAAAATTTCAATTCAAAATCATGTCTATTATATTCCTTTCTTTTCTATTCTATTAAATTCTTATTTGTTTTGGTTTTGAGATCATAGTGTAACCAAATCCTTCTCTTCGTCTCTCGGGCAAATCCATCATGAATGGTTTGGGATGTAGGGGCGAGGATGTGCATGTGCTTGCAGCAAACCAATTACATAACTTGTTGAATTTTTAATAAGCATGCATACTCTTGCAAAGTTACAATCATCTCATAGACTCTTATATATCTGTATTATCATTTCTGTCACTTGGGTCCCTATTTATTTTGAAAATGCCCAAAAATTCTTTCTTATTTCTTCTCATGTTATACAGTGTTAATCAAGCTTCTAAATAGTTAGCTATAGCGCCGCTATAGCGGTTTTGGACCCAGAAAGCTAAGCTACGGGCTAAAACTGCGCTAATCAAGCTACGACCGCTATAGCGGTAATAGCGGTCCGCTATAGCGCGTAGCGGCAATAGCGGCAATAGCGGTCCGCTATGCTACATGGGTTATGATTTTGCAATTTTTTTTTTCTGAAAACATGATTTTGCAATTTTAATGGGCCTTAATATCTAGATTGGTTTTTTTTTTTACTTTATTAAGTTATATCAATACAATGGAACATGTGCGGGCTATACCGCTATATCAATTAAATTTTGTATCATGCATTAATATATGGTAGTGGTATATTTTGAATATAAAATATATCGATAGTTTTTGAATTAGGGATATTTTGAATGACAATTTGAATTTTGTATTGGTTTAATATGAATAATATTAGAACTTCTTAATTAATTTGATATTTTTTTTCTTGATGAGACATTTTTACTAGGCAAAGCCTTCTATGGACATAAGGACCTATTTGTAAAATGAACATATTTTATTTTTAAAGTTCAAACAGTCGATCCGAACCGTTCATCTTGTTCTCCATATTAATATGTGCTTGGAGACCAAATTTTATATTTTTCTGATTTTGTTTACTATTTATTAAGATGGGTACAAAATTCAATGGTCTGAATTTGATATTTTTTATACCCATCTTAATAAATAGTAAATAAATTCAGAAAAATATAAAATTTGGTCTCCAAAGATATATTAATATGGAGAACAAGATGAACGGTTCGGATCGGCGGTTTGAACTTTGAAAATAAAAATATATTCATTTTACAGATAGGCCCTTATATCCATAGAAGCATCACTCTTTTTACTATTAGTAGAAATATAAAATATAATTTTTGAAATAAAAAAGCGCTATTTATAATAGCTTTCGCTATAGCTCCGCTATTCGCTAAAGCTTTTTTTTGTCTCTCCGCTACACCGCTATAAACGCTATTTAGAAGCTTGGTGTTAATGAAAGGGCTACATGGCATATTAAGGATAACTGAGATAGAATCTTTGCTGCAAAATAGGTATTAAGGGCATATTAAGGGAGTGGGTTGCGATATTAATTTGATCCATGACTCTGAACGGTATATTCCAAATTATGTAACCTCCAAATCTATATACAAATTATCCAAATTTTGTAATCCCCAAATCGAGATGTAGAGGTGGCAATCCCTTTGCGCTGCCTGCTCCCCTTCCCTCATGAAATTTCTAGAGCACATCCTTAAACCTTAATGTTCCTTCTCCCAAGAAGAATGAAAATGAGTGAAATATAAACAAGATTTATATTGTTTTACTGGGATAATATCTAATTATTTAGTAACTATATTTTTTTTATTTTATATTGGTATGTATATTGTTTCTAGTTTGTCTGCTTTGCTGTCTTTTTTGTTATTATAATATGTTCTAGGTCTGCCTTTTAAATTTTAATCAGGTTGATTTAACAGATATAAAGTGAAGGCCGTGGATCGACTTAATTTAACTTGATTTTTTTTCTTTCAGATTCGGACTGGGGCTGCTCAAGTAGAGGGAGCCGTGCATGGCTTGGTATCTTACGAGAAGAAATTCTTTGATGCGAGTGCTTTTTATTTATGTAGTTTCTAGTTTAAGATGTCATCAAATATTTAATAAAAACTTCTCTTTTTTTTTCCTTTATTTTTTGTGGTCTGTGCTGCGGCCGTCGGGCAGTGTAATGAAATTCAGTTTATATGACCGAATATTCAGCCGTATATACTTATAGGGTGAACAACCTCAGAGAAAACAGCTATTCAGTTTATACGGACCGCATGTCCGCATAATCCATTCAAAAATATTTATTAATTAATTAAATAAGAAACGGATCCAGAAAGATTCAAATATGTTGGATCGGATATCTGAGTAAACCAAAATCCAATTCTAAACCCTCATCCGATTTGTACCAATTGAGTTGTTTTGGAGACTATTCCCATCTTCCAGGCTCGAGAGCACTTCTCTATTTTTGTTTTGAAGGATTGGGACTAAAGAAAATGATGAAAAAATGTGCGGCGCATCTTTTTTTCAAGAGTTAATATTTTATTTTTTTGTCCTTCACGCAGTTTCTATTAGAGGTGTCAACGGATAAAATATGGGTCGGGTGGAGATATTTTCATACCTGTATTTGTTATGATAACGAAATTTTTTTTTCTCTTATCCATCTTTTCGAATACGGTACGGGTCGGGTAAACGGATAAAAAAGTGTCATTAACATTTCAATTTGTGCTTTTGATAAAATATTTTTTTAAATAAGAAAAAAATAATTAATAGAACTAATTTGTATTATAAAAATTTAATAAAACAACAAATTTTATTGTATCATGTACAAGCTTCTAAATAGCTAGCTATAGCGCCGCTATAGCGGTTTTGGACCCAGAAAGCTAAGCTACGGGCTAAAACTGCGCTAATCAAGCTACGACCGCTATAGCGGTAATAGCGGTCCGCTATAGCGCGTAGCGGCAATAGCGGCAATAGCGGTCCGCTATGCTACATGGGTTATGATTTTGCAATTTTTTTTTTCTGAAAACATGATTTTGCAATTTTAATGGGCCTTAATATCTAGATTGGTTTTTTTTTTTACTTTATTAAGTTATATCAATACAATGGAACATGTGCGGGCAATACCGCTATATCAATTAAATTTTGTATCATGCATTAATATATGGTAGTGGTATATTTTGAATATAAAATATATCGATAGTTTTTGAATTAGGGATATTTTGAATGACAATTTGAACTTTGTATTGGTTTAATATGAATAATATTAGAACTTCTTAATTAATTTGATATTTTTTTTCTTGATGAGACATTTTTACTAGGCAAAGCCTTCTATGGACATAAGGACCTATTTGTAAAATGAACATATTTTATTTTTAAAGTTCAAACAGTCGATCCGAACCGTTCATCTTGTTCTCCATATTAATATGTGCTTGGAGACCAAATTTTATATTTTTCTGATTTTGTTTACTATTTATTAAGATGGGTACAAAATTCAATGGTCTGAATTTGATATTTTTTATACCCATCTTAATAAATAGTAAATAAATTCAGAAAAATGTAAAATTTGGTCTCCAAAGATATATTAATATGGAGAACAAGATGAATGGTTCGGATCGGCGGTTTGAACTTTGAAAATAAAAATATATTCATTTTACAGATAGGCCCTTATATCCATAGAAGCATCACTCTTTTTACTATTAGTAGAAATATAAAATATAATTTTTGAAATAAAAAAGCGCTATTTATAATAGCTTTCGCTATAGCTCCGCTATTCGCTAAAGCTTTTTTTTTTGTCTCCCCGCTACACCGCTATAAACGCTATTTAGAAGCTTGATCATGTATCATCTTTATACAAATATATATCTATAATTTTATTTTTAAAAATTATATTATATCAAAACGGGTAAGATAACGGAAAAAAATCATTACCTTTACCCGTAATCGATTAGCTAATGATAAAAAAATCTTATCCTTATCCATGTTTTCGAATACAATACGAATCGAATAAACGGGTAAAAGGATGCCATTGACACCCCTAGTTTCTATTGTGCACGTGACTTCAATTATGCCATTTGATCTTTTAAAGTAACAAATAGAAGGATTTGGGCCGAATGATTTTGAAAGATTTGGACCAAATGATTTTGGACTAATAACTACGGGGCTGTTCGGCTAGACGGGATTAAGCCTCCTTAAGGCTAAAGGAGTCTCCTTTAGCTTCCTTAGCCGCTTAATCTTGCCGAACACCGGTTCCTTAGCACGGATTAAGCTTACCTCTTTTAGCCTCCTTTTGCCCGGATCTTAATCCGCTGCCCATTCCTTAAGGCACCATCCCCCCCCTCCTTTTAACTTCCTTAATCCGTTGCCCCTTTCTTTAGCTTACCGAACACCGGTTCCTTAAGCTTCCTTAGGACTTAATCCCCCCTAGAATTAAAGGGTGTTGCCGAACAGCCCCTACAGGAATATTTAACTATAGAAGTATAGATTAATAATTATTTAACTCATAATATTTTATTTTTCAGATTCTTTAGTTTAATGACTCACAATATTATTCATTTGCTCCGTATATATAATTCTGCATAAAAATCTATATATGCAGCTGTATACCGCATATACAATATGTAGTGCTCTTTCACATACTGCATAAAAATCGTATTTAAAAACATTGGTGCTGCCCATGCCCAAATTAATCTGCTGCTGAGTGCTGATGCCCGGTATCTAGTATTTCTTTCTTCGTTTTTATGATAATGCCATGTCAATAATTTGCTTATTTTAAGATCCTGATTATAGCAATTAGCTGATATTGACGACGTAAAGAAATTACCAAAGCTTCAAAAAAGTTATTATTTTTTTTTGTGAAAATAAACATGACTTACAGTACTCTTATATAAACTTAGATCATCAATAAATAATTCAACTTCATTATATTAGAAAAAGTAATAATTTTTAACCCTTGCAATATTGCATAATGCCAAATATACATCAATAAATTTCATTAAAAAAATAGATCGTGAAGAAATGATATAATATTTGATTTATGATAGAAAACTAATAATTTTCAACACTTAAATGTAGTGCACCAATTTTACATCATAATATTTTCCTTCTTTTCTTTGGAAAAAAAATCCAATACTGAAATTATTCCTAAACTTAAAATTTCAATATATTGATAAAACATTAATGAAAAAACAAATTACAACAGAACTTTCTATATTTCCTTCAATTTCCGAAAGTTGCTCAGTTTTCTTCCACCTCAACTTAAAAAAAAAAAAAATACAAAACATATATGAACTATCACCATAATTATAATTAAATAACAAAATTAGAGGGCTTTGAGCATATCCTCAGCACTGCTGGTAGTAAACGCTCCACCTTCCTCCAAATTAAGAACCTTAACCACACCATCCTCAGCTAGCAGAGCGTACCGCCTCGACCTCACTCCAAGCCCCACCGGGTTGTCCGTCAAGTCAAGCTCCACCCCTAGAGCCTTTGTGAATTCACCGTTCCCGTCCGACAGCACCAGCACCTCGTCACCAAACCCCAGCTTCTCCTTCCATGCCTTCAGCACGAACGCATCGTTTACAGACACACAGGCAATCGTGTCGACGCCCTTGGCACGTAGCTCCCCCGCCTTCTCCACAAAACCTGGGAGGTGTTTCTGAGAGCATGTCGGAGTGAATGCACCTGGCACTGCGAAGAGCACCGCTTTCTTTCCTTTGGTAAGTTCAGAGACTGTCACTGTCTTAAGGTCTCCCTCTGGTGGGAAGTAAGAGAGTGTGGCTTCAGGGAGTTTGTCTCCCACTGAGATTGAGGCAGTGACGGATAGAGATAAGGAGGATGACCGTGGCCTGAGTGTACGGTGGCGGTGGTGGTTGTTGAGACGAAGGGAAGTGGAGAAGGAGGAGGTGAGAGCGAGAGAGGGGAGACAAGGTGTGCGGATTTGGCGGTGGCAGGAGTAAGTGGAAACGAGGGATGAAGTGGTGGTTGCCATGGTTGTGATTGGGATTAAATTTGGAGAGATGATCAGATGAGGGGGTTTGATGGGGTTTTAAGATCGGTGGTGGTGAATATTCGGCCTATGAAACGAGAGGCCGGGGGCGTGCATCACGAGATAGAGCAGGGAAGCTCTATCTTGTCGTTCATTTGATAGTATCATAATCAAGAAAAGAGCAGGGAGACTCTATCTTGTCGGTAATTTGATAGTATCATAATCATGATACAACTAGAAAGTGATATCGGTGGCATTTCACCGTGAATTCTACAAAAGTTTAAACCTATTAAATCTACTTCAAATAACAAATTTACTAATCTATTTTACAAATAGTGTATTTAAATGTATTTAATATCAAGTCAAACGGATTAAATATGATAATTTTAAGTTAATTTTAATATATTAATTATTTATTATTTTTTGACTTGATTTGATACTAAAATAATTAAAAAAAAATACATTTTCATGTAAACACCAATCATTAAAAATTAAGTTACATTTTTTTAATACATTAAGTTAATTTTAATATATTCATTATTCAGTAATTTTCCACTTAATTGGATCCTAAAATAATTTTACAAAAATTAAAATTTTCATGTAAACACAAAATTTAGAGTTGGTGACAAATCTTTATCAATATTATGGTAACCGAACTCATATAATTAGATGATTTTTCTTTTAATGAAAAACTAAATTATTTTCATATATTATATTAGCAGCTAGCAAATTGAAATAATCAGATCACTTGTCAACAAAATTAAGAAATATTGTTGATTTATTTTTACTCTATCTACGCAGGTACTTTAATTTTTCTTTCAGTTTAAAGTACCTTAAAAAAAAAATCGTTTAATGCACTTAAAACATCTTAAAATTTTGAAGTCATCACAACATTTGCCAGACTTCCATAGATTGTAATCATCGTTAACTGTGTGATGGGCCTATAAATTCCCAACCCATATCTTCAATTTGTGTGCTTGCTGGATAACCGTTGCTGTCGGCCTGCTATTGCAGGGAGCCGATCGCGCATAAATAATAATAGGGATAGAAAACAGAATATCAAATTCCTATGAAAATTTTATATATTATCGTGTTTTTATGGAGAAATTGGCTGTTTTAGAAGTTCATATGGGTACACAAGAAATTCTCTCATAATAATATATAGATACAACTAAAGATAATGTTTTGAGAGTGAGTCTATGGTACTATGCATATCACAGGTTGGTCTATAATACGGCTTAATATTTGACTTTTCAAAATTCTAACGGTCGATCCAAGCCGTTTATCTTATTCTTCATATTAATATGTATTTGGAGACCAAATTTTATATTTTTTGAAATATTTTTACTATTTTTTTAAATATTTAGAAAATCACTTGATCTGAAAATTCTGGACCATCCAAAAACAGTGATTTTCAATAAATCTAAAACAATAGTAAAACAATTTCAAAAAATGTCAAATTTGATCTCCAAACACATATTAATATGGAGAACAAGATGAACGGTTCGGATCGACCATTAGGATTTTGGAAAGTTAAATATAGAGCCGTATTACAGGCCAAATCATAATATGTATAGTACCATACTAACATCAGTACTAATATTATAGTAAAAAAATACATACCGTTTATAGCCATTTGATTTTTTTGGTTGATATGAACATTACTAACTCTGACAAACAAAATTTGAATCCTTCTTTTTTTGCCTAAAAAAGTTAGCTACTTCGAGGATGATCTGGTATTATCTTTTTTATTTGTCTTACAAACAGTTCAAAGAAAGTTATTTGGGATTCTGTTCATCGTTTTGCATGTTTGCATTATCCAAAAGATATATCTCTCATCTGGCACAAGTTAAAGAAAAACAGATATTAAATCATTTTAATATATTGATATTTGATTGTAGTTATAGTTAAGTAGATAAAACAGTATTGAATAAGTTCTTATTTAATATGTGAGAAGTAAAAACTGCTGAGACGAAAAAAATATCAAAGGTTAAGGATTTCGTGCTTTAACTTTATCTATATGAATGTTTGAATTAACTCAATAAGTATCTTAAAGTACTCCTGGTAATGTAAAATATACTGGTCATTTTTTTAAAGAAAAATACACTAAGGGTCTGTTCGGCCGAATCACTATTCACGTGGGAAATAAAAAATTCAGTTCAACTAAATTTTTTTTTTCCCACGGAAACAGTGTTTTTCAGTTCAAATCCCGTGCCCGCGCCCATTCCTATTTGTCGGCCGAACAGGCCCTAAAAGAAGGAAAATAAAAAAAGGGAAAAAAATTGTGAAATTACAACTTATGTCTCTCACTATGTCATCTCAAGCCAACTCTCAATCGGAAACGAATCCGCTGAAATTCTCGCCTGTGAACAGTGTTCCTGAAATCTCTACTTTTCCGAATCCAGCCCTTAAACTGTTTCGAGATGCGTGCACAGAAAATCCAGCTGTTTGGAGATGTGTGCCGAGGAAAAATTGAACGGCTGAATTCAAAATTTCAGAGATTTGAGAAATATTTCACGAGCCAGGGATTGCAGCAGATTTAAATTCCTCTCAATCTTCTACGTAATTTCTAACACCAACAATCTATACAGTTTGTTCTCTCAGGTAAATATACTGCTGCATCTTTTCCGCCATAGCACAAAACAAATTGTTGCTTTGAATTTGACTGACACTCTTTTCTCCTAATTTTATCCTAGCTATTATATTTTTTTATTAAAGGATTCCAGTACATCTCATCATCTTTTAGATGCTATTTTTAAAAATTGATATCCTATTGTTATTTCACTTGTCAATCACAAACAATTGTTAATAGATTTTTTCCTACCCCATATACAGCAAAGGCTTGTAAAATATGATATACACCAAATGCTTGTACACGATACAAGAAAGCCACCTTGTATCCTCTGTCTATCACAATCCAATAGTCATGGCCTCATGGAACCTGCACAATTCGATTTCTCTTGAAACTTTAATAGGAAATAATACAGCATTTTACGCAGTCTATTTGTTTATTCTTTAAGATTTTTTTTTTCAGAAATTGATATTATTTTCATTTTAATGATAATGATTACATTTTATTGATATGTTAGTTAATGCAATATTTCCATTATTTGAAAACTATTTAACAAAACATCTCTAAAGCTAGAACGTATAGAAATTTTTGTTGCTATTATCACTTGAAAAAATTATGTGCAAATTAAAATAATGAAAAAAAAATAAAGTTGATTGATTTGAATAATAAGGGTAAAATTCATTTGAACTTGAAGAGTTTTACGCGGCGATTTTTATTAATATCCCTAAAACAAATCAAAATTTTAAAAATGTCCCTGTCTCCAAATTTTTATCAAATCTGCCCTGACCGCCTGGGCTTCGGGCGGCCCAAAAAAGCCCGTGAGGCGCCCCCCCATCTGGCGCCCCACTGCCCATCTAATAAACCCTAAACCCGTGAGCCCCTCCCCCTCCTCTCTGCCTCTTCTCCCCCTCCTCTCTGCCGAAAAAAACAGAAAAAAAGAGAAAAAAGAAGAAGGCTGATGGATTCATCCAGCAATTATATGCCCTGGGGTCCGATCAATGCTCGCGCGGTAAGTAAAACCAAAACATACTTTAATTTTAAATTGCAAATCCAGATTACTTACTGTAGGCATAATCATGTTGTGTGCAGCTGTTGACCGCTATGAGAGGAGTTGGACACAGTTTGGCGTGCATGGCGAAGGATGCTTGGCGATATATAGGATGCCAGATGCTCGAGCACACTGCACCAATCGTGGAGACAGGCGGTTTTGAAGGCCGCCTCGTTGGCATGCTGCGCGATGCTGGGGAGAACATCAATTGGCGGGAGATACAGTCTGCACCGCGAAATCCAGATTATCAACGAGTCCCTGTCTACGGCGATGAGATGCCGCAAGCTCCTGCAGGTAATTACAAGTTAATATTAAAAGTACGACACACACAATATTCGTATTTTCGTTGAATTGTTCGTTCTAACTCAGTTAACTTCCAATTATGCAGCTGATGACTCAGGTTGGGCGTTCCACGACTGGGTGCTGAATACCCAAGGATGGGATGCTTATAAAAATAAACACGGAGTTGCAGTAGAGCTTGGCACGGTCAGTCGCCAATTATATCATTATTTGTTGCAGAGTTCTTTGTATGTAGCAAAACTAACATTATTTTAATCTAGAATGGAGCACCTCGTTGGAATGCCGATCCCATATTTAGCATAAATGAGCTGGACCCGGCAGATACAGATGCAGAGGCGTATGGCTCCCACAGACCACGATATGGAGTGGAGATGGAGCATGACTTTGAGGCTGGTGGGAGTTCATCTCAGACTGCAGATGGCTTTGTCTCTGCATTATTTGGCGCACCGCCTCCTTCCACGTATTCTGCAAGCTGGGAGCAAGATCCATGGGAGCTGCGTACACAGCCCGCCAATGCAGAGTCAGCTGCTGGATTTGATCCATGGGCAGCCAGGACAGGTACGCAGCACATGTATACGGGGGACGAGGATGAGGATATGGGGGACGATGAGGAGGATTTGGGAGAGGATGCATTACGAGATGTGAGTCCGCAAAGGCGCATGCAGCCGCACAGGCATGGCAAGGGCGTAGCGGCTCCTAGGTTGTCTCTATCCGGAAGGAGACGAAGATGATGATTGTAGAGTTTTTGTTTATTGTGATATATTTCTGACTGTAGTATTTTGACTATGGGACTGTTGTATTATGTTGACATTACGTTTTTTTATTTTATGTTCATGTTGGTATTATGTTGTTTGCACTTTGCATTTCATTATTATAACACAGTTCAACAATACAATTAAAGTTCAACAATACAATTAAAGTTCAACAATATAATTAAAAGCTTAACAGTATACTTCAAGTAATTACATTCAAACTAAGAAATTATATTCAAGTAATTACAATTTCTTCACTATTTGCGACCCACACTCCCAGCAGACCGCCTGTGACAGGGGCGGTTTGCTAGGGTCCTGACCGCCTGGGCCACGGGCGGTCCACTAGGGATGCCTATTTATTCGTTTTTTCTCTCTCTCTTCTCACTCCAACATCAGTCTACCTTCCACCTCAAAGGCAGAAAGAAGGGAGAAAGCGCTCAAGGCGATTTCGGGCGATTTTCTGGGCGACTACAGCTACAGGTAATTTAAATATTTTTTAAATTATTCTTTAAATATTTTTGGTAATTATTTTTTAAATATTTATTTTAATTATTTTTAAAATATTTATTTCAATTATTTGTTATATATTTTCTAATTATTTTCTAATTAGCCGTTGATTACTGTACAGTTAGTATTTAATTACGCACATAATTAGCCTTCCTAATCAATTGCTGTCACTTGAAACCCTAGTTATAATGGCACCCAAAGTTGGAAAAAATAGAGGAAGAACTGAAACCGAACGCGAAGCAAAAAGAGCACTCATTAATAATTTTTGGACGGCTGAAGCCTACGCGATGAGGAATTTGGAAAGATTGTTTTCACCCAAAAATAAAGAAGCATTTCTGAGCACTCTTGATCCATCAATTAGAAAAATGCTGATGGAAGGCTGGGTGGACAGGGTCCCTCCACCTGGATGGGGACAGTGCTGCATATGTGAGCTGAACGGAGATATGGTGGATATGTTCTTCTGTTATAAATGTGGCAAAGCTGTTCATCCCAATTGCATGGACCCGCATGCAGATCTGCTGAACGACGCTCGTCTCACTACGTGGGAGTGTCCTGCGTGCGTCCGTCGGGCTGAGGAAAAAAAGGGAGCAAGCTCCTCGTCTCGTAAGGCTTAGACCCCAATTGTATGTTGTTGTAGTATTTTATGTTTTAACTGTAACGGTTTGTATAATTGATATTTGAACTGGTTGTTGCTGTATGAATTTTATGTTACCTTTTTCTATGGACTCGACGGTACTGTATTATTTAGTAATGTATTTCAATTTTAAATTCCTGGATTTATTATGAATTTTAATCCGTTTTTCTTCACAAAATTCTTCAAATCAAAATTATAAGATCTATATAAAAAAAAAAAAATCATGGGGCGCCCTTAGGGATGGCGCCTCACTTGCCTTATGGGGCGCCCCAGGGGGTGGCGCCTCACAGGGTATTTTGGGCCGCCCTGGGCCCAGGCGGTCAGGGCATTTTTAAAAAAAAATTGGGAGCAGGGGCATTTTTAAAATTTTGATTTGTTTTAGGGATATTAATAAAAATCGCCGAGTTTTACGGGAGAAGCTATATAAAAATGATGTTTTGAAAGAGAAAAGATCAACAATTTTAATGGGCCTCGCTATAAAAATGTAATGGGCCTCCCAAAATCTGACCCTCTGAAACTAAAAGTCTACAAAATGCAAATAAGTCATTTCCAGAGGGTAAAATTCATTTGAGCTTGAAGAGTTTTACGGGAGAAGCTATATAAAAATGATATTTTGAAAGAGAAAAGATCAATAATTATAACGGCCCTCCCAAAATTTGACCCTCTGAAACTAAAAGTTTACAAAATGCAAATAATTCATTTCCAGAAAAATGCTGGCTATGGGGTTCGAACCCATGCGCACTTATGTGCAGAAGATCTTAAGTCTTCCCCCTTAACCACTCGGGCAAACCAGCTCATTTTTGTTAATACTGCAAATTTTATATATTTGTTCTATTTTCTGATACACACCGTCGAGAATCGGTTCATGAACCAAAAATTAAGGATGTAGTGTCGCTATTAGGTACTAAACGAAAGTAAGAATTAATAAAGACAAGAAAAGAATGGTGACACCAAACATACCTTGACAATATCGGTCATAAGGTTACACATGGATTAGGTTTGGTAGGGATTTCGCGTTTGGTAACCAAATTTTCAATTTTGATTGTAAAGTTGGAGCGCGAAACTGTTGACAATTGCGGGGAATTTTTTTTTTTAAATGATTGGTAGAGGCTACCAATAGTTAGTGGATTGATTAAACCCGTCTGGGGCAGTCCGTGTCTGTGCCCGGTCCTCCCGTGCCCTATGCCCGAGGTACTCTTGCCCGAGCCCGGGTATAGGTCGGGTAAACGGGTACACGGGTTCGGATAAAAAACGGGTCAGTTACCGTTTTTTGGGCAAAAATCCGACCATACCCGGACCGAATTATACCCGTACTCGTACTGTCAGTTTTGTTTATTTAATCACTTGAAATGAGTTCAAAATTAATCAAATATATCTACAATACATACAACATATTCTAACATGTTTCATAAAAATATATTTATACTTTAAAAATTGATCTAATAAATATTTATCCAATTTGATGATTTAATCACTTGAAATGAATCAAGAATAAGAAAAATCTTCTGAGTTAGGCTGGGGTGCTATGGATAGCATAGTGGCCTCTATACTACGGCTCAATATTCGAGTTTTCAAAATCCAAACGGTCGATCCGAACCGTTCATCTTATTCTCCATATTAATATCTGCTTGGAGACCAAATTTTACATTTTTCTGAATTTTTTTACTATTTATTAAGTATTTTACAAAATTGTTGATCCAACGGTGGCTGCACAAAACAGTAAAACCGTTGGATTAGCGATTTTCAAAGTGGCTTAATAAATAGTAAAAAAATTCAGAAAATTATAAAATTTGGTATCCAAGCAGATATTAATATGGAGAATAAGATGAACGGTTCAGATCAACCGTTTGGATTTTGAAAACTCGAATATTGAGCCGTAGCATAGAGGCCACTATGCTATCCATAGCACCCCAGCCTAACTCAAATCTTCTAATATGCATGCGACATGATAAATATTTATTACTAAGGTTTTATACAGTAAAAGTTATTTATAATATTCAATTGAGCTAATTGAATTCGGTACAAGTATTAGACTATATTTGGAGTATTAACTATCAACTTTGATGATTTAATCACTTGAAATGAGTCAAAATTGATAAGTTTAAAATAAAAAAAATCTAAATGAGGAGGAGGGTAACTTTTATTTTTTAATCTATTGCTTTAAAATAATTCATAATTATTTTTAAAGTAATTGATTTAAGAAATTTTTTATTTATATTTTATTGTTTTAAAGTAATTGATTTAAGATATTTTTTATTTATATTTTATTTAACCTATTGAAAATAAATGAACGTTTACAAAATATATTATCAATTTAAAATGAATGTTTACAAAATATATTATCAATTTAAAATGTAAACTAAAAATTTTGAGATATAAATAAATTATGAAACTATATAATTAGAATGAGAATTTGAAAATAAAATAAAATGACTCGTGTAAAGAAATAAATAAATACATTTGTACTTAGCCGAATAAACATACAAATTTTCGCAAGAATAATTTTTATATATAAGTTACAAATTTTATTTATTTAGGAATTATAAATATGTGACTTGATAATTTTATGTATATATATACATATATATATACTATTTGATATTAAACTATTCAAATTTTAAAAGTCGAATTATAAACACGTAATAATATTTATATGACACTGTTAAAAAAAACAGAAAAAAATAGAAAAAAAAAAACCGGACCAGATCATCCTGCCCCTCAAGGGTACAACGGGCACGGGTATAGGACGGGCAGGACACAGTTTTTGAAAAAAAAAACCCGGGATACCTGGCCTGAGATACCCGTCTACCCATGCCCAATCTCTACCCGTGCCCGTACCTGGGTATGCCCAGCCCGCCCTGCCCCTACCCGAGAGCAAACCACTACCAATAGTTACATCCCAGCAAATTAGTGCTAATCATTTCGATTCTCTATGCACTATCCATCCACTACATGTCCGTCTTTAAACCTTTATTTTGTGTTTTTAAATCGATTGATCAGATTACAAGAAATTCTTTTATGGCATGGATGTAGTGGTCAATAAAGAAAGATAAATTAGTCCAATTGGACCCTCTGTTGTAGGTCGAAGAAGCTAAGTGGGCTAAACATACTGGATTTAGTTACAAGTGACATTGTGATAATGACAATTAATGGTGGCAGCCCAAACCAAGACTGTTTAAACAAATTCAAGTGGCCATTGGATCCGACCCGACCTAAGAATAATTAATCAAAAACTCAACCTTCTTCCAACTCATCGATCATCAAACTGGTTAAAGAGTGATAAACAATGCGTTTCAATTTGGGAAATAAAAGATTAAAGCGCGTTGTCCAGGCATAAAAAAATTATAATTAAATTTGTATTAATTTTAACTGTTATGTAAATTTAAACTGTTCATATGAATCTTCATGCAAATCAAACAATTGAAATTATATATAGAATTTTTGATTGGATGCCAGTAGAAATTCATCACCTTCCAAGAAGAAAACAAAACACACGATTGACACGAGCTAAAAGCAAACCCATAATGGAAATGGTTGCTTGACTCGTAGTCGTAGGTCCTTGTTTTATTTTTCTTTTCGGTTGACTTGACTGGCAGTCTTATATTTACATGTAACATACAATGCAGTTGTTCATCTCCCCCTCGTTTTAAAAAAGTCTGATCAATTTAAGACGGTCCTTCTAAATTGGGGCCAGGGCTGGAATATGACTATATGACCAATTAAATTGCATTGCCACGTGAGTACGTACGTGACCACAGGTCTTTGGTCACCACATGCGGTCCTTGTAAAGCATGATACACATTTTGCGTCCCTTCAGAAAATAAAAATACCATCTCAAAAAAAAAAAAAAAAAAAAAAAAAGTTGGAGAAAAGCCAGAAATCTAACTCACAAATTAGTTGTGAGGAAATTTTTACCGCAAAAAATAACCATACATGTACAAGACAACAATTAATTATCACGTGAAAAGTTTAGTAATCGCAAGGGAAGACGCAGTTTTGTCAAAAATCTCATGAAGGTTAGAAAATTTAAAATTATTGGCAATTTTGCTTCAGATAAAGATAATTACATTAGTGGAATACATGATTTCAATGAGCAGAAAGAAATTTATATTATGTTCATTTCTTTCTTTCTTTCTTTTTTCTTGTTTGATGAGGTCAAAACTATTTGCTCATTAGTGGGTTGATTCCTCATGAATTAATTTGAACACAATTAAGACAAATAAATTATTATTTCAATTCGACCTAATCATCGTTTTCCGTTACTTTTGGCCTTTGAGTTTATTTATTATCTTTAAATATGACAGTGAATCGTTCGAAACTCCGAATGCGGATCCTATGAGGTTACTCAATTTTGAATTTGAATGTAGATTGTCTGATCAGAATTCGAAACAATTCAGTTGGAAGAATAATGTACTAAATCTCTTTAATATTTGTACCGAAACACATATGATGGTCCGGATCTAAATTCAAAATTTGAATTACCTTAGGTGATATAATTGTAAATAATTGAATCATTTTTTTTTTGCAATTGTTTTTTTTTTAAATCTTTTTTTACAATTGTAAAAAGGTTGGAAACTAATGTGCGACTTCACTCTTGAGTCTTGATCACAAAAATAATTCTAGAAATATTTTGACAATAAGTCTAATTCTACTTTTATAAAATCAAACAAAAAAAAATTGAATTTCCACGTTCTTTCCGGTCAAAAAATGAGTAATGTAGTCGTCCTGACCTAAATTAGATCCATTCATCTAGAAATTTGGGCCCCAATTTTGTTTTATATGATTGACCCATACTTCTAAAGACACACACACACACACAAAAATCGAAGTATTATAGATATTTACCTGTAAGTTGACTCGCATTAACTAGAAACCATGCCTCCGCCTTGAATTATAATTGTGAGGTTGTTAAATATCAACAATATTATTAAAAATATGATGTTTACAAGCTTGAAAATCTCGTTGTTTTAGTAAATGTGCTTATGTCAATCAGTTGTAAATAACGGTATGCGGTCGTCGAATGGATAGGGTATCGTCAAATGATTAATCGGGAATAATCGAAAATAATCGGCCATAATGGAAAATAATCGATCAGGTTTGGTCACTACCAACGACTAATTGGCCTAAACGAACGTTTTTTACAACACTGATGTCAATACCAGTAGCAGAACTAGAAAATCTTGATAAGAGATTGAAATTTAAAATACACAATATGGTGAGTGAGATTTAAACTCAATTCTCTACAACCACTATACTACAAATAAATATTCGATATTTTATAAAATGAACTATACTATATAAAAATTCTAAAAAATAAATAAATAAATAAATTTTAATATACATAATTTAAAATTTAAAATTATAGAGATAACTTAGCCTCTCTAACAATGAACCGAAATCTGCCCCAACTTAATCTTATTTATTGAATAGAACATAAGGTAAGATTATATTTAACTAAAAAAAATACCCAACTTTAATTGTTTGATATGCAATTCACCGTCCAAGATTATCTCCTTCTAAAAATTTGGGTCTCCAATGTGAAAATGATTTCTGGATAACGGTTGCATGAGATACTGAACCAAATACAAGAAGAAAGGGAAGATTGTTAATAAATCAAAGTTTAAAGAATTATATATTTGTATAAATACAAATTTTTAGAAGACAATTCTGGATATAAAAACATGGCAAAGGCTTATATGGACATAAGGATCTATTTGTAAAATGAATATATTTTTATTTTCAAAGTTTAAACAGTCGATCCGAACCGTTCATCTTATTCTCCATATTAATATGTGCTTGGAGACCAAATTTTACAATTTTCTGAATTTGTTTACTATTTATTAAGATGGGTACAAAATTCAATGGTCTGAATTTGATATTTTTTGTACCCATCTTAATAAATAGTAAAAAAATTCAGAAAAATGTAAAATTTGGTCTCCAAGCACATATTAATATGGAGAACAAGATGAACGGTTCGGATCGACTGTTTGAACTTTGAAAATAAAAAAAGTGTTCATTTTACAAATAGGTCCTTATGTCCATAGAAGCATCACTCTAAAAACATTACCAAAAAGAAAAGAAAAAAAGAGTAATTAATTATACTGACAATGGCCCTTCATCATATCATTAATTTGTGATGAAAACAAATACATGGCCCAATTTCAACCGTATTGTAACGACCAAGTGAGGGTCCCTGGTGCCCAAGTGCGTTGTAATCAAAAAACAGAACAGGGACCCAGCTATATAATTCACAACCACAAAATACTGGTAACATAAATTCAGGAAATTGGTAGGGTCATATATATATATATATATATAATTTTTTTTTTTTTTAAATTGGCAGCGTGCTAATACTTCCACGATACACAAATGACAAACCGACCAACACTTGCAATCATGATTAATTTTGTATTTAAAAACCAAACACGAAGCATTCGCCGTTCCATTAAAAGTTAAAACAAATTGCGGCACAGATAGCACTCAGCGGTGTCGCCACCATCTTTTCTTTCCGTCCGTTGCGACACGTGTCGGCATCTCTAGTGTTCAACGATTTGCCCTTCTAACCACTGCCTTTCCGGTGTATCGGCGTGTCGCAATTTCACCGCCACATGGCCCATATTCGCATAATCCAGATTTCGAATGCGAGACACTTGGTATAGCGTGCGGGCCCATGAGGCCGGGTCGCCGGGACATAAGATCTAAACAAATCTTTTAAAAGATTAAATTTCACTTTTAAGTCACCTTCCTCCACAAGGATGTGATTAATTTTACTGTGATTTCGAAACCTACATTTCTATACGAAGAGTTAACAAAAAAAAAAGATTTTTTTTTTCTCTTCATCATATCTCTATTTTTAAATTTTTTATAACTCAAAATTTTAAAATTTAAATATCAAAATAACATATTTAAATATGATCTACAATATTTTTTTCTATGTATATATAAAAAGAGGAGGGTTCAAATGGCTCCATCTCTCTCCATCATTTTCAAAGTTCAAACAGTCGATCCGAACCGCTCAACCTAACCTCTATGCTAAAATATGTTTTGAGACCAAATTTTATATTTTTAGGAATTTTTTTACTATTTTTTTAGATAGGTAAAAAAAATACTGTTTTTAGATGGTTCAGATTTACTGATTTTGTACCTATCTAAGAAAATAGTAAAAAAATTTCTAAAAATATAAAATTTGGTCTCCAAACATATTTTAGTATGGAGGTTAGGTTGAACAGTTCGGATCGACTGTTTGAAATTTGAAAATAATGGAGAGAGATGGAGGCACAAAAACATAGAGGTATTTGAACCCTCCTCAAATAAAAAAATATAATATTTTTACTTTGTTGTGATTGCTATCAAAAACTTGTAAAAATTCATTGATGTAGATAATATCTTGATGTTGATTTTCAATTCATTGATTTATATAAAATATACACCGAAAGAGATAATTTTTTATGTGTATCTAAAAAAATAACATAGATCATTTAACAGTTTTATTTTAGCATATAACTTAAAAAATAAAAACATGGTAAAAACCCGAAGTATTTGAATCCTCATCTTGTAGAATGCATATCCTATGAGATATCTCATATTTTACGTGAACGACGTGTCCGGTGCCTATTCGAGGATAGCATAGGGGCAGTATTATTTGAACTTTGAGATTCGTGTAGAACGTACTTGAAGGGTTGAGATTTTCCGAACAGTCACGCAAAATATGAAATATCTCATAGGATGCGAATTCCATCTTGTATATTACATATTGCTGCATTTAAAGTTAAAAAGAAATTTAATGCTTCTTTTAAGGCGTGTGGTACTCAATAAGCAAAAATGGAATGCACTTCAGGTGCAAAATTCTTCCTCTGTTGCTTGTAGGAAGATTAAAATTTCTTTTCTTTAAAAGTTTAAAAAATTGAATGTTTTGATATATTTATATTAGGGGATGAGCTAAGGTGATTTATAAATATATTTATATATTTATTTGGATCCAACGTTCATCAGACTTAAATTTGAGTTCGATGGGTTTTGCGTCTGTTTAATCCACTTTAAAATTTATGTGTATTGTTTTAATATTTGTGTGTTCACTTTAATATTAGATCTAGTGTACACGGCTTTTAAAGCAGATTAGACGAACGCAAAATCCATGAAACTTAAATTTGAGTCGGATGTGCATCGCAGCATCGGACCCAAATTGACCCCTTATTTATAAACTTCAATGTTTTTTTTTTTTATCAAAAAGCTATATAAATAAAATCAAAGTCTTGAATTTTTTTTTCTCTATTATTTAGACAATATGTGCATGTGTATGTGTAGCTTTTAATTTTTTTTTTAAAGTTAAGGCTAGAAATCCTGTTTCCTTGCATTGAAACGTAAATTACAGAACTGACCAGTTAACTAGATAGACAGGTATAGTTCCTGCATGTTCTCCCTAAATATCTAGGATAATTGTTAATGCGTATCTTTAATTAACTTGATTCGGTTTAATGATTCTTTCATTAATGAGCAAATAAATTCTAAACCGTATCAAAATAAATATACATTATATTTAACTGATGTATGACACATGTAATAGTAAGTCAAGGAAAGAAACATGTCTCTATCACTAAAATCTCTCTAAATATACCATAAAATCCAATATGCTAGAATTGCCCTACTTGATGTAATGATAATTAGGGGAAAGTAGATAAAATTAAGAAACGTATCTTAATTATCTCTAAAATATCTTTAAAATATCTAGAGTTCTCTAAAACCTTCTATACTGATTAAGAATACCAAATAGGCATCTAAAAGCTCTGTATTTGGGTAAGCAAACAAACCCAGGGGTTTCTAAAACTCACAATTAAAAGATAAAATAATTGTTTGAGTCCAAGCAAAATATCTACATGGAAGAAGTTAATGCAATGTGCTTTTATTTCTTTCATAATTATGATTTTAATATTTAGCAAAATATTTTGATAGTAATTTGCAAATTGTCGTAGCGAAGTCTTAAGAAAGAGTACTAAAGCTAGCATCCACCATGTCCACCAAGAAGACTTGATGATTGTAACTCTAAAATCTATTGGATTGAATTCAAATGACGAATTCAAATCGTTGAAATCGATCTACTACACGAGCAATGCGTGTACATGAAATTTTTTTCAAAATTTTGATTTCGTTTAATCCAATAACAAGCGGTAAAAAATGATAAACAACGAATAAATTAAAATAACACATAAATCTTTAAATTTTTTGAACCGCTCAAATCTTCTTGATGAGCATAATGCACACCAGCTTTACTCCTTAAGAAAATATAAGGGATAGACATGATTGTTGTAAAAGCTAACATACATAAATAGCGGTTTTAATTAAAATTTACAATATATGCTTAATATAGAGTAAAGCTAGCGTTTGCTATGCTCATCAAAAGACTAGGTGAGCATAGTTTCAAAATCTATTGATTTGGCTTCAAATGACTAATTCAAATCGTTGAAATCGATATACTTCAATGGTGATGTGTGTAGATACAAATTTTTGAAATTTTGAACTTATTTAGTACAAAATCAAGTGGTCAAAAAAATGATGAAAAGTGGAGCTTTATAAGTTACTTTAATGCATTCATTTTTCATTATTTTTATTGTTTGATTTTATACTAAATAAATTCGAAAATTACAAAATTTTGTATGTACACACATCACTCGTAAAGTATATCAGTTTTAACAATTTGAATTCGTCATTTGAAACAAATCCGATAAATTTTAAAGGTTATATTCATCAAATTCTCTTAATAAACATAACACACTAACTTTACTCCTTAATATGATCTAAATTATAAATCAATACTCAATAAAAGTGGTTGAGATTCAAGTTTTCTAAGGCATGTCATGTCATCAAGATATTTTTAAACATTGGTTCAACCGTTAATTATTATCAAATTTAATCATATGGTTGAAAATTATTTACCTTTTTTAATAATAAATATTCATCCATGTGTGGTATATCTAATTCAATGTACAAAATTAATTGTTATATTGTGATCATCTATAAAATTTATATAAATTTTTTATTGTGCATTTTATTTGATAGTGTTTATTTTAATTTAAAAATTAATTTTTTTCAACAATACATACTTTTATTTTTGGATGAAGTCCGAAAAGTTTGTCATAGTTATATGATAAAAAATTTAAATTGGTATGGTATTGTAATACATAACACATAAAATTCACATTGAAAAAACTGAGATAGACTTTTGATATATGGTGGACCTATGTTAACTTATAGCTAATTGGGTTAAGTATCAGGAAATATTGATTAACATGTTCCCAAATGCATATTTGTTTTTTGTTGCTTGGAAATTATACTTCTAGAATAAATGCGGCAATCACAGAAATAATCAAGATTCAAGAAAACACACACACACACACACACACAAGAGATGAATAACACAACTAGAGAAAATTAGGAGTATTTATTAGAGTTTTTAAGCAATATATAATCTATAATATGGATTATTGTTAAGTCAAAGTTCGATTATAGAAAAATATATAACATATTGAAATTTTAAATGATATGAAAAAAAAATTATGAATCATTGTTGAGAATTTGGAAAATATAAGACACAACTCATTTAGCATTACGGATAATTAAAAGGATACAATGAATATTGGAATAATTAATAACCTTCGAGTCGGTTATAATTCTAACTTCTATTGTTATTTTTCCGCATTTTAATTGTGTTGGAGCCGAAGGTCATGTTTGGTTGTGGAGTAAAGTTAAACTGGATTAAATTTCTTACTCCAAGCTAAATCGGAGCAAGTTAATTATGTTTGGTGGAGTAAGCTAATTCACCTCTCTAGGTAGTGTAAGTTACTCCGGTTTAACTCAAATCTTACTCCATCTTAAATCGTCTATGTTACTCCTTATTTGACTCCTTAAGCGTGGAGTAAGAAATTTACTCCACCTCTTACTCCACAACCAAACATGGCCTAAAAGAATAAGAGAGCAATAGCCAATAGCAGGTAAAAAACGACATTTCTAAATGTATTCTATTACTTAACGCTGTATTGTCAATTGTCATTGGTCAGTACCTGTGTTTTTGTTTGCATTTTCAGCTGAATTTGTTGACTTGGATAGAAAATGACAAAACTATATGATTGCAAAGAAGGGAAATTTGAAGTTGCACTATAAATCCGGAGCGAAATTTGGTTCTTTTATAATTTGGCGGGTCCAATAGTCTGAACTAGAGAATTAATAAATAAGTTGTAGATCTGTACGTAGCATTTAAGATTTTTTATTGTTTTTGATTGAACGTCTAAAAAGTAAAAGCCTATAGTTTCACAGAAACATATACCTAAACCGCAATGATGCTATTAGAAATAGGCATCTGGGTTGCACTACTAAACAAAATTTTGACACAGGAAATTCTGACAAGGACAGGATGTCATATTGAACCACATTGCGAGCTATGCGAACAATTTTTTTTTAAACCAGAGACCATATTCTTTGGACTTGCCCATATGCACAAACTGTTTGGACGGGCCGGGTGGACAATATGCGAATAAGATAGGGATCTACATTCAGTTTGGGTGGCAGGGTGACTGGCAAGCCAATCTGAGAGTCAGTTTGGGTGGCAGGGTGCTGGGCTCAGGGGGCGGATCTACATTCATTCGTACAGATAGGGGTGTAAACGGTTAAATACATATCGGATAGTGATTAAACTGTATCCTTAATTATTTGTTATAATTTTTTAGATATAGATACGCCATATGGATATGAATAGTCTCGGATACGGATACGAATTGGATATTAAACGCTACAGATATGTATCGGATATTGGACAGATACGGATATTAAATATAATATTTTCATAATAAATTTGTTGATTACAGAATATATATCATATTATCAATATATATATATATATATGTGTGTGTGTGTGTGTATATGCAGTTTAATAAATCATTAGTATGAATATGTAATTTAATAAATCAATTTAAGAACATAAAGTACATTTGTTGTAGTTTAAGACATGTAAACGGTCAGATACGGACAGTTAAAAATCTAACCGTATCCTTATCCGCTATAATTTTTCAGATACGGGTACAGATATGGATAGTCTCGGATACATATACAGATCGGATAATTTAAGTAATTTTCCGATTTCGGATTCGGACGAAATCAGAAAATATCCGATCCGTTTACACCCCTACGTACGGGTGTTAAGCCACCCTATAATTTTAAAATTTTAGTTATGTATATTGAAATTTAATTGAATTTTACTTTTTTAGAATATTTTATATAGTCTAGTCCCTTCATAAAATATCATATACTTACTTGTAGTTTAGTGGTTAGAGCTTAATTTGTGACTGTGGAGAGCTTAAATTCAATTTCCATCAATAATATATTTTTTATTTTAATTTTAACACCTCGATCTACTATGAATTTGTAGTTCCACCTTCTGTGGCACAAGACAAATAAACGATTGTTCTAAGCGGAGGCAAATCAAGCGAGACTGCTAATTGATGAAACATATGATCAATTCCAAGGCTGGCTTTTGCCCGCATAACATGCATCAGGTAAGAGTGGGGGTCGACTCAAGCGGAACTGGTCAGCAGCTTATTGAGATTCTATTCACTATAGCTGTTCCCATTAGATTGGAAGTGAAAATTGTGTATTTTGTACATATATATATTACCTTGCATAAAACTCTTTTAACAACAATAAGGTAGGCACTTTTCGCGAGAGAAAAAATATATTTATGGCGGTACTTCGTCGCAAAAAGTACCGTCGCAAATAGAAAAAACACGTTTATAACAGTACTCCGTCGCAAAAAGTCACTTTTTTATCCTCGCGAAAAATGACAATCTTTTGTAGGATCTTAACAGTCCTAACCATAGTGACAAGATATCCGAATTATACTCGAATTATATATGTTTATTTCTTTTTTGGGGTGATGCCGAACTGAGCGCCGAATTATTCGATTGATCGAACTTTTTCTGAATTTTCCGAATTATTTACGAATTTTTTTCCGAATTTTTTCAAGAACAATTACTTTTTTTGGTTTTTTTTTTCTCCCTTGCAGGACTGAGATTTTTGATCCGAATTATACCCGAATTATTCCTGAATCACAAATTTTTGATTTCGCCGAACCAAATCCGAATAATTCATTTGTCACTATGGTCCTAACTTGTTCAAGGTCGGTTCATTAACAGCTTTAGGATGCATTCAAATTTAAGATCTATTCGGCAAGAATGAAATTTTGAAAAGGGTAGATAATTGTGACTTAATAATTACCGAACAAGGAAATTATTAAATAAAATTGTGAAAAAAAAATTAGGTCAAAAAATGTACTAAAAGGTATGTTTGAATCTTCCTTTATTCCAGTTAAAGAGAATATTTTATAAATAGAATACTAAAAGAATTTACTTTTCTGCTGATGAACACATAAATAATATGAAAACGATTACGTAAATGCTGATTTTTCAGTCCAATAGTAATTTTCTTTCAAACTGCAAATTCCGTCTATTATTTTATTTTTTTTCTAAATTGTAGCTAAAAAATTCGGATGTAAATGCCCCCTATGCAATTTGGAAACAAATCTGCTACAGGACTCTGTTATTCCCATCTCAACCATTCAAAATTCTCTATATGCGAATGTCAATGTTGAAACTTTTTCATGCACGAATCTGGAATCTCAACAAAATTTAATGGTTGGGATAGGAAAAACAGGGTCCTATTATTCCATTGGAATAACAGCAGATTTATTTCCATGCAATTTACGGAAGTAATGTAACAAAGATATATAAAAAAACTGATGAATGTACGTACAGATCCGAATAAAACATATTTATATAACAGATTCCCATCCTGTAGGTACGAGCAGTTCTTTTTTTTTTTTTTGAGAAAAGGTACGAGCAGTTCTGATGCAAGCCTGTCAGTAGCAGAATTAAAAGTTATTGTCAGAGAGAGAATATTAAAAACATAATAATCTATTGCATTAATTACTTTTATATATTTACCGAAAGATACTTCTTTTTTAAATTATTAATATCAATTTTAATTGGGGCCGCCGGTCCCACCAATTTAAAATGCTTTGTGCATTGTGTGGTTGGTACAGGAATGCTCGAATGCCAGATCTTCTATCCAGGCTTCCAGGGCACCCGATGAATAGAAGCCGTCTGATTTTCTCATGATCTTCTGCTACCTCAATTTAATCGGATGGCCAAAACAATTTCACAGGTTGCAACGCTGGAGAGAATAATATATGCCAATATGGCCTGAAGAAGAACAGTTCTCGGGCCACAGTCAAAGATAAGCTGACATCCAATGGAAGTAGCACAGGAAGTAGGGGAGGCAGTTCAAATTGTACAAAAATAAAACTTCATGTTTTTTCTCTCTCTTTTAGGGCGTGTTCGGCCGACAAATGAGAATGGGCGCGGGCGCGGGATTTGAACTGAAAAACACTGTTTCCGTGGGAAAAAAAAAATTCAGTTGAACTGAATTTTTTTTTCCCACGTGAATAGTGATCTGGCCGAACACGCCCTTAGTTTCCTTATGTTTTCTTCTTTCATTTCTAATTCATTTTATTATGTAAAACTGACATTACTTACATCTTGATTAATGAAATATAGAGACTAGACTTCTAGATTTCTTTTTCAAAAAAAAAAAAAAAACTGACAAAACAAAGAGTCACTTTTTGTTTTGTTTTTTAAAAGAAAGAAAATGAGGGGTAGGTAAATTTTTGGAAAACGCAGGTTTATAAAAAAAAAAAAAAAGTTGGAGAAGAGGAAGTCATAGAGATTTTTTATTTTTAGAAAATCATATTAAATAACCAAAAAAATAGAATGAATGCCTCTGTTTTTCGATGTGGTAGATGGGTTCGAAATTTTTTTGAATTCAAACTTTAAATAACCAAAAAAATAGAATGAATGCCTTTGTTTTTTCGATGTGGTAGATGGATCCGAAATTTTTTTGAATTCAAACTTTGAACTGTGAAATGAGTAGCTCTTTTTTTTTATGTGAAATAGTTTGGATGTGTAAAAAATTTCCGGTTCAAACTTTGTATCTAAATATTTTTTAAGATTAATCTAGCACATTGGAAATGAAGAGACTCATTCTATTTTATTTTATTATTCAAAGTTAATTTCTAAAATAAAAAATTGTAGAGGTGATATGACGGAAACACTGAAATGGCGGGTCCAAGGTGGTGGTAGGTGGTTGCTGAATTCTGACATTGTATTGTTTTGACCCGACCTAACCCTCTATTATCTCTACCTCTACGAAACTGTAAAATAGAAATTACAAAAAATGTGCAAATTTCTTTCCCCTTTCCAATCTCTTTCCTTCGTTTCACCTCGCACCCTCACACCTACCAACCAAACCCACATCGACCATCGTATATAAATCCCTCCTCTTCCATTGATGCCCTCAGCTTTTGGGATCTACATTTTTCCAATTTACCCAAAGCTTAAAATTAGAAACAAGTAAAAAAAGAAATCCATACCAAGTAAACAATCCAAAGGATTAAAAGAGGAAAACTGAGTTTGATTAGCTACTGTTCTTGCATAAATTTTTGAAGAAGGAATTACACAGAGGTGAAAAGAAATTGAGCAGGAGAAGATCAGAGAAGATATGGAAGCCGCCATGCAATCCAGTTTCACCAGCCAAAAGTTGTATAGAACCCCAGCCGTTCGGTGCTCGGCCGTCACCGGCAAAGCAGCTTCGGTTTCCTTCCCCAACTCGCTGGGATCCAGCCGAGCAGATTGGCAGAGCATGTGTGCAATTATCAACAGCAACTCTGCCGGTCTCGTACCTTATAATCATTCCACCAGCAGCAGCAGCAGTGACGACACCAAGGTGCCAGTGATCAACGGCCACCATGATCCTTCGGCAACCCTCGACATTGTGCCTGTCTCTAAATTAGCCCGGCCGCTTAGCATCTCTGATCTGTCCCCGGCCCCGATGCATGGCTCGGAGCTGCGTGTTGCGTACCAGGGCGTGCCGGGTGCCTACAGTGAAGCGGCAGCCGGCAAGGCGTATCCAAAGTGCGACGCCATCCCGTGCGACCAATTTGAGGTGGCCTTTCAGGCGGTCGAATTATGGATTGCCGACCGTGCGGTACTTCCCGTGGAGAATTCTCTGGGAGGCAGCATCCATAGGAATTATGACCTGCTTCTCCGCCACCGGCTTCACATAGTCGGAGAGGTACAGCTCCCGGTTCACCACTGCCTCCTTGCTCTCCCTGGAGTGCGCAAGGAGTGTCTGACACGTGTCATGAGCCACCCGCAAGCACTTGCGCAGTGTGAGCACACACTTACCTCTCTCGGTCTGAATGTTGCTCGTGAGGCCTTTGACGACACAGCGGGAGCAGCCGAGTACATAGCAATTAATAGCCTACGTGACACTGCAGCTATCGCTTCCTCCCGGGCAGCCGAGCTATACGGACTAGAGGTGTTGGAGGATGGGATCCAAGATGACTCAGGAAATGTGACCCGGTTCGTCATGTTGGCAAGGGAGCCAGTGGTGCCACGCACCGATCGGCCGTTCAAGACAAGTATAGTGTTCGCTCATAACGGCGAAGGGACTTCTGTTCTGTTTAAGGTACTCGCCGCTTTCGCCTTCCGGGATATAAGCCTCACAAAAATTGAGAGCCGGCCCCACCGCAACCAGCCGATACGAGTAGTGGACGATGCCGATGTGGGTACAGCCAAGCACTTTGAGTACATGTTCTATATTGATTTTCAGGCTTCTCTGGCCGAGGCGAGAGCGCAAAATGCTCTGGCCGAGGTGCAGGAGTACACGTCGTTTTTGCGCGTATTAGGCAGCTATCCAATGGACATGACTCCTTGGTCTTCTTCTTCTTCCTCTACCATTGCCTCTTCTTCAGGCAGTTCATAAAAAGTAGCAGACAAAGAGAAGGAAAGAAAAAAAAAATATCTGAACTTACATAATTCATCCATTGTATGATGACCCGGATCCGATTGGACCTCGCAAATGTTTTTTTTTTCTTTCAAAGGAAAAAAATAATTTTCAATGTAATATTTTTTGTGTGAATGAGTGTAAATTTGTTTATTTTTGTTTTGTTACTATTCAATTATGATTCATGAATCACCCGATCAAGACTGATTAAAATATATTTTCCAACAATGGGTTTGGTTTGATGACGCCCTTTATTTGATTACAAGCGAAAACAAATAATCAAGCATCAGCAATTTACGTCTGATGGTTCAATTTGTTTTGGTTCTATAGTCCGTGTGCTGCATGAAGCCAAAACTTCTCTGTTAAAGTCTTTTCCCTAATAAACACGGAATTGAGAAACGAGAATGATGCTCTCTCTCATTTATTTTAGTACGAGAAAAAAAAGCAAGTATCAACGTTCCAGTTTTGTGATAAGCCGCCTGCGCCAGTGAATCACATTCCTACCTAAACGGACTATAGTTAGATCATTAAATTCTGATTAATTAATTATTTAATTAATTAATAGGGTAGATGGTGGATGTGTAGTTTGCCTACTCATATAGCATGTGACGATCGATCGGAAGATTAGCACTAAGAATAAAGAAAAATATATATATATATATTAGTACTAAGTGCAGCTGCGTCCCACCAATTGCCAAAGACAAATATTGTATATTGCTTAAATGTAGGGTTTCTTGCTATTTTTGTGCAATAGCCTTTTCAACAACTACTTTTATTGTCATAGCTAGCTATAGCTCTGCGAAAAACACGATAGTTGTTATTTAGAATCTTACTTAAGTGTGATAATTAGTGCTAATGACACATTACTAATATTTTTTTTTTTTTTTTAAAAAGGCAAAAATTGCCCATTTCATTGCTGAAATATAATAATTACAAAGACCAGTTTTTATCTATTTAGCCTAATGAGTTCATTATCACTCTTTACAAAACAAAATGAGTAACATGCAATAAAACCACCAAAACTTGCTATTAGCAAGGCAACAAAAATATGCTAAATTTGCTAAAAACTAAGCCACAAAATATTTGGGCTAAGACTAAGTATAACTAGACGACAAAATTGGTGAAGCATCTTCAGACACATTACTAATATAAATTATATTTTAAGAATTAGTGTAATTGACACAATAGTATGTAATCAAATGGTAAGAACTATTAAAAAAAAGTGATGAAGAAACGATTAGTCAACAATACACGTTTATTGCAGATAAATTGTAATTTTCTTGGCATCAAAATCAAAATGCAAGGGGAGAGGAACGCTGTGAAAAGCAATATATGATGTGAAAGTGTTAGCCTCGTGTTCCTTACTAAACATACAGCACCACAAACACACAAAATGTTCCATCACGAAATGACAACGAAATAGACAATCAGAAATTCCATTTTCAAATTGCCTTAAAACAGTTTTTGTGATGGATCACTGACAATAATTTTTTGTACTTTATGAGGTCGACTTATATGTGGGTCGAGGCACCAGATTAATGAGTCATAACACAGACCACAACAAGAATTTTGTAACAGGAGATTTGCATTTAATGAACACCAGTACATCACACAACAATGAGTTCCTGGCTGCGTATTACAACTAACAAATGTGTCAAATTCCAAATTTGTCTCTTTATAGAGCTCCAATTTATAGAATTTTCGAATTTTCAGAAAATCGAGAGCATATTTGTTATTTTTTTTAATTGAGGGCATTAAAAAAAATCGGCTGTCACTTTGTCTGAAAAAATATCTTTGTATATCAACGGGTTTGAAATTAAAAACAAAAACAAAAAGTTTGCTGTCACTTTGTCTAAAGTCTGAACTTTACGGATATGAATCTGCCTATCTCTCTCTTTAAGGCGCTGTTCGGCTGCACAGTGGGAATGGGAATAAGAACGGAAATAGAAAAAGTTTGAACTAAAATTTACTGTTCACGTGGGAAAAAAAAAATTCAGTCTGAGTGAATTTTTTTTTTCCCACGTGAACAGTATTTTCGGAATTACATCCGAACAGGCCCTAAAAGAGGAGGAGAGAGAGGGAAAGAAAAAAAGTAGAGAGAGATAGAAAAAATAGCACGGAGATCACCAAATTTGAATAACAACAGATTTCGTTCTGAACTTTATAGGTGGACCCTTCGGTCAGTGGGAGCATGCCCAATTGCACATGAACCTATAGATATATACATATATATTTTTTGAGTTGAAATCCATAGGCAAGATCCGCATGACCGATCCGTTCGAGATATTGGCCGCAGTGCACATGCACAATATATTTTATAAACAAATTGTAGATTCAGTGCCAGAGCAAATACTAAAGAAAATAATTGACAGAAGCACGTGATAATAAACGAAAAATATAATCACTTTAATATTAAATAATATGGTTAGGTGCTAATTTGAATTGCTGCATCTGTTCTTCAGTGGTGTGCTACTAGCTCTAGCTCGATCAAAAAGAGCAACGTGTATTTTGACTGCCGACCTGTTTAGTCAATGAACCTTTCCTATCAACATAAAAATAAGAAAATAATAAAGAGAGAAAAAAAAGGGGACGAGAAAAAAATAAAGGATATTATTTTTGGGCCATCGGGCCCATTGCATACAGATGTATTAATTCTTTTTTTACAAGCGCTTGATCCATCTACCTTGAATATGGATTCCATTCAGGAAAACAAAACAGTGTTCCCCTGACCCGACATTTTTATTTTTATCTATTTTTTAAAATATTTTATTAAAAATAATTATGGTTCAGCCGGAATTTTAAAAAATCCAACCTGTGAAAAAAATTCAAGGTCCGAAATTTTAATTCGGAATTGTAAATTTTTTCCACGGTTCGAGATTTTCTTTTCCACTATAAATAGGATTTGTGATTTAATTTCAGCTACATATAGTATATATAATATAATATATGTATATATATATGTATAATATATATATATTATATATAAGAGATAGGCTAATATGCTTTCGGTAGCATATGGGCTGAAATACACATGGTCAAAATTTGAAATTTTAAAATCTAAAAAGTCGATCTGAATCGTTCATCTTGTTCTCCATATTAATATGTGCTTGGAGACCAAATTTTACATTTTTCTGAATTTTTTTACTATTAGCCACTTTGAAAATCATTGATCCAATGATTTTACTGCAGAGGTTGACTTGGATGAGCTATGGCTCACCAAGCGTTTGTACTCCACGCTGTATTTTCATTTTGAAAGTCCAAACGACCGATCCGAATCATTAGATGTGATCTCCATATTGAAATGTGATTGGAGACCAATTTTTACATTTTTTTGAATTTTTTTACTATTTATTAAGCATTTTTGAAAATTGTTGTTTTATTGCGAACAGTAAAAAAAACAGTAAAATTTTCTGGACCATCGAATCAGCAATTTTCAAAAATGCTTAATAAATAGTAAAAAAATTCAAAAAAATATAAAATTTGGTCTCCAAGCACATTTCAATACGGAGAACAAGATGAACGGTTCGGATCGATTGTTTGAATTTTCAAAATGATTAAAATGAGTCATGGCTCACCAACGCGCTATGAGCCATGGCACATTTTAGCCCAACTCATATATGAATATGTATATATAATATATGTATAATATATGTAGGAATATGCTAGCATGCTACGCGTAGCATAGAGGGCCTCCATGCAACGGCTCAATATTCGACTTTTCAAATTTCTAATGATCGATCCGAACCGTTCATCTTGTTCTCCATATTAATATGTGTTTGGAGACAAAATTTTACATTTTTTTGAATTTGTTTACTATTTTTTTAGATTTATTGAAAATTGTTGTTTTTTTATGGTCCAGATTTGGTGAAAACATCGATTTTCAATAAATCTTAAAAAATAGTAAAAAAAATTCCAAAAAATATAAAATTTGGTCTCCAAACACATATTAATATGGAGAACAAGATGAATGGTTCGGATTGACTATTAGAAATTTGAAAAGTCCAATATTGAGCCGTTGCACGGAGGCTCTCTATGCTACGCATAGCATGCTAGCATATTCCAATATATGTATATGTATATTAAATTTGACCTCTACTGGTAAATCAGCAAGTTTGGACTGATATAGGGATAAAACTGTAAAAGTGATTACACCAGCATCTAGAGCATTCAAAAATACACAGAATTGATACAAATTTCAATTTATTTGGATTTTTCTACAGTTAGTTATGAATTTTCAAAGTTTCGCTTTCAAAAAAATTTTAAACATCCATAACTTTGGCTAGGAAAGTCAGATTTGCGGGTATAACCACTTTTTGGAAAGAATAGGAGGAGACGGATCCGAATTTTTCCCGAGAGAAAACCCCGGGCATCGAAAGTATCAGAATTATAAAAAAACGTGGTTTAGTACCTCAAAAATTCAGTTTAAGTTTTCGTTCAACGGTAGGCATACAACGATCGGTATTTTGTTTAGTCAAAAGCTTGAGAGATTATTCAAGAATTATCCATTTATTATTTTAAAATGCATTTACTATTTACAGATCAGCCTATTGGCGGTCAGGTCCCTAGTGGACCGCCCTGTCCCGAATGGTCAGCTAGAAAACATATACATATATTATAAATACATATATTATATATTATATATGCATATATGCATACTAGTATCGTGCCCATGTGTTGCAACATAACATACTATAAGAGAATAAAAATTGTGAAAAAAAATCAATAAAATTAATAATTATTCAAAAATTAAGGGACATGATCTTTAAATAGAATTATATAATTTTGTATTTTTAATAACTTTGAATCGTGATCTCTTGTAATAATTTGATGATGTGATGATTCTGTATTTTAAGTATCAATTATTTCAAATAATAACTCAATTCAAATATAATATCAAATAACTACTTTTCTCATAATATACATAATAGCTCGAATCGAATCTAATATTAAATATCATACAACAATTTAATTTCGACATACAACATGATATTTTTAAAAGATGAGATTCAAACCGACATTTAAAATAGCATAAAAATGCTAAATCAAATGCTGGCATCACTTTACCTACCCGAGTTAGAGCAAAAAGCTCCCCATTCTTCTCCACTTCCAAGGTGGCGATTTCTGCATATATCTGCACCAGTATTAATATAGTGCTGCAAGTACTTTCTTGATGTTTTACATCTGGACTTAGAAATCCTGCAAGTAAATTGTTTTCAAAATAATGGAACTTGTCATAAGCTATTCAATTTATAATATTTAATAAACATAACATAATACAGCCAATCACTTAAATTCACGCCCTTTCTAAAGTTATACGTCATGGTAATGTGTCTATTTAGGGATGCATAGTTGAAGTCCCCAATTTAAAAGTAGTTACAAAAGACGTCAATTGCCAATTTAAACCAAATTCACAATTTAAAAGTAGTTATAAAAGACCTCCTACTTGATGATGTTTTATTTCAGCCCTAATGTTCAAATTTTTAGGTGAGCATGAGTAACCTACAAAGTACCAAAAAAGACCAATGAGATAAAAAAATAACCAAGGTAATATAATTAAGAACTAAGACATGAAAATAAAGATTTATTAATGACATGGTATTGATCCATGTGAAACATTGATAAAAAAAAGTGAAAATACTCACCGCAAGGGCAGCAGAGACTCTTTTTTTTTTTTTGAGTTTGAAGCCCTTAGACATATTTTATTAACAAAATTTAAAACGATTACATTATCCGAAATTGAATAGTAAAAGACAAAAAAAAACTATTGAAGATAATTAAAAAGACAAAAAAAAGACAAAAAAAAGCTAAACATAAAGACTATTGGAGATAATTAAAAGACTCCGTTCCTTCTTGTGAATATCAGAGAATTTAGAGGAACTATCCGTGAATTGCTGCAGCTCCATCTTCTCACCTCCCTGATTGCAATGAATGCGTATTCTCTACATTAACTCAAAAATGAATCTTTTGAGTTAATAAATTTCAATTGTCAAATTTTAAACAGAGCCAGTTCGACGTCTAGAATATAGGAGGCTCTTTAATATTAGTGCGGATCTAGACTGCACGAATCTTAAAACAGATCAGATGGTCAGAATTCATTAACTCAAAAGATTCCCTTTTAAGTTGATGCAGAATTGCAGAGGATACGAATTCGATTTCAATTTCGTGCCAAAACCATTCGCCTCTTCCTTCTTGCTGTTGCCTCAGACCAGAAAATAACAGAAAGTAACAAACAGATTACTAAAATGCCCCCAGAAGTTGTCGCCCTTTGAAACTCAAATGCAATTGAGGGGGTTGTTTGCAAAAAAACCAATCCTCTTTGTCTGACAGCTCCATTGGGCAGCAGAGACTTGCTCAAGGTGCTTGGTCATGCCTCTATAAGGAAATAAATATTTATGAAAATATCACTCTCTAGGAACACAGATGACGAAAATATCAATCTCTAGGCCATGGAGTGATTTGTTCAGGGAATTTGGCTCCCATTAAACTCAATTTGGTTTTGACTTTGAGTTTCAGGAAAATTTGGTTCCTTTTTAACTCACTTTGGGCTTGATTGGAATTTTTGCCCTTTTTACAATTTTGCGTTTTTTGCACATACCAACAGATTAGAAAAATGAAGGACATATACTGGCTGGCGAATATAGCAATTTAAAAACAAAATTGGGAATGTGTATATAGAAAGTTAGAAACAAATAAGAACGTGAGAATTTTTTCATTATTGATTTTTTTTATTCTGTTGTGGAAATTTGTATAGAAACAAACAAGGAGATATCTCCATTTAAGGAAAAAGATATTGATTTTCATTATACTCAATTGAAGTAGGAGAATAAGAAATCATATTTTTGTTGTCTGCACAATTGGATGTAGGGAAATAAGGAAATATATTTTCCGTAGATAAATATAATTAAAAACTGAATCGCCTCAAATTTAATTGTAATATATAGAGTGGTTGTACGTATGGCGAGTCTTCTTTCAACTAAATTTAAATTTCTATACAAAAAAATAGGCATTTAATCAAAAGATAATAGATTATGTGATTGGAGGACTGATATTAAATGCAAAATTTTATATTTTAATCGTAGCTGTTGGCGGATCAGAATATCAACGTGCTTAATATAAGAATGGAGATACATATTACATATGCATATACATATATTATATTATATATACATATATGTACTTACTATATTATATTATATTATAGTAAATGGGTATTTTAAAAAAAAACAAACAGTGAAAAAAATTCACAGTTATGAATTAAAATTCCGGAACGTGAATTTTTTCCACAGGTTGAGCATTTTTAAAATTCTGATTGAATCCTGATTATTTTTAATAAAATATTTAAAAAAATGAGTAAAATTAAAAATGTCGGTCCCCTGAGGGCTTTTCATCAACAACACAAAAAAAAAGAAAGAAAGAAAAAGAGAGAAGAGAGACTTATATTTCAGAGCTTTTATTAATAGAAATAAATATAAAACAATATATGGTATTAGAATGATTGTCCTAAAATTTTGATACATAAACAGGATCGTAAAAAAACATTCGGCTCAAAACAATGGATCTGAACATGAAGGGTTCCAATGTTTGAAATGTTCGGATTCTATGTGGCCAAGTCAACCAATGTTCTTAGTGTGATAAATTTAATAGATCGGAACAAAAAATTCCACTTCAAAAAATGGAACTGATTTTTTTATTTTTTTTAGTTCTGTTTCGTCTGAGACCTAAAACCTACGACAGGAATTATAATATTCTATATAAATTATATTAATTTCTATAAAGGAAAAATTCTGCTTTGATTTTGCATTTTTTTTTTATCAAAATTGTCAACGGTCGCAACATTGCAATATTTCCTGAAGCGGGTTCTATTAGCAACAAAATATTTATTTTGAAATAATTCGGCAATTTTGCAATGCAACAGATCAACATATAAATAGTCTTTCGCATATGTGGTCGGGTCAGAATCGTCTCACAAGCAATGAGGCAGCGATTTTCGAATTCAAATCTTTTCATTTTCTTAAGAAAATGAGCACTATTATTTTCTTTCATCTTCAAAATTCATCACATAACTTTCTGAAAATAAATTCAAATCCAAAAATGGAGAATAAATCGATTAGTTGAAAATCAATCTAAAGATGAAGCACTTTTTTTTTTCTTTATTTCATCTGAATCGTTCAAAATTCATTATAGGGATTTATTTTGATTTATTCTCCATCACACGGCTTCAAATGAAAGAAAATGAAGAAACTCTTTTTTTTTTGAAATTTTAACAGCGGCTGCCAAGTATAATTTTCATTAAATAAATTATAAAATTACATCCATCATTTAGCGTTTCACATCTACAACATCATCAATATCAAATAACTTCAACAATCTCATTTTCTAAATAAAAGGAGTAGATTTGGATCCGCAATTTTGAGCAGTGGGGCACGAATATCGGATCACCTTAGGTACCTGACTCAAGCAAACTATAAACGGACGGTAACTTGGCACGAATCTCAAACGACAAATCGGACCCATAGTTTTAAGTTTTGGATTGACTTTAATATGATTGGAATTAATCTGAAGTTCTGAACTGTTCGTTTGTAATTTGATTAAGGTGTATGAGAAGATACGGATTGGGACACCCCATTGGATGTGACAGATTATTACAGTCGTTCGATTACTACCACTAGACGAGAAAAATTAAAATCGACCGTGATTGTTGTGTTTAACCTTGCAAATTGTCAATCTATAATCAAGCAATTGTCATTTTAATAAGGGGGAATTATGTTGGAACCTTATTGTTACACATAAACAATTCAATTCTATATGCCACTATTGATCTATTTATGCCAAAATGGTCATCATGCAAAATTCATCAATTCTTAGGGAGCAGACGCAATACCTGACTCCATTAGCGTATTTATGCAAAGCTTCTATCAAAAGCGGTTGATGAACTTGTAAGACAGCGGCGAGAAAAACTTTGTGCCGATGTAGAGGTTGAAGCGTCGGCGACCTCCTTAGTGATAGGATAAAGCCTTCCAAAGCTACAAGACTGTCCTTGTGAGATCGTGTTCACAATTTCTTAATGATCGCATCTCTCTATTCTTTAATAGGAAGAAGTAGAGAAGGCTACAGAATTGACTAGATGACGGCTAGAAAATTCTGCAACTTTTCGTATATTCTTGTGCTTTGGGGACCAACCTATTTATAGAGATGTAGAGTCGGCATATTGCCAAACCCTAACCCTAACCCTGAACCAATTTTCTGCCACATGCCAACTTAAAAAAACGTGCAACTGCATCAAAATCCATGCAGCAGCTGAAAATTTGGTTTCCTTAATTGCAAATTTCAGAATCAGTCCATCAATGATTTGATTTTTGCCTAAATTGTTCTACACATTTGTGGACCACATCCTAATGAATATATTGATTGTTTATTTCCTTATTTGATCACTTTAATTGACAATCATATATGACAGTAAACAATGCATAATTAGATTACATATATGCTCAATGTTGGCATTATCCAACGAGGTGGGCAATAAATCCAACAAATTACATATATACCACTAAAAAACATAGAAATTACATATTTACCACTCTAAATTCAATAATTACGTATTTACCACTTTAAATTCAAAGAAATCACATATTTATCCAATTAATCAAAAACTGAGATTAACTGTAATTAATATTATATAAAAATATAATTAACAACTTAATGACTTTCCTTCCCCCCTTCCTCTTTAGCCCGTGATTTCTCCGCCTTTCTTTGGAGTCAAAATTGTGACTCTTTGTCTTCCCGTGGGCTAAAACCTCCTCATCTTTCCTGCATTTCCAACATTATAATAATCTGTCAGTTTATAGAGATGATATACGAGGAAGAGGAAGAGAGACCAAGATGGGAGATCAGATTAGAATCAACCGCAATCGAGTAAGCTCCTTAATCTTGATATCACTATTACTCACGAATCTCGCTTCATCAATATAGTACAGTTTTTGTTCTCTGTCAATCCAATAAATTTCTCACTTTTTCAATCCCAAGTAGCGACGTTGTCCATGGAAAAAGGAGGATTTCTAGGTACTAATTAAATTCAGATATTTGATATCAAAGTTACCATGCGGTGTCTCCTTGTGGTCTTCTACGACAAATAAAAGGGAGAATTTTCAATCAATCCATCTCGTATAATAATCATTTGAATTGAACGAATCCATCAAACTGATCAAATTAGAACTTTACATTTGATTGTTGTCTTAATCAAATTTATCTAGAAAAATTAATTACCTATATCAAATTTTAGTGGTCTCAATTTATAGTATAATTTATTATTCTTTTATCTAATTATTTGATATTATATATGTTGGTTAAAAAGATTTACAAAATAGAGACCTACAAATAGTGTTTAATTTGATTATTTCTCTATAGTTAAATGTGTGTTGTTCTTTCATCTCTGGAGATGTGTAGTGTATTGCTTCTTTGGTTTGTAATATATGCCTAGCTAAGGGTTGTTTCTAAAAAAAAAAGAAAAAGAAAGAGAGAGAACTGAGATATGTACCAGTATAGTGTGAGTCATAGTAATTGAATAATTATTCAATAAAAATCGATACAAGATTATGCACAGGAGATTTGTATAATATAATCATATGAATAATTTGAATGTACATGAGATTGGTACATGATCTGTACCGGTACGGTGTCCTCTAAATCAACAAATAAACAAGTATGTTGCCACCTAAGTGCAGAAGCATGGCAAGCCATTCAAGCTGTGATACAAAAGGGATTGACAATTCAATCATGGCAAGTCATTGTTCAATGTTTGATCCACCGGTAACCGTTGATTGGAGAGCTTATGAAGAAAATTTTCAAATATGGAGGCTGATCAAGGATAATACATCTTATTCTTGCATGCATGTGCTTAGAGGAGTATCAGATGAAAAGAGAATCTAAAAGCTATACTGGTATTTACTAGTATTGGTTAGTTGGTAAGGAAAATAGAGGAGATAACAACGAGTGATGGGCTTTTAAATGTATATTTTATTTTTTTTAATGAAAGGTATGACCTACGAACTTTGATGATAATAAAAAAAGTTTTTATTAATATATTATTTGATTCAAGCAATTGCGCAAGTTATTGAAAGCCTGAGTCAGATTTCATGTACAGGAGAACAAGTCTAAGAAGAGGGAGCTAAGTTAATTCTTGATTAATTATAGTTTTTAGGATATTAAACATAATTAATTTGAGTTTTGGGTATATTTCATATATGCTAAAATTATATTGGATAAATATGTGAGTTCTTTGAATTTAGAATGATAAATACGTAATTATAGAATTTAGAACAGTAAATATGTAATTTCAATATTTTTGAGTAGTATATATGTAATTCCCCCTTTTAATAATATTTATTTCCGGAAGAGGTTCTAATATATCATTCATTTTATATTTCATTATATCTCATATTTTATATCTTTATTTTTAAAATCTAAATCGTCGATTAAAACCGCTCAACATGATATTCATACTAAAATATGTTTGAGGATGAAATTTTATATATTTTTTAATTTTTTTTACTATTTTTTTCAGATGGATAGAAAATCACTTTTTTTTTTACATTTCAAAAACAATAATTTTGTATCTATCTTAAAAAATAGCAAACAATATCTAAAAATTATAAAATTTTATATTCAAGTATATTTTAATACTGATATTATATTAAATAATTCAGATCAATAATTTAGACTTTAGAAATAAAAATATAAAATATGATAAGCTATGAAAATATAAAATATTAAAACCC
This sequence comes from Carex rostrata, assembly GCF_964058835.1. Lineage (NCBI taxonomy): Eukaryota > Viridiplantae > Streptophyta > Magnoliopsida > Poales > Cyperaceae > Carex > Carex rostrata. The sequence goes on from NC_135921.1 coordinate 8,254,872, forward strand.
TCCTCTTATTTCCGACCTCGAATCAATAAAGTAGATCTATGTGGCACGACTCATTTATTGTTGGCTTTATTGCCTAAAAAGTGCAATTTATACACAATTTTCATGTCTGTATGTTTCGTCAATTCGAAAATAAACAATATGAAATCTTTGATATGAAAAGAAGAAGAAAAGAACTGTGACTTTCTTGTTTTATACTAAATCGACTTCGGAAAATTAAGAAAATTATGCTGCTTGTATTTCGATGATGATTGTACGTGAAAGGAAAAAATTCTCAAACACTTAAAAGTTTGAGAAAAGTAGCTAATTTAATTTTTAATTTAATTTTTAATTGAATTAGTAGAATAGTGAGCTAATTAATATAAGACAAACAAAAAATAGTGAGTTACTGCTATTTTTGTTTCAACCAAACATCAAATAGCTCAAAAGAATAGTGTTATTCTTGCTCCATCCAAACGCACCCTTAAGAGTTAAAAGTTTACTGACAGTCTAATCGTGGTTAAGTGTTACTTAAATATAGAATGACAGATGTAATTTTATTTTATTTAATGAGAATTATAATTGATAGTTGCGGTCAATATTTACAAAAATATATAAAAAAAGAAAACGCATGGGAATACAGTAATTAAAATATATTAATAAATAATGAAGGATTAAACGATATTCAAACAAGCGTCCTTTGGGCTAATTAACTTTTTTAATTAAATTATAATAGATAAGTATATAGAAAGATAATTGAATTTAATGTTTAACAAATTGGATATTTTCAATTTTATCTCCAAGTTTGTAAATACTACAAATGGAGTTTTAAGCAAAAACTAAAATGATTTTTTTTTTAAATTTTAAAATTAAAGATTCAACACATTTTTCTTTTCTTTTTTTAAAAAAACTTGGCGGAGACTCAACAAAATTTTCATTGTTGTCTATCTTCTCAGTGTTCGTTTGTAAATTAGTTTCTTTTTTATTTCTTTTGTAAAATAGAAGATTAGTTGTGTATGAGTGTAACCAGTATCTTTATATTTTTATCATATTTTTCAAATTAAGGTACGTCTACGAAGAACAACGGATGCATCTCAAAGCGGGGATACAAGTCTTACTTCCGATTAATATATAACTAGATGCTGCAAATTATTTAAATTTACTATCGAGTGCCAAAGTTTCTAATTTTTTCTTTCTTTCTTTCTTTCTTTTTTTTTTTTTTTTTTTTTTAAACCAGTGACCGCCAAGTAGCCAAAGTTTCTAATTTAACCTCCTTAATAAAATTTCGATTTATCATATTATACAATATGAAAATTTAACTAGTCCCCTTAAGTTATTTTCTCTGATATATGGGAAATTGATGTGAGCCTGAAAGGATAATAAACTTTCTTATTGGCAACATCAAGCAACAAAAATAACACTCAACCCCCAAAACTGCCCATGATAAATTGGAGTAAAAAATAAAGTATCTGAGGAAGGAGTGCCTTCAAAACATGAACAAGCAACTCAATATATTAACTTGCACCACAGCACAGAGTCGAATTATCCAAAGATGCTCATAATATTTTAACTAAACAATCCAATGGTTGGTTCTTCATATTTACAAGTTTGTTCTCATTACAAAATATTTTTCTTCACTGTATGTGTATACACAGGGCCAAATTGAAAACAAAAATAACTCAGCAAGATCTTTACCTGCTTCAGTACAAAAATCGACCATTAAATTAATAGTAATTGTATACAAAAATTAATAAAATTCAATCACCACCATCAAAATTTAATCAGTCATAGGATCCCCACAGTAAGAAAAAATAAAGTGAGTTTCTAGTTTCTACTATCATCATGTATTATCTAGCAATACCCTATTTAGTATGGATCTAGCAATACCCTATTTAGTATGGATTCGCCGGAGGTGGAACATGGTCATCGACAATTTTGTCCACTGGTCCCAAATCCAAATCGAAATCCAAATCCAGATCATAAAAGGCATCAGGTAACTCCATCAAATTTGGATCACAAATTGGATCAATATCAGGAAACAGATTGATGTTCTGCTCCTTGTCAGGTTCACTATGCTGCTGTTCTCCCATGATACCTTTTCCTTTTCTGCCAGGTCCGTCGGCACTTGAACCGCCATGCAAATCCACTTGCATAAGTTCCATTTCCGGAAAGTCATCTTCTGGTAAAGGGGCAGCTTCCAGATATGGCAGGTTTCTCACCAGCCCGTTACCTTGCTCCGATTGCATAATTGCATCATTCCAAACACCATCAGGTGGCGAGAGAAGTGAGCTGGATTGGCCTTGCTTCGGATGCTTCAGAAATTTTCTTCTATGCCTCTGTTCTTGGTGAATCCTAAATTGCGCCAACATATTAGGATTTCGAAGGATCTTTGCCATGAAAGAAACCATCTGTTTTTGCCGTTCTTCGGCCGTTTGTAATTTCTGATTTAGCGAGCTCATCTGTTGGATAGTTGTCATATGGTCTTGTTGCAATTTGAACACTTCTTGTAATAAAGTGTTCTTATCTCTTCTCAGATTCTCTAATTCAGATTCCAGACCGGGCTTTACGATTGCAAGGGAAGAACTAGTCTGAGCACCAGAATGAGATCGCCGTCTATTTATACTCTTTAGCAACTGCTTATTTCCTCGTAGGAAACATTCATTTGCAAACTCCCATCTATCCGCACTGATCTTACGAAAGCCCTGTTGGAAAAATAAGTACAACAGATATTTGTTAAACACTACAATTATTTTTAACCAGAAAGAGAGGTAAATTTTCAAAAAATATGTTATTCAAGAATTGCATACATCATTCAAATTTATTACTCACAGAGAGGATAAATTTTTTAAATCAGTCAGGTATAAAAGGCAATCAGGAACGACTTGAATATAAGCACTGAAACACTGAAATCATGAGTATCAACTAACAAGACCTCCCTTTTATTATTTCTCCCTAATTTGACAATTCCCTAGATGTGCCGTGCATCCATCAAATCCCCCTCTATTACGAATAAACCGATCTCCAGTGCTTGCAGATATGTGCTGAGCTGATGATGACAAGGACTAATTGGAAAAGATAGGAGAAGAAAGGACTTGAAATAGAGATATAGACCACAAAGACACTTGAATTTGGGGTTGGGATTGCATGGGAAATCAGAACCGTCCATAGGGAAATAAATCTGCTGTGATTCTCAAAAGAATCACAGGACCTGCTTTTCCAAATCCACCCCTCTATTTTTTTTCAATGCACAAATCTCAAAATATGTTGTTTTATATGCACAAATCTCAAAACAAATGAATGGATAGATTTGGAAAAGCAGGCTCCTGTGATTCTCAAGAATCACAGCAGATTTGTTTCCTGCAATTAGTGCTATCCTGGGGTCCATCTCAAGGATCTGTCTTTCAAATTAGTGCTTCTACTTTAACCACCAAATCTAAGTGTGCTGAATATAGTTATTTGATTCTATCTTTGACAAAATTTTGTTCTTTTGCACTTTTAAGTGAAAAAAGCAATACTCAAAATAGACAGCCTACTTAATATCCCCTAATACACTACCTCTAAAAGATTACCCTGTGAAGTTACTGTTGAGATTTGATTGGTGTACACAAAAAATTAACCTAAAATATAGTCTATCTATCATAATTCATAAGACAAGCAGAGTACTGGTAGTGTATGCTTACCTTAAGCTGACAAGCGTTTGCTCCAAGCCGATGCGATCTCAAGGGGGGCAAGATTAGAACTAAGAGAGGTTCACTCTCCACATAGATTATGACTATCAGGTGATCTCATGATTCTCATTCAACAAACTCAGTTTATATCAAGGCGCTCCCAATGACTTTTATACAACATTTCTCAGTCCAGACCGAAATTAAAAAAAAAAAAAAAAAGGGTACAAATTTACATATGTACTGATTTACAGATCTTTTTTAAACTAGTAATAATTTACAGATTACAAAAAAGAGGGAAAATATATTTACAATTAACAGTTTACAAGAAATTTAAAAAAAAAAAAGAGGAAAGGAGGAATGGAGATACTGACATAGGTATTGAGCTGGCGAACAAAACTGGAGAAATTTCTGTGCTTGAAATTCCTCGGTAGAACGGCTCTCTCGAAGAGATGCGGATCCCAGACAACAAAGCTGTTCCCTGCAGGACCCCACGCGATTACCGTATCCACCGAATGGTCGTCGACAATGTCGTACGTCTTTGATAAGAAAGGAGGGATTGGTGTTTCATGGAGATACTCCAGTGGCCGGGGGCTCTCCATTGCTCCCTGTTTTGCACACTCTGATTCTGATTCCTCTTCCTCTGTTTCGAGAAAAGTTGTAGAGGGGAATTCAATCTTGATCGGAAGTGGAAACGAAGAGGAGGAAGGACGAGGAGGTGGGATAGGATTGGTTGAATGACTTGAATCTCTTTCCATGGCCGATTGGGGAAGGTGTAATGGGAGAGAAAAGGTCGGCGAAATGAAATAACCCACAAGTGCCCGATTATTTATAGGGTTCGGGCGCCTAAATCATAACAGTCACTGGTCGGTAACAGTAACTATCCAGTTGCAACCGACTCGGTTTGTGTCGTTGGATGAACCAATCGCCTCGTCCCACGTCGGATATTGAAATTTTGTATTGGGCGACGGGAAACGGTCAGTCCGTCGAGTGGACCCCTTTTCCTTCTACGCGAAGAAAATCTGAGATATTTTTACGCATGGCGGTGCGGTCCGACTTGGACTAATCTGGGCTGAATCTTTCCTGGCTCGATTTCACCTGGACCGTGTAGAGCTGCTATATAATACATCGCTGTCGTACAAAAATTTACATCGCTATCGTACAGGTCAGATCAGATACTGTCCAATCTGAGACCAGAAACGACAAAATTTGATATCAGCTGTAGTGGTTTGCTAACGGGTTACCCGTGACCCGTTCCGGGTAACCCGTTAGGGGTAACGGGTAGGGCGGGTAGACGGGTAGGACGGGTACGGGTACAACCCGCAACGGGTAGACGGGTAGTTTTCCCAAAACCACTACCCTACCCGTTTATTACCCGTACCCGTTGCGGGTTGACGGGTACGGGTATCCCGGGTACGGATCCGGGTATCCGGGTACGGGTCCGGTCCGCCCGTTTTTTTTTTTTTTTTTTTTTTTCTGTTTTTCCCTTTTTTTTTCTGTTTTTTTCAAAAAAATTCAAATTTTTTTGAAGTGAAACGGGTCGGGTACGGGTAACGGGTACGGGTATGCGGGTAGATGGGTACGGGTAACGGGTACGGGTATGCGGGTAGATGGGTACGGGTAGGCGGGTACGGGTAGACGGGTAGACGGGTACGGGTATAACGGGTTTTTTTTCAAATTAGGTTGTCCGGTCCGTTTATTACCCGTACCCGTCTACCCGTCTACCCGTTTGTACCCGGGCAACGGGTACGGGTACCACGGGTAACGGGTACGGGCCGGGCAAAACGGGTTCTACCCGTTCCGGGTTTAGCAAATGCCTAATCAGCTGCGGACCTGGTTTATTCAACTCAGTTTTAGCCGTCTGATATTAACCGAACGATTCAAATCAGATTGCATAGACGAAAATAATTCATTCGGCTTATCTAGAATGATCTGGACAGTCCCTGATTTACAGCCCATAAAAAAGAAACATTGCGAAGTCACATATGAAATCAGAGAAATTAGCGACGAAATGTAACGTTCAACTAAACCATACGCTATACGCTAAAATTAAAATTGAAAATATTTCACCTATGCAATTAATTTTGATTTTTTAGCGATAAAAAATTGGAAGCAAAAATCCATACATTCTAAGACTTAATTATTAAGATAGATGAACAATTAGGAATTAAGTATCTGTGTCGATATTATGTTTTGAAAACAATTTCATTATAATTTTTATTTATTTATAAAATTATGATATATTTCTGAAATTACAAATAAACTTGTAAACTTGTCATCGAGAATTTAAAATTGAAATGAAATTATCAATATAGATGCTCTAAGCATAAAGAAATGAAATAAGGGAAAAAGGTGCTATTGTAGAAAGATCGAATGAAGAGCGAATCATCACGTCATACATGAGATGAGATCAGAGTCCGTGTTCCCCAGGTAGAGTGGAAAAAACGTAAGTCAACAGTGACACGTGCTGTGTCCTACCGTGATTAAAATATTGAGAGGTGGTCATAGCTGTGACTCACATGCTGTGTTCAAACGTAACTGGTTACGTTTTTCATGTTTAACTATTTTTTTTTATAATTTAAGTTAGTTTATTTAAGATTCACCATTTAATTAAAACATAATGATCCTAATTACATGTGACTCACGTGATTACGTGTCTTGCCGTGCCGTGATCAGATCTTTCACGTGAGGTGCCATGCCGTGCAAAATTTTCAAAAGCTGATCACGGCACACAAATGATCAGGGCACGGGACACGCGAGTCACGGCACAGAACAGTCACACGTGTTGTGCTGTTCCATGACGAAGCCGGCTTTGCCATGCCATTTTTCCCACTCTACCCCAGGCACCTGTGGTACAAATGAAAAAAAAAAACGTACGGCCCATATTATCTAGCCAGCCCAAACTCAATCCAGAGCCTACTAAGACTGTAGGGGTATGCTTTGAGATTCATGCAACATTAAATGAACGGTTCAGATTTATAATTTGCATCTCAGGTAGGGCTGCTAATAATTAAGAGTCGACTCAATGAGAAAAAAAAAATGATTCGGCTCTAACTCAGCTCGCTTTTGAAAAAAAAGAGTTTGACTCGACTCGGCTCACGAGCTAGTCGAGCCGGCTCATATTTTGAAACTCATATCTCATTCTACACGGTCACGTTTTCTTAAAACGGTCGGAAACTACATAGTTGTTTCGTTTTTTTCTGTGTTGTAAATTAAAGGAACAAATATCTCAAATAATCAAATTCCATTCTCAAATAATCTCTCAAAGGCAGATTTGAACCCTTTTCATTGCACCACCTCTGCACGCAAGCTCTATACACTTATTGTACAATTTTTTTTTTTAAAAAAAACTCAATCAAAAAGTTTTATTTTTTTTTCAAATTTCAATTTTTTTTCCAAATTTCAAATTAATATTTTTTCGTGGCAGCCCCCATGCTCGAACTGAAATTTAAATTTTGAACAAACTTTGAAATCTGAAAAAAATTTGAAATTTCAAAAAGTTTGAAATTTGAAAAAAAAATTGAAATTTGAAAATAATCAGTTGATTAATCAAGAAAATCCGTAACGGTTTAGTCGCCGCCAATGACTAATCAGCCTAAACAACCTTTTTTTTTACAACAATGATTCCAACAATTATCCATTTAATTATCCCAACAATTCATTTAATTGATAAGGTATTTGAGTATTTTTTTTTGTTAATTTCAATACTGTTTATTTCCAAAAACACATTGTACGTGAGTAACTTTTTATGGATTTAATATTCTATATATATAGAGAGAAAGTTGGGCTATGGTACTTCGCGAAATAAAGTGAGTGTTTTAATTTACTTTATGTTTATATCTTCAATTTCAAAGTTTAAAACATCGATCCGAACCATTCAAGTTGATCTTCATATTAAATTATATTTGGAGATCAAATTTTACAGATTTTAGAATTTTTTTACTATTTTTTTGGATTTTTTTTCTTATAATCATTGATTTTCAGAAAATCAATATATATATATATATATATATATATAGAGTAAGGCTTGGGTGCTATGGATAGCATAGAGGGCTACGGTGCTACGGCTCAATATTCGAGTTTTCAAAATCCTAACGGTCGATCTGAACCGTTCATCTTGTTCTCCATATTAATATGTGTTTGGAGACCAAATTTTACATTTTTTTGGAAAACTTTTACTATTTTTTTAGATAGGTAGAAAATCAAATATCTGAATGGTGCAGAATTTTTTAGATCAAGTGATTTTCTACCTAGCTAAAAAAATAGTAAACAAATTCCAAAAAATGTAAAATTTAGTCTCCAAATACATATTAATATGGAGAACAAGATGAACGGTTCGGATTGACCGTTAGGATTTTGAAAACTCGAATATTGAACCGTAGCACCGTAGCTCTCTATGCTATCCATAGCACCCAAGCCTTACTCTATATATATATATATGCGCGCGCGCTACTCTCGGACAGAATTTATGCATTTATATTTTCTTTGAAAGTTCATTTTTTTTTCCGGACCAAAGTTACGTTCTTTCATTTAAATTTGATAAAAAACTGATTTAAACATTTGAGTTAATTAACTGGAATATAATTTTAAATTATACGTTGGTCAATAACGTCTACAATAATAACAATAAATTAAGTCTGTAATTAAAACTTCTTGATTGAGTTTTTTTTTTTTTTAAAAAAAAAATTGTACAGTATGTGCATAGAGCTTGCGTGCAGAGGTGGTGCAAAAGGGTGAAATCTGCCTTTGAGAGATTATTTGAGAGATTTGTTCCTTTAATTTGTAACACATAAAAGATGAAACAACTATGTAGTTTCTGATCGTTTTAAGAAAACATGACCGTGTATGAGATACTGAGTTTCAAAATATGAGCCGGCTCACGAGCTGAACTTTTTTCTTTCAAAAGCGAGCTAAGTCGAGCTCAGACTTTTTTCAATTTTGAATCTGATTCATTATGAAATATTAAGCCGCTCAACTCAATTCACGAGAATATCTAGAGTGATACGGATTCATGACAATGAGAGCAATATCTTTCCGAAGGAAGTGCCCGATGAGCACAAAGAAACACCTCAAAGTGCCATTTACTGTTGTGCTATATAGATAAACATTTTTTTTTCCAACAAATAACTGAGCAGAAGCAAAGGGCACTGGGTCCAATACAATTGCCATGGGTCCATCAGCCCATGGCAATGGGCAACTAGCCAGAGAAAAAAAAAGTCACATCAATACTATAGTAAGATAATATCAACTTTTGATAATTGCTACAAGAGTAACTGTATCTTGAAAAGTTAATCTTATATAGGGCCTTCGAGAATGATCTATTGCATCTGTGTATATTCAATGAGGCACATTGCACATAGTTTCAAGCAATAATTAAATAGATACAATTTGAGTACAAAACTTCAGAAAATAACTAGCCATTAAGCCATCCCAAAGCAAGTACCCAGCAGTTGGATCAAGTTGCTGCACCAAGGCTGATAACTATTCCGAGGTCCTAAGCTCAAATACTGATGTTAACAGAATTCGCATTTGCACTCATCGTCTCTGTGCCATGGTAACTATAGCACTCGTATGATTAAAATATAAAATGAGACAGTTTAGATCAAATCTCAAAGAAACCTGCTAAAAGTTTACAGCGTCATAAGGTAGTGTCGAATTTTAATCGGACGGCTTACGTTCACAACTATGGCCACAAGCCTGCAAATGTAAGATCATGCACACGAGCCAAATAAAAAAAAGGCCTGTAGCTAACCTAGGTCTAGTCGAGAGAAGCGCAAGGAGTTAGTGTTTTGACTAGTGGCTTGAGCGACTCCATGATACTAGAAAAAGATGGTCGTTTCCACGGCTCACTGAAAGAAATAATAATCCGCATATTAATCATCGCCAAACCAAACCAAAGAAAATGGCAAGCAAGAAAATTTGCAATAAATACAATATATAATTAGAATAGCATACTCAGCCCAACAAGATTGAATGATAGAGGCCACACTTGCATTTACATCACTTGGAATGTCAAGTCTTCTCCCCTTAAATCCAACCGCAGCCACCACCTGACCATATCAATTTACAGGTCAAAAAAATTAAATTATGCAAATCAACATTGAAATGTTGTCAATTAATAAGAAAATACTCAGAACCTGTGCAGGGTTTAAATTACTCCATGGCTGTTGCAAGGTCATGAGTTCCCACAAAATAACACCAAAGCTATATACATCTGATTTTTCATTTGATGGTTCATCTCTTAAAACTTCTGGTGCCATCCACTCAGGCTATCAGAAAAAAGTTGTTAGGGAAATTTATTACTGACATTTTATTTAAACAAAGAGAAAGGACGAAGCACAAAATAAAGCTTTACTAAATTAAAAATAGTAGTTTGATAAAAGAGTGAGGCTATGGTACTTTGCAAAGCGCGGATTGGTCCATTCTATAGATACATATCTCCATTTTCAAAGTCCAAACAATCCGAACTGCTCAATATGATCTCCGTATGAAAATAAATGTACTTGCAGAGCAAATTTTACATTTTCTAGAATTTTTTACTATTATTTTTTAGATCATATGAAAATAAATGTACTTGCAGAGCAAATTTTACATTTTCTAGAATTTTTTACTATTATTTAGATAGGTAGAAAATCACTACTTTTCTGCCTATCTAAAAAAATAATAAAAAATATAAAAAATATAAAATTTGCTCTTCAAGTACATTTTTATAATGAAGATCATGTTGAACGGTTCGGATCGATTGTTTGAACTTTGCGAACAGAGATATTGATCCATAGCACGGATTGTTCTGCGCTTTGCAAAGTACCATAGCCTCACTCTTAATAAAAGCTCGAACAAACTTACAGTCCCTGCTGCAGTCTTACAAGACAAAAATGTCTTCGCCTTCATTCGGGATAGGCCAAAGTCACAAACCTGACATATGAACAATCAAAGGATGGCTTAATTGAGAGGAATAGATATGTATACACCAGGATAGAAAAAGTATCAGTTCAAACATTACTTTAACTGTGTATTTCTTGTCGACTAATAGATTTGGTGATTTGAGATCCCGATGAACTATAGGAGGGTTGCGTTTGTGAAGATAATTCATTCCCTGTGCCTATATGAAATGTCAAAAATCAAATGTGATTTTCAACTTGACTTAAGCATGCACCGTCATTGGAGAAAAGGCTTTAAAAAGGGAAGAGAAATACCACATCAAAAGCCATACTCAAGCGGCGTTTTACATCTAGAGTTTCTCTAGCATTAGGTTTATATAAAAGCCTATACAAGCTCCCTCTATATACCAAAACAGTAAAAATATTTAGTTATAACCAAAAAATCAATTTCATCTGTATTACAAACAATAATCATAAGGTCAAATAAAATAAAATAAAAAAGAAGAGATGACCTGGAAAGATACTCAGTGACAATGGAGAGGTGAGGTGGCTGTGTAACAGCACCCATCAGAAGAACTATGTTTGGATGCCTCAGACTTTTCATTATTGCCACCTAAAAAAATCATATGGGATAAACAGACCAAAAAAAATATTTTAAAAATCTAGAAAATTGACAAGTGGCAGCAATACCTCTCTCAAGAACTCCTTAAGTTGCTCTGAGTGAAAATCTTGCTCCATTAAAATCTTCACAGCAACATCCTAAATCACAACATAAGCAGTTAGAGAAACAACATCTCGAAAATGTACCTAAAAAAGTTAAAAGAAGTTTGAATACTTACAGAGCCATTCCAATCGGCATGATGCACAATGCCAAATGACCCTGCATATGATTTAATAATTGTTTTTCTTTAGAAACAGCAAGGTAAATGACCAATTACTTGAAACATATATTAAAAGAGATATCTTAAAGTATGCAAATAAGTTAATTGTGATAATTTTATGAAATATAAGGATTGAGGTCATACTGACAATAAATTGTTTGACAACTGTCACAACTGACTCAATGGTTATCAAAATAAGAAAACTGACCTTGTAGATATGCTCTCTATGATTTAGATAGGCCGTTTACCAAACATGGTGCAATTTGAAAGCCAATTGATCATCCAGTGAGTGATTTCAAAGGTCAACATCTTAATTTTATCGATATTCGATCAATGGCCAAACACTTCGAAATTGCCCCATATTTTATAGAATGAACACCTCTCCTCTACAATTTTAGTTTTTTAATTCAATGAACTTTGATGTTGGTTTTCATGGTTTTTGAAGAACAAGGTTGTCAATATCCCTTTCACATATATACGGAAATATAAACAGAGGGATAGATATACCTGCCCCGATTTTCTCCTTTAAAACAAGCTCACACCAAGGGATGGTCAAATCATGGACAGCAATGGATATATCATTGAAAGGATTTGACCCTTGCCCAAATTGGATTTCATGAGGGTTATTGAAATCGACTATATGCTTATCAAGCTTGATATCAGCATTACATGATTGGTTGACATGATTTGGGAGATTATTATCATCATATTTTTTAAGTGTAGCTTGAGTATCATTGTCTGTTACATTTGATGACTTTGGTTCGACAATTGAACCAATGGCATCTTGAACTTCGCCAGGCACTCCTGCCAGTACAAACAACTCTCTCAAGTGAAGCTAAATAAACATTAAATGTAGGAAATTGAGAGAAAAGAGCTTCGATTTACCAGGAGAGGCATCATTGAACATAAGATTAAGGGATTGACAGTCGAGAAAAAAATGTTTGGCCAGAGACTTAAAATTCTTGGCAAAGCAAATAGATTTGTAGTTTGGCAATTGCATAGGCGAAGAAATGGATATGGAGAGACCATTCAATAAAGAGTTGGGTTCATGCAGCCAACCTGGATTCTCAATCAAATCTACCATGTACTCCCTGCCAAAAGCTTGTTAATGAAAAAAACTATGCACCAAGGGAAATTTCCTTATTTGTTATATTAAATAAGTGATGATTGAGGTATATTGAAATGGGAAAAAAAAAAAAAACCTTTCAGGTCCAAGGCGCACAAGGCAAGATGCACCAGCATCATTTTTGCAATACATACAGCCTCTTGCAACCCGACATGGCACATTGATCAAATCTGCCAGAGTCTTTTAGTCACAACAATTAAAAAATTAAACAAAGAAAATCAAAAGGAATAGAACTGCAGAACTTTAAATAAAAAAGATTTTCTTATTTGTTGTATTGCAGGCTTTAGGTAAATTACAACTGATGTGTAACAAAATCACAAAAGAAACCTCCTAGCTATTCTCACTTGTGCAACAATATCAAACAACACTTCAGAGTTTCAGAAACAGAACCCATCTATTAAAATTAATTGAATCAAATATAATGTATATATTGCCCCTAACTTTTCGTCATCATGAACTATATCACTTTCGAAACAACAGATATAAACTGTAAATCTATCATGTAAATCATCATCATTCCAATGTTTTGACTGAGTAAAAAATGACTCACTAAACTAGGGCAAATTATTCTCCTTATTAGTTGAATACAACTTTCATCACAGTTACCTAAAGGCCATTTGCTATTTGTATAATACCCAACAAACAATGGTTGGCAGATGCAAATATGAAAGAATTTTTTTGTGTAATTTTTCCAAACACAAAAATATTTCAAGTAAAATTTGCAAAAAAAAAAAAAAAAATCCTGATCAGATGGACAATACTCAGTACCTAACTAACATATCGACAAAACAACAATAGGGCTTGCCTTAAAGAGCAAGGAACGATGCCTGCAGAGGCCAATAGATAATTTGCCAATGGGGAACACCACAGACCCTGTAGTAATCTTGACAAAATCACTTGCCTCCTTCCAGCAAGGGACCAACTCATGTTCTTCACTTGAATCTACACCCCTTTTAAACAGCCAGATTCCACTATTAGACTGTTGATCAACAAGGATTAGCACTCATTTCATTCAAACTTAACAATTTCAAAGTTAAAATCCAGATTCCCAGTGGAATTTAACATTTACCAGTTATCAATTTATAGAGAGACAGAGAGATAAAAAAAATTCACTTTACCCCATATGAGTGCACACAATTTTAGCAAGCTGTTCTACTAAATCTTTGGGCGAATAAGCAGAATTAGATGAGACATCCATTACCATGCTGTGAAGGCGTCTAAGATCATAATCCACCATTTTATCTATCACAACCACCTCAAACGAAGAGTCACTAGGCTCAACCAGTTTGAGGGAATCAATAGAAGGAATCCTATTCGAGTCCTGCATATCATTGCATAATGCCCAAACAAATGGGTCCATTCCTTGTATCAGGTAGAATCCGTCCGGAATCTTGTCATGGTAAGACAAACACCCATTCACCTGCAATTGAAACAAAAACAAAAGGAGAAAATTGCAAACACTCTGAATCAATTTATTACTGCAAAGACTAGTAACAATTATATCAAATATATACCCAAAATTGGTGAGAAACAGACTCAGCAGAGGTGAGGGGTTGCAAGTGTAGCAACTGATCGGCAGTATCTAGGAAATTGGATTCAGTAATGCAAGCAGCCTGAGAGCAGAGGCGGAGTGCAAAAGCAAGTTGCAGCTGATACGCTTCCTCTGCCTGCTGGGCCCAGCTCCTGGATGCGGATCCAGACCCAGAAATTGAAGCAGCACAGCCACCGTCCCCTTCATTGGGCTTTACATCAGTAAGAGGATCGAGCGCGACTGTGGATACAGTGGCGTGTGGATAGCAATCGCCGGAGAGAGTAGAGCTCTCCTCGTAGCTGCTTCCACTCAATCGGTTGTAACCCCCCAATCTCCTCCCGACCATCTCCATCCGCGCTACAATTACAAGTTTTTCTAAATCGATTTCATATTTCTTCCTTTATTTTACCACTACTTTTCAAAAAAAAAAAGATTTCATATTTCTTCCTTTACGCCGTTAGTAACTGGTGCCCTGATTGATTGATCGGAAAGAAGATTGTTAACTACTTAATAAAATTGTTTCTTCGAATTTGGGGTAAGAACTAAGAAGTAAGTCAAATCTTTTTCGTTTTATCCAATTCGTTGTAAGAGATCTTTGACTGAAAAACGAATCGGTTACGGGGCCGCAGGTGGTGGAGGTGTAGCGGGAATGCGCGCTTGTTGTCTCTTGGCAATTGGCAGGACAGGCACAAGGGGAGAAAAAGGTCTTACTCGGTTACTCTCCAAGTGGCTTCAAGTCACAAAAAAGATAGAGACTAACATTCGACAACTCTCGGTCTATATGGATTCCTTGAACACCATAAGAAACAACAATATTATTTGCCTATGCAGGTGCATGTATATCAGGTTTTGGGTGAATAACAATGCGAACCTGGTGGGATCTTGCCATTTAGTACGGGCGCCAAAAAGTGAGATGGGGTGGTGGGGTCGGGGATATGATGACTTGATGAGGAGAACGAGGAGAACGAACAATATTTCACCACGTGCGTGTTGTTTCTCTGGTGCAACTTGTGGAGTACACATCGTCTGCATTAACTCAAAAGAGCATCTTTTGAGTTAATACATATCGACCGTCCGATTATAAACGGAGTCCATCCGACTTCCGACTAAAACATAAGAGTCTTTAATATTAGTGTATATTTAAATCACACGAATCTTAAAGCTAATCGGATGGTCCAGATACATTAACTTAAAATATTCCTCTTTGAGTTAATGCGGAGGATATGAATTCCAACTTGTGAAGGTTCCATTGGGCCAATATATATTTCTGAATTGCTAAATGGGCTATTTCAGCTCCCTATAGTGAATTGCTACTTTGGGTTTTTCAAAATTCATGTTATGCCATAATGGAGGATTGGTTTAAGTGCATCATAATTTTGTGTTTCAATGTAATTTACAGTTTTTATTTCTGTTTTTTAAAATCTGAACAGTCAATTTGAACTGTTCAACGTGATTTTTATAATAAAATATTTTTAGAAATCAAATTTTATATTTTTTTAGAATTGTTTTACTACTTTTCTACACAAGTACAATGTCATTTTTTCGAATGGTTCATAATCTCCTTAAATCAGTGATTTTGTATCTATAAAAAAAAATAGTAAAAGAATTCTAAAAAATATAAAATTTGGTTCCCAAGTATATTTTATTATAAAGATCACGTTGAGCAGTTCGAATTAAATGTTCGAATTTTAAAAACAGAAATAAATAATGTGGAGCACATTATAACACAAAATCATGATACATTTGAACACTCCTCATCATATTTATATGGTTAGAGGGAACGGTGTTTATGTTCACCAAACTTTTTCAACGAGAACTTCAAAAATATATAATACAGATGTATTCGGAAACTTAAAGGTACCGGCACGGATGCACTTCTTCGCATGGCTTGTAATACACACCAAAATTCTGACTATTGATAACTTGATGCACATTTGAGCCTTTAATTGTTTCCTTTATTTTTTGCTGCCTTTGAATCACCTTGTTTTGTAATTTCTCTTGATTCATTTAATGGAAAAAAAAAGGGTCGAGAGCGAGAGCCTTACTTTTGTTGATTTCATTGAACTAGCTGCTTCTTCGAAGTGAATTAATAATAAATACATATTTATATTTTAATCTTATAATCAATATAAACAAAATTATCAAAGAGAACTAGAACCATTATTTTATTGATATACTCGTGATATATATTTTTTTATATAATAGATTTAGAATGGATGAGGTAACTTCCTTTGTGCGATACTTACTTTTTTAGGTCCCTCCTATATCGTAATTTTGGCTCTGTCCGTGACTGGATTAGGGGTCGCAACAAGTTCCGAGTTAGATTCTAGCTCGGCTTGTTAATTATGAACCGAGTTACAGCTGAGAGAGTTGAACTTAGGGCATCCGAACTAAAGCTCTGCTTGAAATCATGACAAGTCAGCCTAAGCTAGCTCTCAAGCTGACAACCTCGTTCCTTGCATCTGGCTGGATCTTGTTTGAAGAACAAAACAAATTTTATAAATTTTTTGGATCAAGCTGAACGGAGCTGGACCAATCTAGATAGTACTAGTCAAGTGCCCGTGCGTTGCAACGGAGATTGAAATATTGTGTACAATCTAGGCATTAGAGTAGACCGGGATAATTCAAAATTTCATAAATTTACTTGTTTCATAGTATAACTATATATATATATATAGGCTGTGGCTAATTTGCTGCCGGCAGCATTTCTGCCAGCGGTGCTGCCACTGTTTTTTCTATTTTTTGATGTTCAAACGACAAATCTAAACCGTTAGATGTTTAATCTATATTATAATCTACTTGGAGACCAAATTTTACATTTTTTGGAATTTTTTTACTATATATTAAGCTGGTTTGAAAACCGCTGATTTCAATGCTGCAGAAATTTACTGAAATCAGCGGTTTTCAAACCAGCTTAATATATAGTAAAAAAATTCCAAAAAATGTAAAATTTGGTCTCCAAGTAGATTATAATATAGATTAAACATCTAACGGTTTGGATTTGTTGTTTGGATATCACACGGCTAAATATAGCCCCGGCAGCACCTCTGCCGAAATGCTGCCAGCAGCAATTTAGACAGACCCATATATATATATATATATATATTTTTTTTTTTTTTTCAAAGGGTGTAATATGAGCTTCAATGTTTTCTGGAAGCGCACATGTTTTTCCACTTTAGTATCAAAGAGAAATAATCCCTTGAACTCCAACATATTTCTTCTGCACAACAATAAGAGTGAACTTGGACTTCCATTTCTCATCCAGAAATTTGCAAACCCAAGTAATATTTCAAAGTTTGAATGAGGATTATATTAAAAATAAAGAATGTGATCTGGTACATTAGGACGAACACCATACCATACTGCTTAAAAGTTGTGAAAACAGGTAAACAAATTGAGTTAAATTGAGTTGTAATTTTACAATTAAAATCTGAAGATGGAAAAAAGGAGACTAACTTATTTAGTTCTACAAATTTCTCAGTTCCTATCAAATTTAAAATGAAAAAAGGCAAGAATCATACCATACTGGTACAATAATTAATCAAAGAAGAATATACTCTGCAAAAGAATCAATAGACAGGGCCAATAATTAATTAGCTGAAACAAATTTATACATCATCTTATTTATTTATTTTTAATTTTCTCTTTGTTGTTTTTACAAAAACTGCATCTGGAGATAACACCAACATTTCTCACACTTAAAACAAAAGGACAACATTTTTATGGATCATTTAGCAACTAAGATATGGTTATCCTTGCATAAGAAACGTTAGGTGTTATATGCAACTATTTGTTTACTGTTATGCCCCTTATCCCTTCCTCCAGCTCAAGTTGCTCTCCTGTCGGGGGTCATCTTATTTGAGACTGCCTAGAGGAAACATCTTGCAAGTAGTCTTGCCTTTCGTGCTTCTTGGACACTTCATCAGGATTTTCAGATTGACCCGTTCTCCACCATCTGATTACGCGTAAGTGTGCATGAGGAGCAGCCTGGGAGGTGGCAACAGATGCCGCTAGGTCACCTATAGAGACCCACCTCTCTCCGACAACCTACATAAAATAAAAGCACCTTTCAAAATCTTCAACAGAAAAATGAATAAAAGTTTCAATTACTGAACTAACCATGCACAAACTGTGTAAAACTGTAAATTACCTATTTATAATACTTAGATTTGTATTTCTACATACCAGCACCTCATTTATATTTCTTGAAAATTACCTATTTAAACTTACATATCAAAATTACAAAATTTATCATGAAAAATTACCTCTTCACCCTTAGAATCTCTTCTTTCTTCTCCACTTGAAGTGGATTATTCTCTCTTTTGCTTGCTGCCTTGAGCATCCATTCCAAACCCATCTCTTTTCTCACTACATTGCTAGTCTTCTCCGACAAATCCTTCCCTTCTTTTGTCCCTTCTTCTTCATCTTGGCCAATCAACGAATTAGACACATTGTTAGTGAAATTACGGATTCCTCAATTAGATTCTATTTCTTAGATGAAATCCACAGGGTACTATCTAAAAAAAAAATTTACAAGTTCCAAAAATCATACCAGAATTATCAGAAGAATGTTTCATTTTCCTCCTCTTATCCCTCTTATCTCTTCCCCTTCTTCTCTTGGATATCTTCTCTTCTGCATCACTACTGCTAGATTCCTCATATTTAAAAGTTTCATTTTTACCTATTTAAAATCAGATGAAAATTACCAGTGAAAGTTTCATTTTACCTATTTAAAAATGTAAATTGTTAACACTGGTGAGTAAGTACATCCTTTACATGAGTTATGATTTATTCACGTTGCCCTAGCCAATGCATCCGCTTCACAGTTAACAAGACGAGTAATACATAGACACATTTGAAACCAGGGTTTAGTGCCAGCAACCACCATATATTCATAACTTCCAAATATGCCCTCCAATCCTCACTGATTGGCATTACTATGGGGTTAAAGAATTGAAAATGATAAGATGATGCAAGTAAAAAAAATTAAACATGATTAAATGATCTAATATTATGACAAAACTGCCAGCATAAATTCTTTCATAATAGAGGGATGGTTACATAGCTTAGACTAATAAAACAAAATAACAAAATACCAATGACAGATGTTGTCATTTAAACCTCCAAAAAAGTAAATTTAAACAGAACATTGATAAAAAACAGTAGCACTTCATATTACCTAAAACATCTTATACTAAGAAACAAAATCACCTTCCCTTAAACCTGCCATTCAACCCCACTAATTATTTCTCTTTCTTCTCTTGTCAGGGTAGTATATGTATCCACTAAAACACACAACCCACCTTAGACTCAAATCTTATTACAAAGCAAGTAAAATCACATTCATCACATGAAAAGCAAGTTCAGGCAATGACTGGTACTGTACCAAATTTTACATTCATCACACCTAAAAGCTAATTCATAATCTTCCTTTTTAAAAATTTTACAAAAAAAGAAAAAATTGTTGAAAATCAGATGTGAATGAAATTGTTATCTGTTATGGTACTGTTCCTGGTATGACATGCACCTCATTTTTTAGAAATTTAAGGCTCAAATGTTGATAGCAGCAAATTTTACAAATTAGACCTTGAAAGCATTCACAATTGCAAACATCATTTTCCATACAAATTGGTCAAATATATTGTTTGCTCGGTTCTTACCCTTCTTGCCTCTAATTGCACAAGTTCGTCCGACTACATGGTCCATACTACATATTCGGTAAAAAATAAAAGAAAAGCAAGGTAGTGAATTCACAGCTATGCAATCGCTATATACAACTATGAAAAAAAAAAGATAGTTGAAGTGGGGTCTCGAGTTAATTTCTGACATATTTGCTGATATCAGCCCACCTGCTTTTAAGAACAAGTTCACTAATGTATCATTATTGTGAGATTTGCCTAGACAAAAGAGATTACAAAATACAAAGGGTTCACAAGGCTTGTGTACTCATTTAGTTCTAATTTCATAAGCATACTGCCAAGCCATCACCGGATTACCAAATCAGCCCCTCCAATTAATCGAAGTAAGAATGGAGAAGCGCTAGCACTTACTTGATTGTGCTAAAATTGAAACCAGGGAAAGAGAGCTTAGAAGACTTGAGAAGAGACGGGCAATTAGGATGTCAATGAAGAGAGCATCTTGGTGCAAAAATTGTTTGATGACCTAAATTCCAAAATATATAATTTGCTTCAAAAAATTCCTAATGTTTGCATTCAACTATTATCTTAGTATAAGACACTAAGTTCATTTTAACAGACAACTTGCTTATTTTGAATAATAAAAATAATATAATATGAGTTTGTAAGAGCGAACTATGAAATAATCAGAGGTCGAATCTCATTTTCTACACACTATAGCTGGCTCTACTTATCGTACAACCTAGTTCAACATAAAAAATGGAAACTGAACCAGCAATAACATTCTAAATTTCTGCTCATCTCTCTAATTCAGACATCAAAACCCAATACAAAAATAATCAATTTCAATCAATAAAATGAACTGCGTTATAGGTTTGAGATGCCGTTACCATCTAAGTTGATATAGGCAGACACGAAATATGAAGTAAAGACAAATTTGCAAGTGATTGGTACAGAATTAAATTTATTATTGCAACTATTATATTTCTCATTAAAACTAACTAACAGTAAAAAACACATGAATTAAATTTATTCCTCATTAAAGCTCAAAACAGAATGATCTAATTAAAATAATTTAACAAGGGAAAAAAAAGAGTGAGCTATAGTAAACCTCTGCCGTTGAATTTCATGGCCGATTTGAGACCTACGACAACTGATGCATCTCCCTTCTCCATGGCCGATCAAGAAGCTCAAACGCCGTGTTATAGTTGGTCACGTACGTCTGATGGTGCTTCTGGTGGTGGAGCCTCATGATCTCGCCAGTGATCACCAGCTCCAGCGCGTCGTACTCGTAAGGGAGCAGCGGCAGCATCGCTGTTGTCAGGCCGCGCGCCGATCGAGTTAGGGTTAGTGTTTTTCTTGGAGGAGATGCCGAAGAGAGAAAAGAGGGAGGGGATCATTGGAACCGAAGAGAAGAAAGCAAAAGAAAAGACGCGTTTTCAGTGCATCGGGAAAAGAAAAAGGTAGAAAATAGAGAGAAAATTTTGATGTAGTTTAGTATGTGGCGAGTTGCTTTATAATTAATTTCAGACTTATATACAAACGGATGCATAAAATGCATAAAATGCATAAAATGCATATATAATATCTTATATTTAATACCATAGTTTACAACAGTTGGATTTGCTGAATGGAAGGCTCAGATTGTCTCTGGACAGATACACCATTCAGTCCCTTTAGTTCAACGTGCTATTATAGGAGTCCTGATTAAATGTACACAAATTCATACAAATTCACAAATTGATACGTAGTCGAGTTGACGAGTAATTAAGTTAGGTCTCAACTTGAACTTGTTAATTCTGAATCGAGCTAGTAACAGCTCGCTCGGTTCAGAATTAACAAGTTCAGCCCAGTAACGAGTGAACTATTAGCGAACAAGTCAGGTCGATCAAGCCATGAGCTTTTTTTTTTTTCCACCCCTAGACTGGACGCTTAAAAAATTAAAGTGAATTGGAGAATCAAACACATAAATCCAGATGGGGACAGTGCTTTGAAATTAATCAACAGGTCAACTCCCATCCGAGTTGGGAATAAAAGAAGTGGACGTTGAGCGAGGAGAAATTAATAATAGAAAAACAAAGTCGACAATAGGCCAACCGTGGATTCGAGTTGTTAAAATTGGGATGATGATGTTTGACCAAATTTTGTGTGGGGTTTCGTGATCTTATAAGGAAAGTCAGCAATTAACGCTATATGTGCATACATCAGTTCTTATTTTTTATATAATTGGGAAAGTATTCCGTCTTTTCTACTGATAAATGGACGCTCGAAACGATGATTAATTAAAGAATTGCAATGGCTTTTTATATAAGGATTTTATCTAGTAATTAGTGATGGTTTAGAAAACAGTCATATGTATATAATTTGACTACTTATAGTTTGGTTATATTTTACTTATATTTTAAAAATACAATTAGAGAGTATTAGTTTTTTTATTTAGTGATAAAAATAATGTTTTCTGTGTGAGAAATTGTATGGAAATTCGTAGATTGAAACTCGAATAAAAAATTCTCTTGTAAATACTAATTAACTCAGCAACTTAAAATTTTACTTGGATCGATAGTACGCAAGAATCATATGTACATAATTTCGATTATATAAAATTTCTCTAGTAACTATTACAAGAAGAAGAAGTTGTTTTTCTTTAATTTTTAGCAATCATTACTTCTTCAGCGATACAAAGTGTAAAAGGAAAATTTTCCAGAGACTTCTTTCGCTTTATTCACTGAGGATACTGATAGATCGCAAATATATCTATATTTGATTAAGATTTTAATACGAAACAATATCAAGTATCAAGTATTTATTTTGGTTTACTCCTATTTTATTTCAGATTCACTTAATTATGTTTTAACGATCAAGTTATTGTTAGAAATATGTTTTTATGCAAAAATACTAAGAAAATAAGTTAAATTGTATGCTGACGAACCGCGAGACACACATAACAAGTCGCCAACCATCTAAGACTTAATCATAGAAAAAAAAAAAAACTGACAGAGATATTGACAACCTTTCCTGACGGGTCACTACATTTCTTGGCAGGTCACTACCTCCTCATGGCGGTCCGCCACTTGCCAGCTACTAGAAATTCAAATTTATAAAAAGACAATAAATTAGGTACCTGACGGGCCGCCACCTCATCATGGTAGCTCACCACCCCTTTAAAGACAAAAACTGTTGAAAAAACGCTCATGGCTAAGAGATTCGCGCCCCGCGAAGTCCCTTCTCACGGCCCGCCACTGCATATGCCAACTTTACACACTGTTCGTATTTCAGAAGCAGTTTGGTCATACGAACTCCGATTTGAGTGAACCAAATCTTGAAAAATCCAGAAAACAGAGATGTGCAACTTTCATGTTGTAACTTTATTCAAATTATGAAGTTGTGAGTCACCACAGACTTTGAAAGACGGACGTCAGCTTAAATGACTGCCAACTCTGCACATTAATGAGGAGATTTGTTTCCCGATTTGCTTGGCTCCCTCCTAAATACTCATAATCTCCCATAAAACATCCAGGAGAGCATCCAACCGATCTAAGTTTGGCCCTAGACCATTCTACACCTCTCTCTACTATTATTCTTGCTCCATCTCTTCTCTTCCCTCTCAAGGAAACAAGGCACAGATTGCCGACAGATCATGGAGAACTCTCAAGAGCAGCAAGAAGATTAACTAGAATTAGTTTAATCTTTCTATTTCTCTCTATTTATTTTATTGAGATGTATTCTCTATTTTTCATAGTTGTTGATAACATTACTATGAGAAGCTAGTCGTCCCTTCTAGGGGTGATGGATCAGAAACATAATGGTTTAAATCTACCTTACTAGGTTAGTTATAAATTGTGTTATGATTGTTTTAGCTTTTTATTATTCTTATGAATACATAATTTGTGTACATGAGATTATCTTATTTTAGTTGAATGGGGTTCTATTAGTACTTGATATCAAGTATAGTAGCAAGAAATTGATCTTAGGAATTAGTATTAGTTTCATCCTAGTTCCATGCCAACTCAGATCACAAGCGTCTATGGCGTTAAGCTAGATGCGAAGTCTAGACGATTGATTAGGTGTATCAAGCTATAATCAGTACCGGTCACGATAAGCTAAACACGAAGTGTCAGTAGTCGAGAGTAGCTTGACTAGTCAACCAATATCTTGACCAACTTGTGACGATAAACTAAACATGAAGTCCAATCCAGTTAAGACAAATTGTCAATTGGTGACAAACTAAACATGAAACCTCTTGACTTGACATTTGTAAAACCACAATTACACAAACATGAATGCAATTAGCAAACTAATAAGTAGATTGGTCAATTCGGATAGTGAACCACAGCCCCTAGACCTTCCCAATATTGTTTCAAACAACCATTTTAAGTTTATTACTTACAACCAACTCATCTCGGCATTGAGCCCTCAATGCTGTCTCGGCTTGCAAACCAAACTTTAATTCACTATTTCACACCTCCTAGAATTAAAATTAAATTAGTAATTAGTATTGCTTCCCATTGTCCTTGTGTTCAACCCCGATACCGCAACAAGAGGTTGTATGTTTGTAAACCAATCGAAATTGAGTATTAAGTATATAAATTTAAAAGCAAAAGAGTATTAAATCAACCTCTAAAATACGTACACAAAATACTCAACATATACAAAGTGAGCGAGTGATTTGATTGCATATTGATATGCTCAACTCAGAGTTAGAAAGACAGGATCAAATTGAAAACTCAATTTGTGGTCAACTCGTTATCAACTTAACTTGATTCATAACTCGTTAAATTAAATAAATAATTTTAAGCAATTTAAATTTCTTAGACCTAAACAGGATATGATAGAAAAGAAATTTAACAAATATAATCAAAATCATAAACAAAATATATTTGAATCTTTTAAGACTGCAATGTTACAGTGATTTGGATATATATGGGTTTGGTCCAATTGCAATTTGCGATTTGGAAATAAATTTATGAGTTAGATGACTTGAGTTCAGTTAGAATTGGATGTGATATAATTCTATGTAACTCAAGTTGGTAATGAGTAAGTTAAAGTTTGCTTGTGTTCAGTCTATAAAGTTACAGAGTCAATCCTTCCAATCAGTTTCAATTCAAGTTAGTAATCTGTAAATTATTAGTAAATTTTTAACGAACAAGCCACGGTTATTTGCGAAACTCTATAATTGTGTGACGATATATATAAAAGTTTGCCGCCGTGCGGTTAACGCTAAGCACACTATTAATCTTTGCCGCAATCACATGATGATCAGCATTTTATTGCATTTTTTTAAGCATACCTACTTCTGTATCTGTTTGAAACCCGTGCTGGAATTTTGTGGCTATTGTGCAATTGAGGTCACCAGTGACGTCTACTGAGAGGAGGTTCTGTAGAGTAGGTTCTGTAGAGTGTAGATTCGTTAATTTTTGGAAGATCTGTGCTTCAAAATTTCTAAGTGGTTTCTTCGAGGATTGAATTAAGATTTTATTTTAATCACCCCTGAACAATCCAAAGATTCCAGACTGCTACTTCATGCTTCGGATAACTTTTTTTTCCTCACAAATGTTAATTTCTTTTTTCTCTTTTCTCTTATAATAACTTAATTTTAAGAACTAATATTTAATCCAGCGATAAAAAGTAATATTCTTTGAGAAATAGTAAGTTTAGAATCTGAATAGAAGGTTCTTTATAAATAATTAAAAAAATATTAGTAGACTAGATCTCTATCTTTTTTAAAAAAAAAAATGCATGTTTTATTATGATAGATGTCAATAAATAAAAACATCTTCTAAAAGATAAATATTGTGATTGTCTCCTATATATGGAACTAAATCCCAGTAAAAGTTTAATTCGAATTTAATTGAAGGGAAATTATCCAAGTTAGAATCACTGTTTTATGATGTGATCTCCGAGATTTACATTACTACGTTGATAATTTATAAAACACTTTAAGAAGAAAAAGAAATAATGGAAGTCAACATCGTCGACATGACCAGGGCGGATCCACTGTAGCACATGGGGGGTCAGCTGCCCCCTGCTGGATTTCCAAAAATAGTGCTAAAAATCTACTTTTTGGACCTTTGCTCCTCTCTGGAATTCAAATTGTCCCCCTGTAGCCCATTCTAGAATTCTAATAGACGGAACGGAGCCCATATAAACTCTGAGCGAAAAAAATTAGCGGAGCCCAAATAGGCGCTGATCCCAAATAGCAAAAATTAGTTGAACCAAAATGTTTTTATTTTTTTTTATTTATTTTTAATTCAAAGGCGCTGATTCCAAGTTGAACCAAAAATGTTGATTTCAAATTCCCTATAAATGTTGAATTATTGATTTTTTTCAAGTAATTTAGGATTTTTATTATATTGATTGGTATTTTTTTTGATATGTTGAATTGTATCCAATAAACTATTTACATCCGATTATTATTCCGCCCTAACAAAAATCGTGCGTCCGCCCCTGGACATATCAGGATAAAAGTTTAAGCAATAAAATAAATCTAGTGGAGTGGTGGAGCCTCTGCGCTTCGCATCAATTGACATTATTCGCTTTGACATTAAAAAAGTCTGCATCAGTCTGCAAAGATCTCTATCGGTTACAAGATGGATATTCATTACCATTCACCCACCACATGGGGATTTTTTGTTTTGAAAAAATAAAATAAATTTAAAGTTCGTATAAGAGAATTAAAAACATAAATTGGAAATTGGAAAAAAAAAGTCAGATTTTGAACGTCTTAGATAAATTTTTAAAGTGAATACCTGATCATATAACCTTAAGAAAAATACCCAATTTGATATGAGTTCATCTTTTAATTGCCATAATTACAAAAATAAAATTTACTGAACTTAGTTTTTTTTTTATTATTATTATAAAAAAAACTATAAGTACCGAGTAGCTTATTCGATACATGAAAAGAGGTACCGGTAATAGCCTATTTGGTACACTCTCTATGTCACAATTTTTCTATAGTATTCTTCGGAATAAAATGGCGACATTGGAATGTACCGAATAGATAAATTGGATACTCCTATTTACCGAATAGGCTACTCGGTACTTATAATTTTGATAAAAAAAAAAATCAATCAATTACATTGGTTCAATAAATTTTTTCTTAATCACGGTTTTAGAAAAAAAAATCTTTTAAATATAGTTTGAGAAAGGTGAACTTTGAAAGTTAGATCTCTTTTGCTCTATATATTTTAATTTCAATTGTCAGGTGTTAATTTTGACTTTGTTTTCTTTTTCGTAGGACAGTTTCTCAACACGTGTGAAAGAAATCGATGATTTATTATTGCCCAAACCAGATATTGCGCCTTTACCTTTTGTATTAACGTATAAACATAATGCAAATAATTAAACCAAATCAATTATATATGTTATTCACAATTAATTCGATCCGTTGGCCATGTTCGGTTGTAGAGCAACAGAAGGTTGAGTAGATTTTTTACTTCACATTTAAATAAAAAAATAGAAATAAGATGAAATAAAAGATAAATTAATTTGAAGTAATTTACTCCACCTATTTAGGTGGATTAACTTACTCCACATTTAATTCACTCGTATAGTTCACTGTCATAAAAACAATATATATGTTTTTCAACATCTTACTCCACCAAGTAAATTAATTTAAGTCATAATTCCAATTACCAAACAAGATGTAAAATATAAGTAGCATCATGGAGTAAGTAATTTAATCCTCATTAATTTTACTCCACAATCAAATATGACCGTTAAGACTTAATTATGTACTTTATAATTACGACAGACAAAGGAGGTAGGAAAATAAAAATTTTATTTATTGAACTAATTATTAAATAATAAATGAAAATAGAATGAGTACCTTTACTTTTAGATGCAATAAATGGTAAAAATATTTCGGATTCAAACTTTGAAACCAATTTTTTTTTTCAAATTTAATCTTTGGAATCAATTTTTTTTTTCCTAAGATGGTGGCTGAGTTTTGTTTTTTGAAACAAAAATAATAGTTAATTTTTATCTGAAACAAAAGGAATATTTAAATATTTTTTTAAACATAACAAAATACTTTAGATCCGCGAAAAAAATTCAGTTCCAAATTTTAGATCCGAATTTATTTTTGTGATTCATCTATAGCATCAAAAATTGAAAGTACTCTTCATGTTTCTATTTATTTCTTAACAATAATTTCTCGGCATGAAATTTATTTTTTGGAATGTACGAATCTTAAGAGCAATTATTTTTTCTGCACGAATCTCAAAGCAAATGAAGAGATGGATGTAGAATCGCAGGATGCTGTGATTCTTTAGAATCGCAGCAGATTTATATCCATCAAATAAAGTCAGTAATTAACGTGTATATATTATACATTATACGTTGTACTTGTTTTTGAAATTTATTATTTTCAGAAAAACAAAGTCCCCGACATAAATTTCTGTCGAAAGAAGACAATTCTTGTCCATAATTTGCATAGAAAATTAAAAAGTATTACAAGTACCATACATGACTATTTCACTTTTTGAGAAACATGGGTAAGTCAATCAGTCAATAAACCCATACATACTCTTCTACCCGCTTCTAGTTGGTTTTTTTTTTTTTTTGCTTCAACCCGCTTCTAGTTGTAGATGAGCAAATCTCATGTATAGAGTCAATTGAAACATAATTTAGAAGCCAATCCCTTCAATGAATTCGGACAGATTTTGCATTTTTATAATATATAGGTAACAGTTGCACCCACTAGACAAGTTGACATATATGCACACTGCAAGGCCACATCTCATTGTAGGTGATCAATTATAGCATATGCAGCTACCGTTGACCACAACCCCAAAACCTAACATCATTTATTATAATTGAAGAAACCATTCGTTGAGTCAAAGATTATTAATTTATTATGTATTTGCATTTTAATGAAAAAAAAATGTACTGTGATAAAACCATGGATTTTATCTAATCCTTTTCCAATTTTCTTTTCCTTTTGACTTGTCCATTCATGTCAAATTGCCAATAGAAGCAAGCAAACTAATCACGCATCTTATCTTTAGCTTTTGTAGCTTGATATCCACCACTAAAAACAGAAAGCAGCCACTGATAAAACCACACACAGCATGTAGCACTTAAATATGTCATATTGGCTCATTAATTACTAGCTAAATGTTGACTAAAGAGAGTTGAAATTTGGCTATTTTCGCAAAGAACAACAAGGATAT
Source organism: Carex rostrata (assembly GCF_964058835.1). Classification (NCBI taxonomy): domain Eukaryota; kingdom Viridiplantae; phylum Streptophyta; class Magnoliopsida; order Poales; family Cyperaceae; genus Carex; species Carex rostrata. Next base: position 8,283,741 of record NC_135921.1, read on the forward strand.
TCATCAAATCCATGGAGGGACCACCGTCTCTATAAAGTAATCAGCATTGTATTTTTATTGAAGTGTTTGACTGTTTGAGTTGCGATGTATGTCACAGAACTCAAAATATTCTAATTACTATAACCTCTCTTTTTCCAGGCCTGATCAGCGGCTTCCCCACCTGCCTTCATTTTCCCTATTTCCTGTTCTCTTTTTTGTTCTTTTATTCTCTTTTCTTTCATGCAACTATCCATAGATACAACTCCTGTTGGCCGTTTCCACTTAAAGAAGATCTTTTCTTTAATATTAGCAAATGTACGGAGCTATACTAAAAGGAACATTCCTTCTCTAGTTCTCCCTTACTAGTACCAAGCTTGCCAAAAATGAGAGATATTTCAAGTATGATGAAGGCAATTCTATTTTTATTTTGGATTTGCTTAACTCATGTAGCAATAACTCTAGCGGCAGATCCAGTAACTAAAGAGATACAAAGAGGTTTCTCAGCCAAACATGACGATTCATACTCTCAGTTCCAACCCCTTCTCGCCGATCCAACCGGTGTCTTCTCTCTTGGCTTCCTTCGTATTGACTCTAATTTCCTTGATCTCGCCATTCTTCATCTCCCTTCTTCATTTCCTCTCTGGCGAGCCATACCGGCAAACCCAGCTCCGTGGACTGGTTCCATCTCGCTCTCCTTTGATGGAACCCTGGTTCTCTCTGACCAGAAAAAAGGTACAGTCTTTTGGTCTGCACCATCAGACGGTACCGGTGACCATGTTCTGTTACTCAACTCTTCTAATCTCCAAATTCAAAAGACAGGAAACCCTAACTTTGTTCTATGGCAAAGCTTCGATTTTCCTTCTAACACCATTGTAGAAAACCAAAACTTCACCTCCTATGCCAAGCTTCTCTCCAGCAATCAGCAATTTTCGATGTCACTCGGTGCCAACTATTTTGCGTTATACATAGAATTTGGAAAGGGCAGTAACTCTGCTATATACTACAAGTATACAGCTTTACAAGCCAAGGCACAGATTGTCGAAAATAAAGGCCCGATATATGCGCGCATCAGCTCGGATGGCTTTCTTGGTATGTATCAGAAAGAGGGCCCACCAGCTGATGTTTTATCATTCAACACATTTAACCGCCGTTACGAAGTTTTCTACCGAATGACATTAGAAGATGATGGCAACCTTAAAGCTTACCATTGGAATAACTCTGCCTGGATTTTAGATTATACGGCTATCAGCGAGCCGTGCAATCTCCCTAGCACGTGTGGCTCATACAGCATTTGTATGTTGCAAGAGCCGCCACAGTGCACGTGTCTGGCCAATGGTACAAACGGGTGCCTCCCGACGGGCAATGGAAATTTCTGTATGGCCAGTGGAGACAAAGTGAATGCAAACGGAGCCGGGTACGGGGTGTTGACCCGGCAAGGAGTCGACTTGGCGAACAAAGACTTTGTGGATTTTACAAAAATGGGTTCGTTGGAGGAGTGTCATAGCACGTGTGAGAAGAACTGCACATGCTGGGGCGCGATTTACAGCAACATAACAGGGAACTGTTACATGATGGATTACCCAATCGAGATGGTAATAAAAGGAGATGAGAGCAAGTTTGGATATTTCAAATTGAGATCAGTAGAGGATGGAGATGAGAAGAAGGAGAGCAAAGATGATAAGGTGAAAGTGGCACTGTTGGTGATTGGTTGTGGTATTTTGGCGGCGGCAGGTGGGTTCGTTGCGTACCGGATTTGGGAGAGGAGGGGTAGGAGTAGGTCTATGGAGGACGGTCTTGCACCAGGTCCTTATAAAGATCTGGCGGCTGCTTCTTTTAAATCCATCGAACTCTCCGATTCATTCAGGAAACCGTGATAAATTGGGAACTGAACAATTTTAAAAAGAGAAAGAGATGGATTTTAGCGTTTTAGAAGGGGACAAAAATATGGGGCCTATTAGGAAGGGAAATAGAAAGACCATTTCTAGGCCTAGCGTCTCTGGGCCTGGGCTAGGAATAGCTATTCTTTTTGTACTTGTGTTCGTCGTTTGTAGTGAATCAAATATAGACTTTGTGTACTTTACTGGAAAAATGGGAAGTATTTTTCTTTTTTAAATATGACAATAAAGTTTGACAACATTGTGTCTACTATCTGAACGCATGTGTTCACAAATTATTTTGAGCAGGCCTTACTGGAAAAATGGGAATTATTAGGTTTTATCAGAGAAGGCCTAACTTTAAAGAGGCCGCATTTGTAAATTGATGGGCCTATTTCTGTTTACTGTCTGCATATGATTCTGTCAATAATATCTGACCTTGTAGAAAGTATAATCTCATTTTCATTGAGATTTTCGTCCTGCCTAGCTTCCAATTGCAACACATTCTTTCAATTCTACTAATTATAAGTCAATAACCATACAAAAGTTTGTTCAGGTGTCTTTGATTTCTGGCGCTTTTAACAGAGAATGAATGACTCATAGGCTGTCTATTGGTAATCTGAACCTGGGCCAAGTGTAATCAGTAAAATTCCTAGCTAACTAGTAAACTAGATCAACGGCCACATTTAATACGATTTTTTTATATTAAAAGTAGCACAATTTTATTAAATAAATCGTTGGAAAAAAATAATATATGGTGGAATCCTGGAAGAAGGCCCCTAATAACTAATATCAAAGTGCAATTTCTCATGCAGGGTTGACTAGGCCTGTTGGTTAAACCGCCTAACTACACTAAATTAGGCCTGTTGGTTAGGACTAATGGACAGAAAATTATTTGGGACAGACTTCCAACTCATTTACATGTACTTCTTGGACAGAATTATTTTCTGTTTAATTAATTCTCCTAATAATATTAAAAAAGAAATTATTCGCCCCAACCCCCCCCCCCCCCCCCCCCCCTCCCCCCGCCTCCCCGGTACCACACATTCAATTACTAAATCTAGACTATTTTTTAACCAGGTACGAATCTTAAAGCGTACCCCCTATTTCTCAATAGGCAACCGATTGTGTTTGGTCCGGCTTAGAGTAAATATGGACTGTAAGTTGTGTGTTCCACTTATGTAGTATCTGAGATGATAGAGACCCTCAATTCTCTGTCAAATTCTCCAAGCTAAGTCAAGTTGCTAACTACTTCCGTAACTTTTTTTTTTTTACCTTTTGTTTTTTTTTTGTTTTTTGGTTTCTTACATGACCTGTAGGCCTACAAACTCCAATTCTCATTCCCTAATCCCTCTAAGTCATTGCCAGTTCTGTCTCTGAGTTGTCTTCTGACACCATTTGCTAAATCATGTGCAATTTTCAGCATTCCTTCTTCTCTACTACAGTGCTTAGTGATGATTTTCCCTCCTAGTTGTCCCTTCAGTAGCCAAGCATTTCACACCTCGTGATAGGATCTCTAGTCATGGATAACCGGCTGACCATGATTAATTGAATCCACCACTTCCAAGGAGTCAGAGAATATCACCCCCTCTCTACATCCGTAGTCTTGCATCAGTTTGTATCCATGCAGCACAACAATGGCTTCCACCTGAGATGGGCTTATCGCATTCACTCTTCTTGATGCCCAGTGAATTATCCTTCCCATTTGGATCAGTATAGCCCCTATTCCAGCTGCTCCATTCTTAGACCAGGAACCGTCTACATAGCATACACAGACTATTTGGTTTTGACTCGATGTATCCTGATATTGAGGCATTCCTAAGGAAGACTTACCAGTTGTACTGGAAATTGCAGTAACCTGACAAGCAAGTAGTGCTTCCTGATAGTACCTTGCACATGCTGCCATGTCCTGCACTTTCCCTCCCATGACTACATCATTTCTCCCCCTTCAAATAGCCCATGCAATGCATACAAAGCTTTCAAATAGGTGACTTGGCATTTGAATTGCTTGTTCCAAGATCTCCTTATAGCTGCCATGGACTGTGTCTGTATTCAAGTTGAGTGGTGAGCTCAACCATACTGACTTGGCAAATCCACACCTGAAGATGGCATGTTCCACTGTCTCTGCTTCACAATTGCATAGCTGGCATGTAACTGGTACATCTTGGATTCTTACTCCAATCACCCCTCTTACTGGTAATGCTCTGTGCACACACCTCCATAGGAAAAGTTTCAGCTTTGGGATGATATCATTGTTCTTCCAGATTTCTTCCCAGAACCATTTGTCTGCCTCTACCCCCACATCTCCCTTTATCAATTGGTAAGCTTTTTTGACTAAGAATTTTCCATTCTTAGCAAAGATGAAAAACAAGGTATCAGGTACCTCACTTGAGGGGCAACATTCTGGTATTGAGGTGGCGATATTCAGGGCTTGTGTAAACCCGAAAAGCTGCTCTAATTTCTGAAAATCCCAAGTGCCAGATTCCTGACAGATCAGAGAGGAAACTGTTGTTCTCCTTTGCAGTGCATTTAGGGCCTCAAACTCCTGCCATTGAGGGAACCATGGTTCAGAGAATACTGTTACCCCTTGCCCAGAGCCTAATTCCCACATAATATGGTTCCTTAGAGCAGCTTTAATTTGGATGATGTTTCTCCACAGCTTTGTACAGTGATAAGTTCTTGTTGAGGGCCAAAATTCAGATCTCGGGTAGTATTTGGCTCTCAAAACTTGTGCCCTAGGTGAATTGCTCCCTTGAGCAATTTTCCACACCATCTTCATTACCAGAGCCAAATTCAGCTCCTTCAAAGTCCTTAGCCCTAACCCCCCCCCCCATCCCCTTCGGGGTAGTGACTTCTTTCCAGGCAACATACGCCATTCTCTTTTTCTCATTAGTCCCTCCCCAAAAGAAATTTCTCATGATAAATGTTAATTTGGCTATTACCTTTGGTGGCAATATTACCGTGCCCATGGCATAGACTAGTAAACTCTCGAGAATCGCCTTGAGTAGTATTAAACGGCCTGCATGGGTTAACAATTTTGCCTTTCAGATGTTCAATTTGGTCTCAAACTTCTCAATTATATAATCGAAGGAGCTATCGCTTGTCACTGCCACAGGACATCCTAGGTAGCGTTCCTCTCCTTTCGCCTATAGTACACCAAAATAACTCATAAATTGCCTCTTACTCGAAGTTGCTGCACCTGCCGAGAACCATACTTTAGATTTGCTTTGATTAATCTTCAAACCTGACAACTTAGAAAAATTTGTTAGTGTGGTGTGCACAGCTTCTACTTCATTGGATGTCAGGGTTCCCATGAGAATTAAATCATCCGCAAACATTGAGCATGCCATCGCAGGGGCAGATCTTGTGACTTTCAGACCTCTTATGTCTCTACTTCTCATTTTGTGATCCAGCCACCTTGAAAAGGGGTCCATCGCAATAATGAATAGATACAGAGACATTGAACAACCTTGTCTCAAGCCCCTTATCGGGGTAAGGAATCCACCCCCATTACCGTTGATTTGAATTGTGAACTTTGCTGAACGGACACAAGCCTCAATCCAACTGCATAACCTCGGGAGGAACCCATAAAGTGGAAGCAAATAGAACATATAATCCCATCGAATCATATCGAAAGCTTTTGCTAGATCTGCCTTGAGCACAAATTGTTCAGGTCCACCTTTCTTATGTTGGAAGCTATGGGTAATTTCTCGGAGAAGTACAATGTTCTCCGAAATTTTGCGTCCTGGTATAAATGCTGTTTGAGCTTGTGATATAATGACATCCATCCAAGCTGCATCTTCTTGGCTATGAGTTTCGATATGACTTTATACAGAAAGTTGCAGACGCTGATAGGGCGGTATTCTGAAACCAGTTTTGGTGTCTGCACTTTTGGAATCAAAACCAAATTCGACTTCCCTACTGAGTCTTTCATTTGCCCTGAACCAAAGAATTGATTAACCTCCTTCATTACAATGGGCCCAAACAATTCCCAGTTTTGCTGTATTAACGCCGCACTCACCCATCCGGCTCAGGGGCTTTAGTGGGCCCGAGTGCCATAACAGCCCATTTGATTTCCCCCCTCTGTTGGGCAAGAGTCCAAATTAGAAGTTGCGGCCTGTGGAATTTGGGGTATGCAGCCTTCTACTTCTGGTGGCAACCTTATGTTAGATATGTGTTCTAAAAGTTATCTTATGTTGATCACTTTTACATGTTCTGTTTATGAATTGGATGTTACATGCATTTTGTTCCATGAAATTTATGTTTATCTATAGAAGTGTTCAAGAAGATGCTCTTGGTCTTGAACCATAGAACTCTATATGATGACAAACATAAATCTCTAAAATGTTCACAAACTTGGTTATTAGCATGGAACACTAATATACCATGATAAGTTTGTCATATTGATTAAATTACATTGTAGTTCTATAAATGTTGATAAAGGCTTATCGTTTAATAACATGAGTATATGAAAGGTTTCATATATTGAACAGACCTAACGAATGAAAATATTATATGGGTTATGTTAGTGTCATTAATATTTTTATTGTGTCTCATAATTCTAAGATATGAGATGTATTTCTTTTTCACATGAGAAATATATAATGTAATTAGTATTAAAAGCTGCTTATCATAAGTGGTGATAAAAATATTAGTTCCTTGTATATAACTTGTGCGGGAGAAAGTTATATGTCAATAGTATCATTGCCCCTCATTTATAATGAGTGATAATATTTTATGGGCCCCTTGGTAAAGTAGAATTATAATGCATGCAATATAACTGAAGTGCAGTTATATATTTATAATTTACTTAAGAGACCAAGAAACGAATATAATACAAAGATGACACAGTCCGACTTTGTATATTATTCATAATATCATGTGGCAAGGAATTGACACAAGTAATGTTATTTGTAACGTTACTTTAAATGATCATGTATTGTAAAAAGTATACTTTACATCTATGTTATTTGGGTAACTATAATGTATAGCTAGAATACCGCTTATAGTTTATGGTAATAAAATATTTTATGCCATTGCCAACATAACACAGATCCTCCATATAGGTCACACCAACTAAACGAGAAACAAGAAGGATATTTTATTTATATGATGTATATTGTTTCATATGACATGAAATAATATATATGTGATAAATAAATATCATGACTGCTTAGAACGAAGATAAATTTATGAGAATTATGCATGTATATTATTTGGTATAATATGGTACATATTATATAGTATAATATACATGACACATAATTAATAATGTGCAAAACATTATTATAACATAAGTTTATTAAAACCCAAAATGAATATGAGTTGAGGCTGGTACTGTAACGCGCACTGTAGCAGTTACTGTAGCGCGCACTGTAGCAGCGGCTAAGGTTATCTCTTTTAATAAAGAGAATTATACTAGGAAGGTCACACAATGGAAACCCTAGTATATTTGTATATAAGGAGAGGTAGAGAAGGTATTCAATAAGTGAGAAGCAAGAAATTTTCTGAAAATTTATTTCTTTTTCTTCCTCTCCCTCCTAGCCGCTATCCCTCTTCCTCTCATATTATTGGTTTCTCTAGTGAGAAATTATTAGAAGAACAAGAAGGGTTATTAACTAGGTTCTAAGCTTAGATTAGATTAAGATCTCTAACAAGGTCTTTCTAATCATTGTTTAGTTCAAGGTGAACACTAGGAGGCCGTTTCGACAAACGAAGGTATCCAAGAGATCTAGAAGAGAATTGATAGAGTTATATCCAAATCACATTTAGTAAATAGATTTGTGATTAATGAATGAGTAGATATTCATTTGCATACATTTGAATTGCTTTAATAGAATTAGCATAATAAAGTAGATCGGTAGATGCTTGTAAGAAGGTTAAATTTTTTGAATTTATTGCCTTGTCGCATCATGAAATCCTTCACCTTAGTAGGTGTCGAATTGCTTGATCCTAAGTGTAGATTTGGCGAAAGTGTCGCACAAATTCACCTCTGATTTCCTTCTCTGTAACCGCCCATTCACCATCTTCTCTTTGGATTGCTCCAATTCGGTTTCTTCTTCTTCTCACCATTGTTGTAGAGTGGAAAAAGAATGTATTTCGATCCCCCAACAGATTCCAATTGAGTCTAGATTGCTGTAGCTAGTAAGTTTCCTATGCTACTATGAATGTTTGGTGCTCCTTCTACAGCTGCTGAATGCGATCTCTAGCTTCATTAGTTTGTTGTTGGTTCAGTAAACCTTCCATTTCCCTTTCAATTCTTTTTAGGTCAGCATTTGTGTCCCTATTACCATAATCCCAACATTTTATCTCCTTCCTCAGATTTGCGCAGGTAGCATCCCATGACTCCATTCTTATCTGCGTCGCCTTTGAGCAAATGCCTTTGAACTCAGGGTGCTGCACCCACCATTGTTCAATTCTGAATTTCTTGGGAGCTATTCTCGGTTGCCGCTCAATTCGGAGGAGAATAGGGAGATGATCACTGTTGTAATTCGGAAGGTGAAAATTTTTAGAATTGGGGAATAAGGCAACCCAATCTGATGTTGTGAGCCCTCGATCGAGCCTCTCCAATATCAGCCTTCGTCCTTGCTGATTGTTAGCCCAGGTGTAGGCAAGTCCGTTGTGACCAAGGTCAATTAGACATGCCTGTTGAACAAAAGATCGGAACTTTTTGTTTTTTGCTTTAAAACTTGCAGAGCCTCCATTCTTCTCGGATTGATCTATTATGTAATTAAAATCTCCAATTGCACATATAGGCATGCCCCCTGATTGGATGTAGTGTTTAGCCCGATCCCAAATATGTGTATTCATCAGATCATCACAATCCCCGTAGGTGGCAAATAAGATCCAAGGTTCCTGGTTCTGCTGCAACTTTATTTCTGCTACAATGAAATATAAGGATGTTTCTAGTATTGATACTGAGATATTATCGCTCCAAAGGAGCTATAAACCCCCTCCCCGGCAAACGGAGGGGACTATCTCAGCATTATTAAGAGGCAATTTGGCGAATCGTTGTTCTGACCTCACCTTAGAACACTTAGTTTCTGAAATGAAGGCCAATTCTGCCCCTGTACATTGGAGGTATCGCCGGATTGTTGGCACTGTCGCGGTACCTCCACTACCGCAACAGTTCCAAGATAGTAGACTCATTGATAACCCGGCGGCGATTGAGGCCTTGCCGCCTTGTCTCGTTTAGGAGTGTTGGTTGTGTCATCATGGCTTTCTGAGTAGAGATCAAGGACTGAGTTCTCATATGAGAAAGGGGCAGAAACAGAGGTGCGGTTGGGGAAGAAGGGGATATCAGATCTGGTTGTATTAGAGAGGTTGTGAATATTTCTTTTAGTGCCCGAATTCTTGTCTGGGCCTCTCTCAATCGATTCCCCCTCCAATGGAATTAACGCATAACTCATCATCCAAGGCCCAAAACTTGGGTTGAGAATATTCTTCATATCGGGCCTTGTTTAGCCTGTTGGGGAGTTCTTAAGCCTTGTTAAACGCAGTCTGTCTGCACATGAATTTAATTCATGGCCTAGCATAGCACATAATGTACATATGCAACCCAGTTTTTCATAGACCAAATAGACCCAAATTTCCCCCTGGCTCGGATGAGTAATATGGATCTTGTCCTTCATTCTCTCTGTAATTAGAATTGAAAGCCTAATTTTTAAAAAGCTTTTACCATTGACATTGCCCCTTATCGGGTCTGAGACCGGTATTCCCACTTGGGCTGCTATTATGCAGAGCCCTTCGTCTTTGAGGGATTCTTCATGGGCATTGTGAAATTGCATCCATAGCTCTGACCTTAGAACTGGTTCCCTTATTTGCTCCTCTGAATGACATGGGGCCACCGCTATCAGGTCCTGCCGGTACGTCCATAGCCCCTCATTGAGCACTCTATCCACTTCCTCCTTTGCACTAAATTCAACCCGGTAAGAACCTTTACCAATCTTCCTGAAGACCGTGGCCGGTCGAGCATTCCATGCCCTCCTCATAGTGTTTTCAAATTTCCCATCAAAGACCATTCGGTCAGCGCAGACTTTGACCATCACACATAGGTCCCAGTTCGTCGAGACCGTCGCTCCATTGGGAATAATCAAGGCTGTTGAGGAAGATGCACCTACTGCCTGCAGCCCTAAAAACTTCTTAATTAGTTCCTCATCCGATGGGTCCATGATGGGTGGTTGGCTTATAGTCAGAAGCTTATGAGGTGGGAGAAGGTGTTGGGTTGATAGTGCAGTTTGTGCTTTGCTCAGAAGGGAGGGTGTTTTTGGGTGTGTGGTGTGGAAGGTGGAGTTATATGAGTGGGGGTGGGGACCTAAAATAGAAGGGCTAGGGATTTTCCTTTTGTCGTAAGCTGGAGAATAACAGGTTTTTAGTTTTGGGGTGTTATCAGGTGTGATTTGTTGTTTTGGAAGTTTGGTTTTATTCAAAGTGAACAAGTTTTGAAAGGTTCGGATAGTGTGGTGGATGAATTGGGATAGGACATGTGGCATGAGTACCATTGGAGAGAGGGTACTGCTTATGATGTGAATTGCGTGATGTGATATGGTTGGTTGGGTTCTTTTGTGGCTTTCTGAGTGTAGGTAATAGTGATGTCTTCCTTTTTTGGGGTAGTAGTAGTGGTTGCCTCAGGGTTGGTCGTAAGCGGGAGGGAATAGATAACTTTGGGGATCTGAGAACATTTGTTTTATTCTCCCAGTGTTGGCAATCTTATTTTCTGTTAGGTAGATAGTCTTATTTTCTGTCTTAATAAGACTATATACCTTTTGTTTTAGGTATATAGTTCCAGTGTTGAACATTTGTTTTAGGTATATCGCTATTATGAAGAGTCCTTCGTCTCTGAGAACACTTTCAATTGATAGATTATTTAGTAGGTACAAAGACTTAATTTGTTAGGTATATAGTCTTATTTTATGTCTTTTAAAATTTAACATTTTTATATTAATAATATTTTGAAAAAAAAGAGTAAGAGGTGGCTGAGAAAGAAAGACATCTAAAAAAATATATAAGAAAATCATAACGCACATAAGAAAATCAATTAAATCATTAGTTCAAGTCAGAAGTTGAGTCGAAGGTGATAAATTATATAAAAACAATATTACCATAAACTTATTTTATCATCAAGTTAATACTAAAATAGTTTGTTTAATTAATTAGAGTTACTAATTAAACGAATGTAAATATATATGAACATCTTAATTCGCCATCAACAATGATAGGAGTAACTGCTATCTAACAACCACTTAATTGCTCTGATCGATACCTTCAACAATTTTGATTTATAAAGGATCTTATGTAGTACAAAATAATTAGGTCATCTTCTTCAACTGATATATCTGTTAGATTGATGACCTGATGAACTATACACCTTTTGTTGGACACATTATTTTCGATCAATTAATATGCCAGTACTGTTTATATATTTTATAAAGGTAATCTAATAATTTCTCATTTTGTCATCACTATCATAATCATTAGAGCTTCTTTCTTCATTACAAATTTATTTAATTAATCAAGTGGTATCTTCGTATTCTTCCCATTAATTTCTTATTTGAGAGGCAAGGTCAAAATTGTCTTAATTTATGACATAATCGAAATAAAAGGATAATTAAGCAAACTTAACTAAAGTATGCAATATATATTAGATTTGCTAAATGGACCGAAAACATATAAAACCTAACATGTTAAGGAACTTCGACGGCTATGTGTTATATATCTGAATAAGTAATAATTTCGGAAAAAAAAAACAAAAAATGTTAAAATATAGAAAAAAAAAAGAAGAGAAATATATACGATTTAAACTATGGTGCGTATATTTAGCTATTAAACAAACCCTAATTGATTTGTTATTAATGCAAAAGGAGTGAGACAAAGGGAATATAGACAATCGTATAAATGCTAATCAAGCTAATTATTACATTTTAATACTAAAAAGCAAGATTAGTACAACTCAAATATTTATTTTACAACTAATTAGTTGTTCCAGAAAATATGACATAGAAAACAAAACAAATTAATAACGCCAAAATCAAACTGATGATCCAAATCTGATCCGTACGTACCTTTGAACAAATGACATGCATTGCACTGTTTGGGTTTAACATTTAAATAACAATTAATTACCTTCGATCTACTTGCCATGTCATGAATAATCAGGGGCGGATCTACTGTAGCACAGGGGGGGTCAGCTGCCCCCCGCTGGATTTTCAAAAATAGTGCTAAAAATCTGCTTTTCGGACCTCTGCCCCTCCCTGGAATTCAAATTGCCCCCCTGTAGCCCATTTTGGAATTTTAATAGACGGAACGGAGCCCATATAAACTCTGAGCGAAACAAATTAGTGGAGCCCAAATAGGCGTTGATCCCAAATAGCGAAAATTAGTTGAACCAAAATGTTTTTATTTTTTATTTTTTTTTGAATTCAAAGGCAGAGGCTGCCAAGTTGAACCAAAATGTTAATTTCAAATTCTCTATAAATGTTGAATTGTTGATTTTTTTCAAGTAATTTAGGATTTTTATTATATTGATTGGTATTTTTTTTGTTATGTTGAATTGTACCCGATAAGCTATTGGGTTTGAACCCGATAAGCTATTTGCATCCGATTATTGCCCCGCCCTGACAAAAATCCTGCATCCGCCCCTGTGAATAATAATATTGGTAGAAAGTACCTTTCTCTGTCAAAATCGTCATGTCCTTGGTGTATATTTTTCAAACGGTAAACCTATCAATATTCTATTTTAAATATATTTATTAGTCAAGCTACATATATTGTGGAGAACAAAACATCAAAGTGGTTAATACATAATTAATGTTGGTGTGCCATATATTTTAGTTGACAAGGATTTGTAAATTAATTGTGATGTCAACTTCGCCTGATGTGATTCAAGCTCCTTGTTGCCATTAGTAACTAATAATTTATTGCTATAGTGTCCCAAGTACCCAGAATTGACATGTTAATTGCTGGCCTTTAGAACATGTCAACATGATAACAACTACATTGGAGTCATTCTTATTTATATATTTTTTTTTCGAAATTGTACAGAAACTTGAGTTTAAACTTATGAGCTTAATCAATATATATCCTGTGTTTAGTATGAAAAAACATGTAAATTAACACTAAGTGAAAAATGATATAGAGGATATATGTTAGCACAATAGTTTTGCACTTTTGCACTTTTGCTCCTTCATTACCTTAATTTCCATTCTTGTTATTGCTTAAATTGCTGAACCCAAGATATATACTTTTTTTTTTTTTTTATATTTCCGTTAAATTCTAAAAATAAAAGGTATTGATATATATAAGAGTAAGGCTATGGCAATATGCATATTATGGATCTGCCACGTACTATGAAACCACATTTTTATTTTCAAAGTTTAATTAATCAATCTTAATGTCTAAAATGATTTTCATGTGAAAATGTACTTAGAGAGTAAATTTTCTATTTTGACTATTGATAGAAAATCTAATTTAATTGACAGTACCTGTCAAGGATTTCAAAAAAAGATTAGTAGAAAATTTTGGATAGTTCACAATTTTCAAATTAAGTGATTTTTTACCTATATAAAATATAATAAAATTTTAAAAATGAAAAAATTAGTTTTGAAGTACATTTTTATATAAAAATCACGTTGACCAGTTCAAATTGACTATTTGAACTTTAAAAATAAAAATATAAATCTATAGCACACCTCGTTGTGTAATATGCATATTACCATAGCCTCACTCTTAATATAATTAATGTTGAGTAAAAACACTATATTTGAACTAATTTTATTACTCACTCCAAACTATTCTTACAACTACACCTCCACTAAATATTTCTTACACCTCTAATCTATTATCACTTTTAGTTAGAAGAAAAATTACTTGATTTGCTTGATGTCTAATGACTACCACACTAGCCTATTTATACTTGTTCTAGGAAGACTAAGAAAACATCTAGTAAGATTAGTGAAACATTTAGAGTTTGAGATATTTCTTGTCATCTTTAAATAATTCTACAACCTCCATTTACAATAAATTTTATCTGGTTGCTTCTAGAAAACTCTTGAATATTGCATATATATGGGCCTTTAACAATTAATTATATATTCATTAACACAACTTTAAATATTTTAATTGTAAGAACGATATTCCCAACTTAAGTATCTCTCTAGCCACATCCTTTTGATTATTTACTTTCTTTCTATTAATGATCGTCTATTATTCATATTTAATTTTCATAATTAAAACATTGCTATCAATAACTTCATTTCTAAAAAGTAGAGATAATAAGAAAGAACAAAAAACACGTTGGTTCGAAACTCAGATGGAGGAAATTCTTTGTTGTATTACAAAGGTATTAAACAATTGGGTGGCTTGACCTCCAATCTTTACTCAATAAAAAATAATAATAATAATAATAATAAGGCACTGATTTTATGGTATCTACGATGCTTTCCGTCTTAATCAAGTCTTGTTCTTGATTTAATTAATTGGTGTCGCGTACCTCAATACATACAATTAACTGATTTGCATACCATGATTTATAAATTGTTTTTGTAAAATTGAAAAATCAATAGCTGAGGTAATTGTGGTCTGTGGACCATCAAAAGTTCTATTTAGGAAAATTATCAAAAGATATGATGATGATATAAATAAAGGAATCATTTGCCTAATTTTAAACCAACTTTTGAAGAACATAAAGACATATTGACACCACACATATTTATATTAACACAAAATTTTTACAAAAAAATAATGTATGGACAATTTTAACCCTCAATGAATGTCTTCCTAACTATCATATTTTTTCATAATATAATTAATATAGTGATCATTAAATTATTTGGTTTCCATAATTGCTAGATTTTTTTTTTCCTTTTTTTTTATATTTTGCATTATGTTAAATCAAAAGCTACATAATTTCATTGATCTTAACTTTTTCTTATGGAAATATAGTTGTATAATTTACACAAGAGAACATTCAGTTCAATTAAGGTTTTAAGCAGTCAAGTCAAAATACATATTTAATTTTTTTTGTAATTTTTGTTTATATTAAGATACACTCACTTTAATATGTGATATATTCCAACTCAAATATTTTTTTTAATTTTTATATTTTTCTCTCTTAATTTTGATACTTATAATCTATTAGTCTATTTAATTAAAATTGTTAGAAATTTTTTTATTGATGTTTTGCAATTAATTTATTTTTGTTAATTGAATAGATGGATCAATCCCCTAATCCGTCAGAAGGAAACCTTGAAAATCAAGTTTTGAATTATGCAAATGAAAGCAATCAACTTCTTAATTTGAAATTTGAAAATTGTCATGATATGCTTCTTGCTGTTCATGATTTATATGGTGCTAAAGGCTATGTATTCTAACAACTCCAGCTTGCAATCAAATAAATTTGTTATTTTGTAGTGTTTTGTTGTACTTTTAATTTATTATTTTAATCATAAGTTGAATGTCAAATTATTCATGATAATTTGCATTCAATATTTTTTTAGATAAGTAATCATGTCATTTTGTTAGTGTTATTGTGTAAAAAAGGATGGTAAAATGTTAATAGACAAAATATTTTTTTTATAGTAGATTGTTAAAAAAAAAGTTGTGAAATTTTATAAAATAAATCGATATATACAATGTTGATAGATTTTAATAATATAATAAAATCAATTCACTTTTGTAATTCCCATAAAGATTTGATTAAAATAAATAATGAATACTTATTATACGATAACATAAAGTTTATAAACATATTTTATAGTAACTTTTAAGGAACAGATTTTTAAATAATATATGACAGAAAAAATATATTTTAAACAAAATAACATACTTTATAAAACATAACTTTTAAGGAAAAACAATTATGTATTAATATATGAGAGAGAATCAGTTTTTAAAGGAAACATTTAATGAAGGATAAAATTGTCTATATAGTAAAATATTTTGATGATGTTGTGTTAATATAAAATTGAGTTGTTTTAATATCATCACCTAACAATTAATAAGGTAAATATTATCTACAAACTATAATTTTTTCGATATTATTGTGTTAATATAAAACCTCAAAAATGTAGTATTATTTTAGCTCTCAAATTTTAAAAAATATACTTGATTTTTTTTATGAAAATGAATTTAAGAACTGCCCCTCAAAATATTCGGTGTATTCTTATTACAAAAAAAAATAAACTTCATGACTATCTGACAAACAAGCAACAGTGAGGGTTCATCGAGGTTGAAAGTTCATTGGTTTGTCTAGTGATAGAGTGGAAAAAACACCATGTGCCATGCCGTGCCGTGATTAACTCGCCATAACTTTGGTCTCGTGCTGTGCTGTGCCGTGACCAAGTGAATAGTGACCCGTGACTCTCGTGCCGTGACCAAAATGTCAAGGGGTGATCACGGCACTGAACAATAACACGTGCCGTGCCGTTCCGTGACAGAGCCGGCTCCGCCGTGTCATTTTTCCCACACTATCTAGTGATATCACCTAGTTCAATCTTAATTAACATCGTAGTGATGAAATATAAACTTGAAAATAATTCAGCGAGGTTTAAAATTAGTGATTTTGGTTATAATATATGTATAATTTTAAAATAATCGTTTATGTATAATACATATAATCATACCAAAATTCAAAATTAGCAAATATACTATAATAATTAGTTAATGGCTCCTCAAATATACTATATAGTTCCGATATATATTGTGTTTTCAAATTTTACACATGAACATGCAAATATTTGATCATCTTTATTTTTATTTTACTACTAATTTTTTGGCAAATCTTAATGAAATATATTATTATGTAAGAAAATAAGACATTTCCTAAAATTCTAATAACTAAAGTTGAATTACTATATATGGATATTCTGGAATTGCACGCTAACATAATAAATATTTTTTTATTTCTTGTTCAACTCTTAAAAATTTTCTGGAATTGCACGCTAACATAATAAATATTTTTTTATTTCTTGTTCAACTCTTAAAAATTGCATTTCAGTACTTAGAAGTGATTTCTTTTGTTACAGAAACTAACTCTAGGTAAACATTGATTTCTAATCACTTTTTTTATTTATGACTCATGCATTTCAAGGCACATAAGCATGCATAAAAATTAATCCGCAAACTTCATTTCAATTTTCTTGTAGGATTTCTTTTTTTAAGCCATTAAGCAATATATTATTAATTTTCTGATGATACAAGTAAACTTTTCATTCAACAGCGACACAAATTTTAATACAACAACAAAAGGACAAGCCACATAACATGAGCTGCTTTAGTATTTGTGTACCATATGTCCATATTATATGGACCATACATTATGTGTACCAGATCAAATAGTTGAAAGAGCAAGTCGTATATATGGACCTTTGAACTATTTGATCTGGTATCAATATATGACAAAATTTTATGTTATTCCGTATTCACTGTTGAACTTTCAACGACGACACAGACGAATAACACAACTTTGTGCATCCATCATTACTATTTTCTGCCATTTGATAATAACTTGCTTTTAGAAAGCAACAAAAGTTGCGTGAGTCAACCTACGAAATTGAACCCAGCTAAGTGTGTTTTGTGCGGCTGATGCTGTTCAACCGCAAATATGCTTTTGTTGGCGTAGCCGCGTAGGTGTCATGCATGTAAAGTCAGTAAAGTCAGTGTGGGTTATCCTTAGTTGGTGAGCATATATAATTTAAAAATTTATTAGATTGACTTAAGATAATGAATTTAAACTGTTAGAACTCACATGTGAGTAGATACAAAATTTTCAAATTTTCAAATTTTTAGCATTTTGAATTTATTTAGTATATTGTTAAGCGGTACAAAAAAAATTTAAGTTTAATGCATTTATTATTTTTATTTTTTACCATTTAACTTTATACTAAACAAATTTTAAAAATTCAAATATTTGTACGTATCTGTATCACTCGTTAAATTAATATATCGGTTTTAACAATTAGAATTCATCGTTTGAAATTAATTCGATAAGTATGCTCATCAATCCCAATGAATGAACATGACACATACTAATTTTACTCCAATATATATTCCTTTCAGCGTTCACTCCACTGCCTTTATTCTCTTTTGTTTTGTGTTTCTTTTCTTTCTTTAATTTTGGTTTGGGATTAGTTAAGTGTGAGCTGGCAAATTCAAGCATATTTTTTCTTTTCTTTTTTTTCTTTATTCAAATCAGAACTTCAGTTAATTATAGTTTTGGTAGCCCATCCACTTACACTAGTCTATTCCATAGTACAAGAGCGGATGCAAAAATATATTAATAAAAAATTAATAAGGACAACTTTTTTTTTTTGAAGAAGAAGTGGCTTAGTCACCAATT
The DNA here is from genome assembly GCF_964058835.1 of Carex rostrata. Taxonomy (NCBI): domain Eukaryota; kingdom Viridiplantae; phylum Streptophyta; class Magnoliopsida; order Poales; family Cyperaceae; genus Carex; species Carex rostrata. Next base: position 8,301,927 of record NC_135921.1, read on the forward strand.
TTTATATAACAGAAAATCATACAATATCCAACTAGTATCAATCGGCTGGTGCCAATATATCAATAAAACAAGACAATATATAAAAACCTATTACAACATAGCATAACCAAAACAAGTAATCAACAAGAAAACAGAACATATTATAACACCAAAAAAAACCACGAACATGCCAATAGTCACAAAAGACCCTGTACGCCTATAAATTGAAGTTGGTCGCATCAGCTACCAAAGTTGTCCCTGGTCCATGCATATGGGTTGAATCCTGGATAACCTCCATGGGAACCATAGTGGAACCTATCAGGTCTTTCAAATCAGAAGGTAAGATTATATTAAGTTGAGATGTAAGATTAGATTTTTGATTCCTAGCTCAAAAGTTAGTTACAGCTATAATCTTCGCTCCTAAAACTTGTACAGTGTAAATATGACCTGCATTAAATAATTAATAAGGACAACTATTTACTAGTTGAGGATTGTATAGTAATAAACATATATATATATATATATATATATATATATATATATATATATTTTATCATATTATAAGTATGGAGGTCAAAATGAAGATTTTTTACACAAAAATATGAACATTAAATTGGATATAAACATAGCATTTTTTTTCTCAAATTACAGAAGAAAAAATAATACAAAATATCAAATTAATTTTACAAAATATATGTGGAAGTCATTGACCAACTTTGGGATTTGAAAATAATTTTGATGAGATCTAAAATGATTATTCATTTTTATGATGCATATAATATATTAAAGTTCTTTTAGTTAAAAAAGAAGAAGAAGATAGCTCTGTTAATTAAGAGTTCAGAAAAAATTCATGAATAAATTATAAAGTTCGTAAAATCCATAAAAAATTTGAAAAGACGTTTATTCTGATAAAGTTCCTGAATAATGGGTTGTGAATGAATCATATATGAATTGTTTTAAAATCTTGTTAGTAAAAGTGGTTGAAATCTGCTTCTAATCGCACCTCTATACATATTGGATCAGAAGATTTTCAAGTAATGCGTATTTGATCATTCATCAAAATCAATTTGGACAATCGGCCTAATTAATTAGACTATCTAGATTTAAATTAATTTCATAATTTATAACGTCTTCTATAGTTCTTTATGTCTAGTCATGAAAAGCAGCATAATATTGAATAACTTACCATCACGCCTGGTGTGACCCCCCTCATACACTGATTCCCACATCTTTATTTATTATCATTATTACCCAAATGCCAATTAAAATGGTAAATATTTTAACCGAGCAGTTTTATCTTCATGCAGCGCATTTACTATAGAATCATAATAGCACTATATATGGTCTATGCGCTGCATGAAGGCAAAATCACCCCGTTAAAATATTACCCAATTAAATGACGGTTTCTTTCATCTTTTCCTTGATGGAATTAAAGAAGTGGACAACTATGAAGTGTCTCGAGAGGAGTAATCTTTTGGCGAAGTGTGCATTACGATTTGCAAACCTTTTGGCAAAAAGATGGAGGATCAAAAACGACTAATTAGAAACGCACACATTGTTACTTTACAGACTCAAGTAATTATTCCTTGCTTTGAGAATCCATAACGCGCATAAACACTAACGTGTCACGAGCTAGTACTGTCTTAATTCGACCCTTCTCCAACCCGAATCATTTAATATACATTACGTGTCATTTCCAACAACAAGGGTAAAGAGTTTAACAGAGTAGCTTTAACTTCATGCAGCGCACAAACCATTCGCATTGCTGTTTTGATTATATAGTTTATGCGCTGCATGAAGCCAAAACTACTCTGTTAAAAAATGTACCCAACAGCAAAAAGGCAGCTATTAGTGTTTACTTTAAAAGGTTAATCAATTAATTTATTTATTTATTGATTGATTGATTGCATCAAAGGCAATAGGAAACCTAAAAATAAAATTATTCCTCTCCCTTAACCCTGTCTGTCAGCCTTCCTCCTTTACGCTAACATTAAAAGACATTCCTCTTTCTCACCTTGTTAGTTGTTTCTTTAACCCCTGAGATCTCCTTCCTTTTTCATTCTCTTCTCTCTATCTTTTTCTTATTTATGATTTCTCAAACAAAGTTTCATTCCCTTCCAAATCATCATCATAGTCAGAGAAACAAACAAGCCGCCTCAACAAAGAAACCCATGAAAGACCTCACTTCCTGCTTCAGTAATCACGCCGTGCGGGTCGCTGATGTGGCGTGCTCTCGGAGCAGCAGCTCATCCGTTATCAACAGATATTCATTTGTTGCACCAAACAACCAATCAAACAGGCGTGCCGTCACTTCCACTTACATCTCTCGGCTTACTTCTCAGAAAGAGATCTTAATACAGTTTACGTGGTCGAGGAACAACGACAGGCCGATCCTGACCGTACAAATGGATGATCAGTTTTTCAATAATTCCGGTAAAAAGACGAGTTCAAGTTCTGGCCGTGCCATTTCTATTCAACTGTCACAGGAAAAGAAAGGCAGCTGGATATCTACCTGGGGATCATGTACAGTCAATCTTTACTGGGATGTGACGCTTGCAGTATACAGCACCGGCTCCCCCGAACCAATCAGCTGCTTCCATGTCGTCATGCATGTAAACTCAGAATTTGTGCTTCTACTAGGTGAAGTCGGAAAAGATCATTTGAACCCGGTGGATCTACACGGCACAAAACCTCATGCGCAGACTTGTATGATTAGCCGAAAGGAGACAGTGCATGGCCTTACATGCTACACCACCAAGGCCCGGTTTCATCCAGCCGACAACAATCACAAGATTTGCATAAACTTCGAAGCAGATAAGCAGGTTTTATTGGTTTATGTCGATGATAAACTAGCGGTGCAGGTGACGAATTTGAAGTGGAATTTCCGGGGTAATCAGACGATATTTTTTGAAAAGATGATGGTAGACATCATGTGGAACCTTCAAGGATGGTTGTATGGAGAAGATGGTGCACCGGGCACAAGATGCGCCTGGTTCATGTTCCGGGCAAGGAGTTCATTGGACGAATGGTTGTGGCAGGTTGAAGACGGGGCAATGAGTCGTAGTTCCATTTTTACAATCGAGGCGTTTAAAGGCCAAGATTGATCATCCATGAACGGGCTTAACTATGAGCATAATTCAATATTAATTAGTTTAATTAGGATTTTAGGATACATTAATCAGTTATAATTTTTTTATATTTGATCTCCCTTTGGAGAGAGGTAGCATCTAGAGTTTTGATTTTATTTCTCAGAGGTGCACATTGAGAATGAGAATGTGTTAAGAGGGCGTCTTCCTCTTCTTCTTTTTTTTTTCCTTTCTAATATTAGTTTGATGCAGTCATCAGTCCTGAAGATATTTAATTCAAAGGACCCCAAGCGATTCCATACAACTAATTATAATAAATTATTTGTCTCAAAATATTGTATTAAGTTGATGCTCCTGGCTTGGTCTGTTTCTCTTCTAATTAATTTCTAAATTTATAAATTATTAATTATGGTTTAAAGTTGAGTTTACAATTTTCAGATTTTTTTTCCCCCCTTGATATGATTGTAATTAATCTACATACAGTAATGAAATTGATGCATCAAATTAGGAAGAGCACTGTAATTTGATGAAGGAAACACATGATGAAGCAATGGACCGACTTGAAATATTGTTCAGTAGGAAATAAATCTGCTGTTATTTCAAAGGGATAACAGGATTCTGTTATTCTGATCTCAGCTGTTGATCTTTGTCAAGATTCGGACCCGAAAAACTTTTCTTTTTGAGATTCACGTATGAAAAAATTTGAACGGTTGGGATAGGAATAACAGAGTTTGTGATCCCTTTGAAATAACAGCAGATTTATTTCCTTGTTCAGTACCCCAAGGAGGTTTTCCTCAAAAATAAATAAATAAAGTACGCCAAGGTGATCAATTGGATGGGATAGACTTATAATTATTCCAGCACGAGTATATTTGTTAAAAAAAAAAAAAAAAAAAAAAAAAACGAACAGCTGTTAAATTTTTAATCAGTGATGAGATAGTAGATCTATGTCTGGCTGGTACCTCACCTCTTCCCAGAAAGCAATATAATAAAATAAAAAGAGGTCATTGATAGAAGTCATCCTAAAATAATAAACAAAAATGTAACTAGAACAAAGACCATTTGTTTATGTAATAGAAAATCGAACGTGCACAAAATTGGTATAATTTATGATGCACGCCAACAGCACAAACAGGTGGAGTGACAAGAGCACGACTTTGTTATTTAGTTTAATTACTTGTGTCATTTGACCTCAATTTTAGGTCCATGTTTTCAGATATACTAATTAATATCTTTTGATGGGAATATTTTAGGTTATAGAGAAATTAAAATGTTCTTGTTAGAACCGCTAGAACCGCTGTAAGAATTCACCACTATCTGTGAGAATAAAAGTGATTATGGATAGTCCGACGGAAATTGTTATTTTTGAAGGTATTGATATCGGTTAAAGATACTTTAATATGTTGTGGAGTCTATAATCTTGAGATATTTCAAATTTTCAGTTGATTTAAAATCAAGTCAATTTTTTTTCGATATCTATTTAGAATGAACGATATTGACAGTAAAAAATACTTTTACCTGCTGTGGAGTATACATCCTTGATGAGATGTTTCGAATTTTTAGTTAATTTAAAATTAGGTCAAACTTTTTTCGGTGTCTATTATTCAAAATGAACGGGTTAATATTAGTGTGCTTTGAGATTCGTACAAAAAGCATTTGATCAGTCCGAATTTTAAAAATATCAACTCAAAAGTTTGAGATATCTTAGTGGATGTGAATTCCGCTTAGAAGAGATGGTTGACTTTTGGTTCTACGAGTGGGTTAGGGTTACATCATCTACATTAATTTTATAGACATAATAAAAAATTAAGCCAATACATTACAAATTATTGAACTGGTCGGTGAGTTTAACTTAAAAATTTATTGTTTGAAACCTTTATTGTATTAGTTTCAAACGTTGAACTGCAATTTTAAATCAGTCTATCTAGCTTACTGAAAGTGATATACAACCTGCCACCTCTGTCAGGGTTTTTCAAAAAAAAGAAAAGAAAAACCGAGTGATATAAATTTGTATATTTTTTTTAGTAAAGATTGGAAGTCAGGTTATTAAATTATTTAATATTCACAGGGAACTTTTTTGTTTGGATTTCGAACTTGCAATCTCAATATATATTTATATTTTAGATTTATAAATTTTGAAATAAATTTTATACTAAGTCAAGCATTAAAAAAATAAAAATTATAAGTTATTTCAATATATTCCTTTTTGCATTTTTTTTTACCCCATTAACTTTACTCTGGATAAAATTATATATTAGCAAATTTAAGATATAAACACATTACTCGTAAAATAGATCGGTTTTAACATATTAGATTCATCATTTGTAATTGATTAACTATGTTTTTAGTTAAGCTCAACAACCATCTTAATAAGCTTATGTTCATATGGACTTATAACCTCTTAAATTCATCCCGTATTTTAGGATATGAATAAAAAAAATATGGAGGGAGATCCAGAATTTTTTATTTTTCTAAAGATATGAATACAAAAATCAGGAATTCTCTTCATACACTTGCCTTGTACCAACATCCTTTCCAAATACTCTTGTATGGGGTGATGATATTAAAACAACAAAAATTTTTATTAATACAACATAATCAAAATATATTACGATATAGACATTTTTACCCTTCATTAAGTATTTCCATTAATTAAAAACTGATTCTCTCTCTATTACCATATAACTTTTTCCTTAAAAGTTATATTTTATAAAGTAAGTTATTTTGTTCAAAATCTATATCTCTGTCATATGTTATTATATAATTTATTTCCTTAGAAGTCAGATTAACATAATAAATATGTTGTTCGTGTTGTTCGTACAATAATCATTTTCGTCTATTTAACTAATTTGCAAAAACATACAATTATTGAATTTTACGATTTCTTCTATTTTAATATTATGTAGGTTCAAGAAGAGTTGGAATTGCAATGTAATATATTTGGACAGAAGAAATCATGAAGACCTTTATCAAGAATATAAATTGTAAAATCAAAAGCTTGGTAAAGTAAGTTTGAGGCTGTTTTTACAGAGGGAAAACGTTGGTAACGTTTATAAAACATTGCAACGTTTTAAACCTGTCAAAAACGCTGAAGTAAAAGGTGGATCAAACTCAGAAATAACCTAAAACGTTATAACGTTTTCATAAAACGTTGTAACGTTTTAGGAATAATAAAAATGCTAAAGCACAGGCTTTCTGGACGACCTAAAACGTTACAACATTTTTAGAAAACGTTATAACGTTTTAGGATTGTCTGTATCAATATTAAAGTCAAATATAAAATGTTGTAACGTTTTCATAAAACGTTGTAACGTTTTAATTAAATTCAGCCTTCAAACAATTCATGTTTTTGATCAAGATTTTACAGAACAAAACGTTATGTAACGTTTTACAACCGTTGTAACGTTTTGGATCGATTAGTTGAGCTGTCAGAAAATTGAAAACCTAAAATCGCATTATAAGATAAAACGTTGTAACGTTTTAGCTCAATTTGCTCTTTCTGGAGCTGTCTCTATAAATAGAGCAGTGGGGTCTCTTCCCCACAGAACCTAGCCGTCCCTAAACTTCAAAAGAGGCGATTTTCTGAGAGCTTGGTTCCACCATTGTTGATTGAGCTTAAAACTTCAATATCTCTCAATCAATCTCAAACAACCTCAAACCCACTTCACTAATCTCTAATTAGATTAGGTTAGAGTGATCTATTGAGTATTTCTCTTGTTCTTGAGTAGCTTGTGTGACTTCCCTTGTTTGTAAGGGCTCGCCGGCTCAAACCTCGAGTTGCTCGTGTGACTTCCCTTGGTTGTAAGGGCTCGCCGGCGCTCATCTCTCGTTGGCCGTGACTTCCCGTTTTGTAAGGGCTCACGGTTCACAATTGTAATCCTTTCATATTGGGTAATAGAAAGGCGCACCTAGAAAGAGGTTGCGACGCCCCGGAGACGTAGGCCTTTGTTTTGCCGAACTCCGTTATCATTCCGCGTGTCAATTTCTCTAAACTCATCTCTTTTACTTTTAATTGCAATTTAATTTCAGTTTTCGAGCTAATTAGTGGTGCCCCTAAGAACAACAAAATATTCTATATTCATGTTCATTAATTGAATCTTTAAGATTTTTTTAAGAAAACTACTCCAGTGAATGGTTGTATTATATTATTAAAATCTATCATATTGTATATATCGAATTTTTTTTATAACTTCACAATTTTTTAACGATCTACTATTAAAAAAAAAATTGTTTTGTCACTTAACGTTTTATCCATTCTTTGTGCAAATATAAATTAATTACAACACATCAATAAGCAATTTTAATCAAAGTAGACTACAGATAATAAATATCAAAGTTAAGAAAAAAATTATAAAGTTTAAAAATTAAAGCAAATTTAAAGCGAAATATGTAATACAATCCAGTAGCCGTCTTCTTTTTCGTCGATAAAAAGTATCAAAATTAAAGTAAGTTTATCATAATATAAAAAAATTACAAAAAAAATAAATACATATCTTGAATTAATATGGTTTGAGTGGAAATTAATGGACGACTCGGTGCTTAGAAAGTTCAATTGAATTAATAGTTTTATTGTAAAATTTGTAGTTATATATATTTTTTATGAGAAAACATGAAGCAGAAAAAGATTACCTCAATATAAAATAAATTAAAAAAGAAAAAAATATCTAACAAATATGAAAAATAAATAATTTGATTAATGATCACTACATTAATTATATTATGAAAAAATATGGTAATCAGCAAAACATTTAAAGAAGGTTAAAATTGTTCATACATTAAATTTTATTAAAGATGTTATGTTAATATAAATGTGTGTGGTGTCAATATGCCTACCCTCTTATATGTGTCAATAATAGAAACAAAAATATTAAAAATATAAAATTATCCGAGATGCTGGTTACAATCACTAATAGTGAGGGCCAATGCAGAAATTAGGAGGTGGCATTAATGTTGTCTACACAGGAATGGTATATACTGGACTCAAGAGGTTTCCAAAAGCTTTAGAATGCCTACAAAATGTACATATTTAGTCTGACATATGATGATATAATGTGTAGCTTATACCATTACATTTCTTCAGATATGTCTCTAATTTGATAATCAAGTATAGATATTCTTGCAATTGAGCCTAAATTAAATTAATTTTAGGCTCATCATTTAATTATAATTGATGCTGATGGTACATTTAAAGCCATAAAGATAAAAAACTTAATACAATTTTATTTTAAAATGTTAGGCTTATTTGTAATATTGACCATCTCATTTTTTTAAATGTGGCAATGAATAAATATTAAGTTTCGTCCAGTGATGATGATGACTAACTATCAAGACGATAAAGACTATGAAGATTAAGAGGTACTTGTTTTTCAACCTTTGATAACTGGCATTAGTTCAGTAAGTGTGGTTTTCTATGCTGATTGATTAGTCTAAATTCTAAATGGCGATGAATTTAGGGCTAAATTAGAGGAGATGATTTTGATGGGATTGCGGAGAGATCTTACTTACATGCCGATTGAAGCATGCATTTGAGTTTCATATATGAAAAAAAATTGGGACAAAGAATATTAAGCCATCTGACAGAACAAAGGTTATGGTCTTTGCCCTTTTTGCATTGCTTCTTGTTGCTTGATGTGGAGTTAAGTTTTCTTTTTGCATTATTTTTTGTGATAGTATCAGCTTTGTATGATGTTATCATATGTACTTATGAACTGATTACTAGTTCATGTATGGACTTGAAATGGTTTTAAATTGATATTAACTGTGTTTTAAAAATCTATATGTACGTATGCACTTATTACTGGTACATTTGTATTGTGCAGTGTACAAAGATGGTGAAACAAGGAGAAGAAAAGCAGTACAAAATACATCTCTAAGTAGTTAATTCTATTTTTTTTTTTTGACACTCTTGTATAAATTGTCCAGATTGGACTCACTGGAGAGTCATTTGTGTTTGGCATGCTCTTCATTTTCTCTAGGAATGAATTATGAAAGGACTTCATGCTTCCTTTAACATCTCATTTTAATTTCTTTTTTCTAATTTTCTTCAGGCTGGAAGCAATGGCATGAGGCTGCTAGTTCAAAAGGACAAAAGATTTATAATAATGATGGACCCGGTATACAATAATTCAAGACTTTATTTACAAAAGTTAGTTATTTCTGGATTTTTTGTACAAGTGAAATGTTATATATAATTCCTGTTATGTTTGTCAGCGTATTTTATATGTGAATGTGTCTTGTACTAATTAATATTAATTATATATATATATATATATATAGAGTAAGGCTTGGGTGCTATGGATAGCATAGAGGTCTCTATGCTACGGCTCAATATTCAAGTTTTCAAAATTCAAACGGTCGATCCGAACCGTTCATCTTATTCTCCATATTAATATCTGCTTGGAGACCAAATTTTATAATTTTCTGAATTTTTTTACTATTTATTAAGCCACTTTGAAAATCGCTAATCCAACGGTTTTACTGTTTTGTGCAGCCACCGTTGGATCAACAATTTTGTAAAATACTTAATAAATAGTAAAAACATTCAGAAAAATGTAAAATTTGGTCTCCAAGCAGATATTAATATGGAGAATAAGATGAACGGTTCGGATCGACCGTTTGGATTTTGAAAACTCGAATATTGAGCCGTAGCATAGAGGCCTCTATGCTATCCATAGCACCCAAGCCTTACTCTATATATATATATATATAGGCTGTGGCTAATTTGCTGCCGGCAGCATTTCTGCCGGCGGTGCTGCCACTGTTTTTTCTATTTTTTAATGTTCAAACGATAAATCTAAACCGTTAGATGTTTAATCTATATTATAATCTACTTGGAGACCAAATTTTACATTTTTTTGAATTTTTTTACTATATATTAAGCTGGTTTGAAAACCGCTGATTTCAATGCTGCAGAAATTTACTAAAATCAGCGGTTTTCAAACCAGCTTAATATATAGTAAAAAAATTCCAAAAAATGTAAAATTTGGTCTCCAAGTAGATTATAATATAGATTAAACATCTAACGGTTTGGATTTGTTGTTTGGACATCACACGGCTAAATATAGCCCCGGCAGCACCTCTGCCGAAATGCTGCCAGCAACAATTTAAACAGACCCTATATATATATATATAGAGTTAGGCTGGGGTGCTATGGATAGCATAGTGGCCTCTATGCTACGGCTCAATATTCGAGTTTTCAAAATCCAAACGGTCGATCCGAACCGTTCATCTTATTCTCCATATTAATATCTGCTTGGAGACCAAATTTTACATTTTTCTGAATTTTTGACTATTTATTAAGTATTTTACAAAATTGTTGATCCAACGGTGGCTGTACAAAACAGTAAAACCATTGGATTAGCGATTTTCAAAGTGGCTTAATAAATAGTAAAAAAATTCAAAAAATTATAAAATTTGGTCTCCAAGCAGATATTAATATGGAGAATAAGATGAACGGTTCAGATCGGCCGTTTGGATTTTGAAAACTCGAATATTGAGCCGTAGCATAGAGGCCACTATGCTATCCATAGCACCCCAGCCTAACTCTATATATATATATATATATATAGGCTGTGGCTAATTTGCTGCCGGCAGCATTTCTGCCGACGGTGCTGCCGCCCATTTTTCTGTTTTTTGATGTCCAAACAACAAATCCAAACCGTTAGATGTTTAATCTATATTATAATCTACTTGGAGACCAAATTTTACATTTTTTGGAATTTTTTTACTATATATTAAGCTGGTTTGAAAACCGCTGATTTCAATGCTGCAGAAATTTACTGAAATTAGCGGTTTTCAAACCAGCTTAATATATAGTAAAAAAATTTCAAAAAATGTAAAATTTGGTCTCCAGGTAGATTATAATATAGATTAAACATCTAACGGTTTGGATTTGTTGTTTGGACATCACACGGCTAAATATAGCCCCGGCAGCACCTCTGCTGAAATGCTGCCAGCAGCAATTTAGACAGACCCTATATATATATATATTTTATGATTCTTGTTATGGATTTTCTGCACAATTGCTTTTTTTTTTATAAATATTTTTGTGGCTTTTACTGGCATTAAATTGATGTATATGCATGACTTAGGTTCAAATTATTTACCACCGATGTCACTCAAAAATATCTTCATCGGTTTAGTAAGGATATCAGTCAATGTTGATCCATCCAACACCAACAAATTATGTAACACAATAGATGGTAAAAGTCACCCCCTCAATGTCATCATCCGTTTAGCCAAACCAATGTTGAAGAGTCAATCAATACTAACTGTTCTTAAAATTTAACTGATGACAAAGGAGGGGGGGGGGGGGGGGGGGGGGTCATCAGCGCCATCGGTTGGTTAGACCAAACCGTCGGTAAAAAGTTCAAAGTAATTACATCGCTGCCATTCGTTACATACACCATATGTGTGGAGATCCGATAGTACAGGAACGATAGTAATTGTGTTTTTTGTAATAGTATCTAGACTACATAAAAAATATTTTAACTCACGTTATATGAATTCTAGACACTAAAAAATATGAGTTAACTCGCGTGATAAAGTGATAAACTAAATCATTTCGTTTTTATTATATTATTGTTATTTTACAGATGTATAATGTAATTTTAATTCTTTTAACAAAAATAAATTCCGCAAACATTTATCTGAAATATTTCTTCTCCAGTTATAATTACAGGAAGTCTGCAGTGGAAATGTGTAGTTGCTCCATGTTTGTTGGAAGTCATTCTTTCAACAAAAATAATGTGATCTGTATACTTTTGGTCTTATGTATTCGAACAATAGTTGAGTTACTGTTGTATATGTTATGATGTATATATAATGACCTATTGTCGAATAAACACTTGTCATGTATTTTTATCAAAATCCATTTTAACATATGCCATTTGCATAATGCACAACAGATAATTTGCACAATGCACACATCGTTAATGTATAATGTTTTATATTTAGTATGTTGAATTTTATATTTATTTTTTCAAGTTCTTGATATCAATCATAATAAAATTGAAATGTCATAATAATATTTTATGTGGATAGAGAAAATGATATAGATAATATTTAATCATTTTATTTTAACATTTAAATTGTTTAAATTTTAATTATTAAGATATAAAAATAAATACATAATTAAGACAAAAAAAACTAAAATTAAATGTATTTGATATTTGAATCATTCTCTTAAAATTAGTATACATTCGAAATTTGCTCTTAAATTAACAGAGCCGCCATGTTGGGAAGCCTCCGGATAAGATTTTATGTTACATATTAATGTCCTGATATATTTTATCAAAAAAAAATCATGTAATAAGCCATGTAACGAGTCACAAGAATACGGCCCCACTGTCCTCTAGGCTCTATTACTCAATGAAAATAAGAAATAGATTTTTAATTAGATGATCGATGGGCCCGTAAGTCGGTGAATTATAACATGATCCCTTGTGCCCGTACGGTCTGAGATCCCTTGTGTTGTCCTTGGTGGATAACGGGTCTGAGATAACGGATCCTAATACCATTAAGGAAATACTAACAGCTAGCTTGAATAATGTGCTTGGCACAACGGTTCCAGTCACCAAATTCGAGGCAGAGGTGCTATATCCAGACAATTCAAATCTCAATGACCTGCAACAGCCCTTCACCTTACAGGAATTAGAAGTGGCAATTCATTAGCTAGCAAACAACAAAGTCTTTGGATCCGATGGTCTTTCAAATGAGTTCATTAAATTGTATTGGAACGACCTAAAGGTGCAAATTCTGACGATAACGGGTGACTTCTATGAAGGTAAAATTTGTCTCAAACCTTACAACCAAGCAAGCATTATCTTGGTACCTAAAATTGAAGTACCTGTTTCGCCGACGAACTTCAGACCTATTAGAGCATGTTCGGCGGACGGAGTGGAATAGGAATAGGAATGAGATTACAAAATTTTTGAATTAAAAATTACTGTTCATGTGGCAAAAAAAAAAATTCAATCAAAGTGAATTTTTTTTTTCCCACGTGAACAATAAATTTTGGACTGCCGCCGAACAGGCCCTTAGTGTTTTGAACCTGATCCCAAAGTTCATTTCTAAGGTTCTCTCAAATAGGCTAAGGAAAGTGCTTCCGGATTTATCTCCTCAAATCAGACCGCCTTTGTGTAAGAAATGTTCTATAGGTCAAATAATATGGGCTGAATTAATATATTAAGTCTTATTGGGCTAGGCCCGAATTCTTGATCTTATATGATCTGATCAGATCAGATAACGTTTTCTGAAGAGATGCAACTAGATGGTGCGACTGAATTGATGCATAAGCATTATAAATATACATGCAGCAATTCGATTTTCATAGTTCCAGAAATTCTGTAATATACACATTAGAAAACGTAAGCCAAAGGAAAGAGAAAAATGGGGTTGTTGATTTGGTACTAGCATACCGAATTACAGAAGATTATCAACCTGTTCATGTGGATACTAATAGAGGCGTGACTGCTGGACTTTTGCATAAATCTGACACGAGAAGGAAATGAGAAGAAGGCTACTGCTAGACTAAACTTGAAGTTTCCGCTGCGCTGCACGTCTAGTGGTAAACTCTATTTAATCCTAGAATTAATTTTATACATGGATTCTGATTTTCAGGTAGTGAACAAATCTTAAACTATTACAAATTGTTGCACTATAACCTACCCGAAATCTTAACACTTTGTGCATGGCCATCAGATCTCAGAAAACTTCGTCACTACGAGAGAATTGCTGCATCATATCTCTTTGCAAAAGTTGACTTCAGGAAAGCCTTTTACACCGTGGAATGGGAGTTCTTAATAATGGTAATGCGTGCAAGGAGCTTTCCGAGTCGATGGATTGATTGGATAAAACAAATCTGGTACACTTCATCTTCCAAAGTGTGTGTCAATAGGGATTCTTCATATCTGTTCTTTCATCGACGAGGTCTGCAACAAGGGGACCCACTTTCCCCTATACTATTCAACCAAGCTGTTGAAGTGTATTTTCAGAGAATGATTCAGGTAGTCAATTCCTTGCTACAGCAGTTACTCTCTAACAGGATCTCGGATGCCATAATTGCGCTTCAATACGCAGATGACACGGCAATAATTGCAAGCGCACAGGTGGACACCTTAACTCCTTTAAATCGGTGCTATGCCTATTCTCAACAATCTCGAGCCTTCAAGTGAACTTTGAGAAAAGTATTTTTGTTCCACTAAATATCACAGCAGAGAGTATTCCTGGGGTCAAAGCAGTCATGGGTTTCACTCAAAAAAAATTTCCTGTTTCCTATCTCGGAATGCCTCTGACTCTAAAGAGGCCGACAAAAGACATGTATATCCCGTTAATTGAGAAAATTGAGAAAAGGTTAGAGGGTTGGAAATCCAGACTTATCTCAAGAGGAGGGAGGCTAGTGTTGGTACAAACTGTGCTATCTTCGATACTAATTTACCATATGCACTGCTTTCTCCTACCCAAATGGGTCATTGCAATGATTGACAAAGCCAGAAGATCATTTCTATGGGTAATGCTAGAAGGCAAGAAAGAGGAATATACCTTAATATTGGGAACTGGCATGTCTTCCAAAGGAATGGAGGGGGGGGGGGGGGGGAGGCTTGCCAGATCTGCATGTCAGGAACATTGCCTTACTACTAAGATGGTGGTGGAAATGTTACACGCAACCTGACTCGATAGGGGATGGCACTAAAATTTTGTTTTGGTACGACAATTGGGGAGCCGGTATCCTAGCAAAGCCGGGCACAAGACAGGTTCATCACTCACTCTCAATCTGAGAAGTATAGTTAACAATTTGGTTGCCGATCTCTCAACCTTAGTTTCACTGACAATGAGGATATGCTTAAGTGAAGATGGTCCCCAAATGGAACATACAGTGCCAAGTCAGTGTATGCTACACTATTAGGTGGGGTAGAGTAAAATGGGTTTTCAGGAAACTCTGGAAATATCCTATACCTCCCACTGTCAGGATTTATATCAACCTTCTACTACACGATAAAATTTTAACTAGGGATGTCATGGTGGAGAGGAATTTCAATTTCCCTTCACAGTGTGTGATGTGCGATAACTGTTATCTAGAATCAGCCTATCACTTGTTCTTCAAATGCAAATTTGGGGGAAATTTTCTGCTACAGTGGGTTACACACCGCTAGCTAAAGGAGGCACAATTCAGTCCACCTGGATGCTATCTTCTGAGATTGTTGTATTAGTTAATGCAAGAAGGAGATGGGAGAGTCTATTCTCAAGTGTGTGCTGGGCCATATGGAAACAAATGAATCTTAAAATTTTTGAGGGGGAAAGAAGCACATTTGGATGTAATTGTAGCATGGTTGATACATGAAACAACCCTCTGGGAAAGGCATTGCAAGTGAATATGCTAGTGAATGGTCTTTTCTGATTCTGGTTTATCCTTTGACAGCAAAATAGGTTGTAGAAGAGATGGGAAGGGTTCTTTGTATTTTGGTATGGTTTGGTTGTTTTTTACATGAATGATTTATCTGATGTAACCTATCTTTTTAGTTTTAATAAGAATTCTGGTAGCCACTGCCTGAATTGGCTCAAAAAAAAGAGTGGGTTTAAGAATATGAATTTGAGTCTTGCACGTGATCAGGATGGATGCGGAATAGATTCAACGCCCTTAATTTAGACCAAATTTCGTCCGAAGGACTCATAAATTGTCAGATTCAGTGATCAAGTAATAATAGGAAATTATCCTTTCACATCCGTCTAAATCAAATAAAGGCAACTATTTGTTTCTTGTTTGAATACTAGTTAAGCTTAACACTAAATAAATGGTCTCTGTTGCCTCTCAGATTCGTTTTTGATCTTTTTATTATAAAATACAATTGTTAATTGGTGATAATTTTATTTCAAAAATAAATGAATGAAAATATAAAGATAGAGATAACAAATAAAAATCTAATTTGTGCTTCTGATAGTTTCTAATTAACATCTGTTTTATAATTAATATTATATGCTACTCTAATTATCAATTAACCAACATGGTAGTTAATTAATATTATATCGCATGTTTTACACTAATATTTAAGTATTGAAGGAATGGACGGTTCTGTTTTAGTATAAAAATTTCTCCAATAAAAAGACGGAAATAATTAAAATCATATATCACCACCTCTGTTATTCTGAATTCGGATCACCCCAGGTTAAATCCATACCGTTCTTTTAACCATACACAAATCTTAAAGCAGATTCCCTTCAATTGTCTATTTTGCTCGCCAACCTATTCCTAGAGGCGATTTGGATTTGTTCAAGCAAACCTCTTCGCACAAACTCTAATCGGCGTTGTCTCTCTTTTTTTGAAAATGACTTGGTAGAGGCTACCAAGTTTTAATATATTAAAGTAAACAAATCAGTACACATGCACACTACATTCACACTACATCTGGACAAGCCAGTGCACGGCCACGTTCCTACAAAACGATACAATCATCTACAGCCCTCACTACATCTGTCACATAGTTATACCACACACCACATAAAGGAAAGAAATAATAAAACAAGAACAAAGACAAAACAAAACAGTAGAGCTTATGCATATTTGAGCCACAACTGACTGTCTAGATGTGCCCTGTTTGCTAGAATTGTTGGGGTCAATGGTACCCCCCAAACACCACACTGTTTCGATACTTCCAGAGTGTCCACAATGTTGCTACAAAGTGCACTACCCATTCTTTCTTCTTCCTCCGACCGCGTAATGCTCTGGAGTTCTCCCATATATCCCATGTTGTCCGTTGTGCCTGCATGAGTCTGTAGCCGAGTGAGTCAGACATGAGGAACCATACGTGCGTTGCGAATGGGCAATGGAAAAATAGGTGTATAGCAGATTCCCTAGGGCAGTTATTGCATAAAATACAATGCGGTTGACAGTGCATTTTTCCTTTTTCCCATTACATCATGTGTGAGAAGCTTGTTCCTCAAGAGCATAATCGCAAATCGGCGTTGTCTCTCTCTCTCTCTCCCTCTCTCTCTGGCACGCAGATAACTCAGAATTGCAAAAATGTTGAAATGCCAGAACTATTGGAATAGTTATGTGAAGGACTTGGAGACTTACGAGTTAGAAGAATATTATTGCGTGATAATAGGCATGCTAAACAAGATGGGCGGGCTCATAAGCTTTGAGCTGGGCTCTTGAATGAGCCGAATTGAGATGGTAGTGCGGTGATTGTTCCTAGTTTGGAGGATTGGAATGTGGCGGTAGAGATAGAAAAGTTTTTGCAGATATTTCTGGATACAACAAAGATTTTTTCAACTTTTAGGCGACCTTCTTCACATGCGTACTGTAAGAATTTCGGGTAGGTTATAGTGCAACAATTTGATTCAATTCAAGATTTGTTCACTACCTGAAAACCAAAATCCAAGTATAAAACTAATTCCATGATTAAAACAGAGTTTACCACTAGACGCGCAGCGGAAACTTCAAGTCTAGTCTAGCGGTAGCCTTCTTCTCATTTCCTTCTTCTCCTTTCCTTCCGTGTCAGATTCACATAACAGTCCAGCAGTCATGCCTCTATCAGTATCCACACGAACAGATCAAAAATCAACAATCAGTCAGTATGCTAGTATCGATCTCAATCTGAAAGCCTCGTCTTTTTCTCTTTCTTTCTCTCTTCCGTTTTCTGATATCTGTGGAACAGAATTTCTAGAACCAACCAAAAGCCGAACTGCTGCATGTATATTTATAATACTTATGCATCCATTCAGTCGCACCATCTGGCTACATCTCTTCAGATCAGATGAGATCAAGAATTCGGGCCTTAACCCAATAAGACTTAATATATTATTTTAGCCCATTTTATTTGGCCTGTAGAACATTTCTTGCACGTACTTGAAGGAGGTGTGAACTATTCGTAGCACTTTGTTGGAAGATTATACAAATCCCATTTTGCAAAGCTTATCAAAGGAGATGCTAAGAAATTCCACAAATATTGAAAAAAACCAAACGAGATACTAACATTAGTTTGTATTTTTGATCCTCGACACAAGTAAGAATGGGTGGAATTTTGCTTTGGTATTGTATATGGAGAAGGCACTGATGCGTACAAAGAAAGAATAGAATGTGTGGAGAAGTCGCTTAAAAAATGGTATAAAAAGTATGAGAGTACAACTGGCCAAACGACAACTAGTATGTCACCGCAAATGGAATGTTAAAATGAGAAACAAAAGAAGCTTGAGATCAGTTTTTAAGAATTTCGTTCTCAAAACCGTTGATCGTGACAAAAGAGATCCGAGTTGGATAAATATCTGGAAAATGTCGTGGTGTTAGAGTCGGATAAAGAATTTGATTTTTTGCAATGGTAGAGAAAAAATTCAGAATTGTATCCGACTTTGGCACAGATGGTAAGATATTTTTTAGCGGTTCAAGTGTCAATCGTTGCATCTAAGTCAGGTTTTAATGCAGCGGGTCGGTTGATAGATCACTTGCGGAGTTCTATTACACCGGAGACAATCGAGGCACTCCTTTGTTCAAAGGATTGGTTTGCCTCTATTGATGTGAGCTTCAACTTGGATCAATTTCGTCCATTCATGCCGAATTCTTAATTAGTGTTAGAGGTAAATACTTTATTTGTAATTTTCTTTAAGATTTAAAGAATTTTCTATAAATATTTTCTCTGCTTTCTTGATTGCTTTCTTTCTACTGACATGTGTATTATATGTGATCTGTATCTCCTGTTTAGTACGAACATGGATGACCAATTGGCTGTGCTGATATGTTGAAGCTTGAAGGTAAAAGAGGGCATCCATCTTTAAATGGTGTTAGTGGAGAATTATAAGTTTTAAGAGTCTTTATTGCTTAATTGTCTGTTTTAGTATTTTCGCTTTTTGTAGGGACATATTTGCACTTTGTGATTAAACTTGTTTTGTCAGATCAGATTTTTGTCAGGGGAATTAAATTTTAGTGGATTTTACTGGATTTAAATTTTACTGGATTTAAATTTTACTGGATTTAATTTTTAGTGACTTATTGCTTTTTGCTATTTGTCATTCATGTGCTTAATTTTTGAATTTTAGTGGATTTTACAACTCGAATTAAATTTGAACTTTTTCTTCATTAACCAAACTCGTTATCTTCTTTCATCTCTTTTGGATGCAATTACCATCCACATATCAATGTTTATTCACTCTTAAGAGAACCACAATATATTCTGGGCTACTGAAATTTTTTATCATATATAAGGTATGACTAAAGAACAAATTATCTTCGACTAAAGAAAAGAAAATGATGATGGCAATCTGAATGCACTCGCTCTTGTAAATTTTGTGGATAATCACATGAAAGAAACTATATTGTAAGAAAACATAAGGGAAGACGGAGTTTTAGGACTGATATGTAAATTAGACAAAGTTTAGGAGGAAGTAATTCTATTTGGGAAAAAAAATCTCTATAGAAATAAGGATAATTTGCATTAATTTTTTGGGTCCCACCCGGTTTAAATTAGGCTGAGATTCTCAAAAAATTGGGTTCGGGCCTTCGAAATATACATGCCTTTGAAATATACTACAATCAATTGGGTTTGAGCTGAGTTCGGACCGAGCCTAAAGAGTTCAATGGACCGAGCCAGTAGGGGCATTTAAAAAGATGTGGAGGGAGATCGAGAATTTTTATTTTTCTTAGGATATGAACAAAAAATCAGGAATTCTCTTCATACACTTGCCTTGTACGTACCAACATCCTTTCCAAATACTCTTATATGTGTCAATAATAGAAACAAAAATATTAAAAATATATAATTATCTGAGATGCTGGTTACAATCACTAATAGTGAGGCCAATGCAGATATTAGGTGGTGGCATTTATGTTGTTGACAATTAAAACCAATTAACTTCTAATTTCTTTAATTTTATATCTGGTTTGTGAAATTTTTGTAATTGTTTATAAGATTTTCATTTAATAGAAGTTATAGGTTGATAATTGTAAATTGTTTATTCTTTTACAAATAACAGAGAGATGAAATAAACGTTGCCAATTGCCAAAGCGTGGAATTCATAAATTGGCACGTGTTGATTCTTAAACATCCAGGTGAACAAATAGAAGTTAATATGAAGCCCAGCTGGAGAAGAATGAGCAGATAACGTTATGCAATTCTAGCCCATTCTAAAATATTTGGGCCTAGTTTCTCTTATCAGCCCATCAGAAATGGGTCGAGGGTCAACATGTTCTCATACATCTTTACGGCCCATATAAAGCCTAGCAAAACACAAATTTAATTTCTAATTTCGCAATTACAAGCAAAGGACAAGAAGCGCAGCACCAACAAGTTTCCTATATAAAAACATACACAAAACTTTCCTAGCTAGTGACACCGATGCATAACCAAAAAAAAGGATCAACTAGGAACAAGGACGGCGCTTTGACACATGCTATCCATTCCACTTGAACCCCTTATTGCGGCATCAGATCTTCAATGCTTAATTCAGACCAAATGACATCAACAAATAGTTTTGCAGGGCCATTATCATGGACAACGAAGCGGTAATAAGGACAATGCTGATTGGTGATCTCCAGAGTTGTCTTGACAAACCATTCTGATGGAGGGACCTTGTGGCCTATAAACTCATCCGGATGCATGTTGCGGGGCACATACCTGAGATCTATATCGAGTAGAAGGGATGATTTACGGGGGAAAGCCACAAAAGTTTTTGAGAAGGGAATGAGATCGCCAAGCTTAATCATGAAAAACTCATCAGACGTCTTGCCAAAGAGAGTGGTAGTAGCATCCGGATGAGTGAGTAAAGTGTTGCGAGCTGTCACTTGCCCAAAAACATGCATCCCATCTGACATGTCAATGTCAGGGTGAGGTTGGTAGAAGGTATTGGCACCTCGGCTTGTCCTTTGCCCTCTTGAACTCCCAGCGAAATAACTACGGTTCCAACCGGCAAACGTGACTTCCACACTAACTGACCTCCCATCCTCATACACTGCATACATGATCTCTAAAGAGCAACACTGGGTGGTGAGCTTCGTGCGCAACAGCTTATCAGTGGACATGTAGAAAACATCATTTTCATCCCAAAGATTAGTTATCTTACGTACTTCTGCTAGCTCAGCGGCTGTCATCTCTTCACTCTCAGATTCGCTGTCTTCCTCTTCTTCTTCTTCTTCTTCTTCTTCTTCTTCTTTTCCCTCCTCCTTTCCTATTTTTTCATCACCAAAATTCCGTTCCAACTCCAAGTTTCCATAGGATTTGTCAATCAGATCCAACTTGATGTCAACAGGACCAATCGCAGTTATAGGTAGTTCTGTTTCTCCACTCACTTCTGTAAATTTCTGTGGCATCAAACGAAAGAGGTGCTTTAATTAAATAATGGAATTAAAATTCTATGGAACTTGTAATTTTTAGTTCCATATATCATTATGTGTGATCCCCATATTTATATGTAATAATAAGAGTGGGTGAAAGATATAAAAAGCCTCATGCAACTCAGATAATTTGGACACAGCAGTAGCCATCTCAATCTAAAAAATGAGATATTACAAACTCTCAAGACAATTGTCTTGAATCCTCCATTTGAACTAGATTTACATCAAGAGGAACTATCACAACAAATACTAATGAAGATATTACCTAATCTTATTATACTCAGAAAATCATGGTCAAAAGGAACTCCATCTATTACTTTTCTTTATCATGTGGGAACTAGAATTAATTCCCATTTACTTACTTTTATCCATGTGGGGGGTGGGGGGTAAGAAGCGTCTTTACTCGGCTACTAAATTCATTTTATACACAGCAGGAGGATATATCTTTTTATTAACTGGAGTTCTAGGTATGGGTTTGTATGCTTCCAATAAACCAGTACTAGATTTTGAATGATTAATTAATCAATCATATCCTACCGTATTAGAAATCACATTTTATATCGGCTTATTATTGCATATGCTATCAAATTGCCAATTATACCCTTGCATACATGGTTACCTGATATTCACGGAGAAGCACATTATACTACATGTATGCTCTTAGCTGGGATTTTATTGAAAATGGGAGCATATGGATTAATTTGGATTAATATGGAATTATTACCCCATGCTCATTCTATATTTTCTCCTTGGTTGGTAATAATAGGAACGATACAACCTCAGGTTAGGCATCCCATTCCCCCCTGTTGATCTATTCCTCAAGCATGTGACTGCAGGTGTGTGACTGAGGATGCTACAAGTGTGTGAGTAAAATAAAGCATAAAACGGAAACTGGCTATAGATTTGTACCCCTGAATCCATTACAAGGAAGCCTTGGTCAGTTGATGTGCTAAAGATCGTGTGCACATCAGGATAGTCCATAATTGTTATCTTACCCAAAATTTCTGCTTTTTTTCTTGGACTAAAATCAAACTTAAGTGCAAATACCTCCATGAGGGGTATCCGACAATAATATTCTTCTAACTCGTAAGGCTCGAAGTCCTTCACATAACTATTCCAATCGTACTGGCATTTCACCATTTTTGCAATTCTGAGATACCTGCACATGACATAGCAACAAAGTCTAACATTTTGCAATTAAACAAAAGAGATGGATCAGGTGTGGCTTACGTACAGCAATAGTACAGTTTCGTGCTTCTGAGTTAAACCTATACTGAAGGCAGGCCTCTAAAAACTTTTCATTTATAAAAAAAACAAACGAATAAGTAAAAAACAGAATACAAATTGAACGGTGAATTTCAAAGGGGCTTAAATTGAAATCATGACCACCGTGAATCAACACGCACCAGATAAAAAGGTACTAACAAATTGCATATGATTGTGAAAATTTCTTAATCTTCTAAATTGATTTGGCACAACAAAAATGACAGACTATCTATCAGTGGTGAAACTGTTAGAGGAAGCTAAACGGAGAAACCGATGATTATCCTGGAACAACGCCCGAACAATCCTCATCACGCAAGAGCTTCAGTTTGTGGAAGAGCGCGCTCGTGCGCCAGAGAGAGACAGAGAGAAAGAGATAGAGAGAGACCTGTAGGCGGAGACGCCGATTAGAGTTTGCGGGAAGAGGTTTGCTTGGACAAATCGCCTCTAGGGTTAGGTTGGCGAGCAAAATCGATCGACCACGAGAGTTGGGACTTGGGAGTGAGTCCACGAGAACAGATTTAATCCCTGCCGCTCAATAGATTCGGTGCCTATCGAAGATGTAGAGAAACCGCTTTAAAATACGTGTGAGATTAAAATAACAGAATTTAATAATTCTACCTTGCGCTATCAAAGGATGGATCAAATTCAGGATAAAATAGCTGGTCATATATGATTTTACAGTGATGCTTTCATGGATATCAAGTTATCAACTATTTAACAAAAAAAATGTTTGAATCAATTACACCCTTTGATTTCTGGAAGGGCAATTTTAGTATAATATTTTGTGTTAATCTATCTATTGCGAAATTTTATAAAGTACTCTTCTTTTTTAAAACGTAGAACAAAATATCTTTCTTCTAAAATTCTTAACAAAATGTCCTTATGGACCCACTTATTTCCTCTCTCTTTCTTCTTCCTATTTACTCTTATCTATTATTTGTTTATGTAAAATATACAATTGTGATTTTATTTATATTTTGAATAATTTTTATTTTTTATGTGTATAAATGATTTAAAATAAAAAATTAAGTGGGAAATTTTATTTGCTAAAATCATAAAGTATAGTATTAGTGTATATACATGTACTAAGTGAATTTAAAACTTTAAATTTTTTGCATGTACATACATCACTCACGAAATACTTGAATTTTAACAATTTGGATTCGTAGATCAAAATCAATCCTATAGTCTTTTGGAGGTGTGCTCACTAACTCCTCTTGGTAAGCACATCACACCTTAGTTTTTCTCTAAACACATTATTCGTGAAATAGATCAGTTTCAACATATTGAATATTTGCAGTCGATTAACTATGTTTTTAGTTAAGCTCAACAACCATCTTAATAAGATTAAGTTCATATGGACTTTTAACCTCTTAAATTCATCCCGTATTTTAGGATGGAGACTAGCCAGTTTATCGCAATTAAAAGAAAATTAAACTTCAGTTTCAATGTATTTTGAGAGGATTTAACTGGAGTAGTGCCTTCATAATTTCAATTTTTTATGACCTCAAAAAAGATATAACAGCAGAAATGAGAATGATTTGAGCAACCCAAAAATAAGCCTATAATCACTTCCACAAAAGCTATGTAAATTTTTTTGTATGAGACGATCCTTTTGTTCGCTCCGTAACGGCCCTTATGATTTAAACATGTACATTGTTGGATCTTTCGGCCTAGTGTTGTGCTCGACTTTATTATATTTGATTTCCCTTCTTTTTGTAGTGAATTTTACGCCTATGATTTTTTGAAAATTAAATTGGGCCTTGACGGGCTGACAGTTCTCTTTGTTTCAAAACTTGAAATCTGGACGGGCTGACGATCTAGCTTAACTTGACCATTGAGGTTGTTCCTAAAGTTGTGGTGGTTTCGTTGATTGTCGGTTGATTTATAGTTCCGGTTTAGTTTGATTTAGTGTCTTCTGCACTATATATATCTTTGATTGGTGTCGACTTTGAAAAATAAAAGATGGTTCATGCACCTGAAGGGTTTGATCTGGTGTCATCTGTTAGCAGGAATATGACAGACTATGCGCACGGAGAAAATCACTAGGTTCTTATTCATTACAATCAAGCAATGATAATTAAATTTGTGTCCACATAATATATATATCCCGTGTGTTTTTAGTTAGTTTATAGCTGAATATTTTCAAAAACACTCGTTATCTCATTTTATGTCTCAACTTAATATTCTGATGATACATACTGTAAACACTACGATGTAACTTTTCAGATGTAAAACTCTTATACTCTTATATACTTACGGGCGGTTTGACCCAAACAAAAGTTTAGTTGGTTGTGTTCATGTCATGATGAAGACATGATTTTATTATTTTTATTAAAATTAAAAATAATTAATCATAAATTGCTGGAAACGGAAATCAAATTTGAGACGTCCAAATTGAATATCAAGCACACTTACATTACATAGATACATAAAAATATTAAATCCGACCGCTAAAAGATCCAGTAGGCAAAGTCCACATAAATAGCTTGCTGAATTTTGCCCACG
Source organism: Carex rostrata (assembly GCF_964058835.1). Lineage (NCBI taxonomy): Eukaryota > Viridiplantae > Streptophyta > Magnoliopsida > Poales > Cyperaceae > Carex > Carex rostrata. Next base: position 8,327,085 of record NC_135921.1, read on the forward strand.
TAAATAGCTCGTTGAATTATCTAGCAGACCAAGTCATGCATTTAATTTCGAAACAATGTTATATATTTAATTTTAATTTTTTTTTTCAGAGTATGGATATGTGAATATTTAATAGTTTGATGAATCGAGTTCTGTTAAAAAAAAATAAAAAATATAATAGCAATCTAGAAAAACACAATGTAAGAACTCTGCGTCTCTGCCTGTTCACCGCTTCAGCTTGTACTGTTGTACGAAATTCGTCATCTGGTCCCAGTCACATCTTAACGCCCTCCAAATTACACGATACAAATCACTGATCAATACCTCTAAACTACATCAATTAATTTAAGATATCAGTAAATCAGGTACAGGCAGCAAGAATAAACATAACCTCGTGAACCCAATCAAATCTGACAGAAGAGAAGAAGTGCAGAGATGTTCAGATCTGAATCCCAGAATCGAATTGCAGAGCTGTCAGTAGGGATAAAATTAAATAATACCCTGGATTCTATGCTACACATCTCTTTAGTACTCTGTAGATATCCATGTGTGATGTGTCCCTCACACACTTGACAATTGCCACTTCGGAAAATATGAATTGTGATAAAATGGTAAAAGCAATAATTGTAGATAGTAGTTGTAAACCAGTTAAAATTTCCGTGACATTTATTGAATTATGGTTGTAATAATGATGTAAAAGACTATATAAGCCAGGTGGCTCAACAGTAACCAGACTGCATCTCCCACCTTCTGAGTTTGGGCAGTATTATCTCTTCTTGCTTTATTTACATTTATGCAATATATTGTTTAGCACGTGCTTCGAGGTTAATCGGGTGTTAGACACTTATTTTACATATTGCCTGCCATTGAGTAACTAATCAATATGCAATTAATTCAGGTAAATTTTTACAAACAAATATATGCTCGGTTAATCTCTGTATAACATTTTTTTTGGTGGAATGTAAATATCTTTGTCTTATCTCAATGGTAATGTGTATTATAAATATGCAATTAATTATTGTGATTTTTTACAAACAATTATATGTTCGGTTAATCTCAATGGTAATGTGTATTATAATTGAGGAGGGATCCAATTACACTATTTTATAGTGACGTCACATCTTGATACCACATGTTTGTAAGTCATTTTTGCGATTTTAAAATTTAAACAGTCGATCCGAACCATTCTACATGATCTTCATATTAAGAAGTGTTTGGAGACCAAATTTTATATTTTTTAAAATTTGTTTAGTATTTATTAAGATGTGTACAAAATTGTTATTTTTAGACAATTCTGGACCATTAAAGAATATTTTTTTATCAAAAATTCTAAATAAATACTAAGAAGTTTTCAAAAATATAAAATTTGGCCTCCAAGCACATTTTGATATGGAGATCACGTTGAATGGTTCGGATCGACTATTTGGATTATAAAATCATAGAAATAACTTATAAACATATGATGTCAAGATGTGACACTATAAAATGGTGTAATTGAATCCCTCCTCATTATAATTATGCAAAGAATAAAAATTATATAAATTAACAAGAGATACTTTGAATATTAAAAATATTATAAAAGTTGAAAGTGAAACTACACAATCATTTTAATATTCAGAAGAATTTACTATGAGTATGAAAAATATTGCGTACCGCGAGTTGTTATCCATGCACGCATTAAAATTTTAAAACAATTGTACATCAAAACTATCAAATACGTTTATTTTACATTCTAAGTGCAAAATACTTAATGGTCCATATTTAACCGTATAATGATAAAATTGCAAGACTTAAACAAATACTAGATATCCACACTTCATATATATTACAACCATACGATATTCCAAAACTATAAAATCCAAATATGAAAACAAAATACTACCAGAAAATTAAAAAAGAACCTGAAAAATCTTGTTATTTCTTTCGAGAGCAAATTCACCACCAACTCTTTTTATTATCTTATTAATATATTTAATCTATCGATCGGTAATCTGTAACTCCAAAACTTAAGACTAACTAATTGGTCTTAATATATTCGACTTGATTGTAATTTGATTTTTATATTCGTAAAATATCTCACCGAATACCATTTATTGACACGTGGGTTCCACATATGGTACGAACCCATACATGAACCATGATTCCATCAATTCCATGAATCACGACCAGTCTACTAAACAAAAATAAATACACAAAAGAAAACGCGATCAGGTAAAAGGAAAGAACACGTAGGGCCCGTTAGAAAATTCCAGAGGTGCCCACCGTTTCAGTTTCAAGTCTTTGGGTTTTTTTTTTTTTTACCTTGACAAAAGCTTTTAAAGCCTGTAACTGTGAGCCCAGTTTGTACTTGTTACGCTCGAGAGAATTACTGTACTTCACATGGGCCGTTTAATTCTGCTGGGGCAAATAAATGTGGTGTCGGAAATCAATGTTTCCAGAGAGAGGTAGTTGGCGACTTGGCGCTGGCCGTTGGGACACAGCAGCGCTCATCTTACACCCTGTTTGGATGGAGAGTAGAGGAAGAAGAGGTGAAGAATAGAAGAGGATGGAATGACATAGAAATGAAGATTAATATTTTTTTTTTTGTGTTTGAATGATTAATGAAAGAAAATAAATTTAATTTTTTTTTCCTTCTCATTTCTTGTTTGATTGATTAAAATTTAAAAGGTTAATGAGAAATTTGATAGTTGTTGTAAGTTTGTGTAAAAAACTTGTATGAAAATTATATTAGTAAGATATAGATTTGGACATTTGTGTTATTTTTTTTAGAAATTGCAACAATTTTTTTTTTCCATCCATTACATTTCAAATTGGGAGGGAAACCAATTATATTAATTACAATGATATAAGATTAAACCTTTCACAGTTTCATCTCCTGTACTCTTCATCTCCGATATAATTTTATCAACCAAACATAATTCGACGAAAAGTTCTCTTTTCTTTCCATTCCGTCCCTTCCTCTACTCTCTATCCAAAGACCAGACTTCTTTTCCCAACCCTTGTTATTTTGGTAAATACAAACTCTTACTGCTAGAAATGACCTATTCCTAGAACTAGTAGTACAACAAGCCTATCCTCCCATCTAGTTTTTCTCAAGTAGTAGTAGTTTCCGGGCACTCTATGTAAGAACAGAAGTATTGCATCCGATAGCACTAGTTATTTATTAGAAAGGTACAGTTGAACAGAGCAAAGCTATTCCCCACCGACCTCAATCCAAAAAATGCTATCCTGGCACCGTAATTATTCTCCCTCAAATTTAAGGCCCGCGATTGATATCGCTTACTTTTTCAACTCTGCTATTGTAAATTGAATCATATAATTGAAATGAATGGATCGATTTATATAAAACAAAAGCTCCTAAATTCTAAATTAGATCGATGCGGTCCTTTCTAGGGGTGTCAATGACACCCGTTTACCCGTTTACCCGTTTACCCTACCCGTATCGTATTTGATAAGACGGGTATGGATAATTTTTTTTTTTTTTCATTAGTTTATTGGGTATGGGTAAATATTTTTTTTCGTTAGATAAACAGGTATGGGAACGGGTAAAGGTTATTTCGTACCCGTTGGATAATGGGTAATTATATGAAATATATTATATATAAATATATCAATATTATATTCAATTTATTTTTTTTTATTTTTTTCATATTGTTGTATGCCTGTATCAACGCTAGAGACATATATATCAACGAATTCATTTCCTTGTTTTCTTCCTTATTCATTGTTATTGTCTTTTTCTCAATTCTACAAATGAAAATATTCCATGTTTCAAAGAAAATATATCCTCACCTTATTTTCTGGCAATAATGTATTGTTTGGTCTAAATAAGTAATCCATTAATGTCAGCTCAGGTGTTAGCGTCTGAATTTTGCATTACATGTTAGCTTTCTCAAGGTTATACTATGAATATATATATTTAATAATTGAATGAGATGAAATGAAATGTTAGAAGAAAGAATGTAACAAATGACAAAATTGACCATATGCTTTCCGAACCATTATATTGGTATTTTCGTTATTCGCTCACTACCGTTTCGTTACCCGTTAATCATAACGTGTATGGGTAGGGTAGGGTAAGACAAATTCTTAACGGACGTGGGTAAGGTCAATTCTTAGTGGGTATGGGTATGAAAATGGTTCCACCCTCCCCGTATCGTACCCATTGACACCCCTAGTCCTTTCTTTTTTAAAAGGAAATAGCAATTAAAAACTCAACATCTGACTAACTTAGAAGTGACAAAAGAGTAGTTATTTTTTTGAAACCTTGACAGTGACTATCAAGTATAATTTTTATTAATTTAAACGTAAAATACACCCATTGTTCTATATTCAAAACATCATCCAAACTATATCAACATCTAAAAAACATCCACATCTAAACATCAACATCTAACAACACAAACACTAAAAAAAAACAAAAAAAAACAAACCATATCTTTTAGTGGTAGACACCGATAACCTTCAGTATTGGCTGGCTAGCGACAAAAAAGTAGTTATTGAAAAAGAAAAAATATTGGCAATCATAATTATTAGCAATTAAACTAGGAACTTGGCACAATAACACAAATTTGTCTCTCTACACAAAAGTGCTGGTTTAATTCTTGAAAGAACATCTAAAAGAATGCCGGACTGTATGACCTTTAATAAAAAATGAATAATAAATTCGCAATTGGGGCAACATAATGAATATTTAATGAATAAATTTAATTATTCATATGTTGTCTATAATTTAAATATGTTGTTTATCACATTTAATGTAATTTGACAATCATTTGGAGATTGATTGTATGCTAATAATTTGAACCTTTAAAGAAGTTTCTTGGAAATATTTTTTTTTAATAAAAAGTTTAATGGATTGTTATCGTTGTTAAATTAATTTATCTTCAATATAATATAATATTTTATTGGTTAGATTGGATACTTATTGACAGGGGCGGTCCCAGGATTTTCGTCAGGGGGTAAAAAAATATCGAATCGGGTTTAAATAGTTTATCGGATTTAAATCCATTAACTAATTAGGTACTTGATAAAAAAACAATGTTTTGACTTATATTTTCTAATACCTCAACTTATAATTTATGATCCTATAACTTATAATTAATATTACAAATCAAAATTCAAGAAATTTATTTTGACTAAAACTCAAAATTCAGGGAAAGGCGGCTGCCCTCCCCTGTGCTACAGTAGATCCTCCACTGCTTATTAAAGTAGGGAAGAAAAAGTTGATATTTCTATGGACTGCCAGATTTATTCTTAAATTTTCATATTGTAATAAACTTACTCCGTTACTAGAGCCAATATTTAAAAATGTGGTTTAGTTCAGGAACCAAATCCTCTGCCCCTGGGGGCAAGAATTTTCTACCTCCAGAGTCACTATGTGTCGGTCCAAGGTGGGCCCCAGTTCAAAAATTAAAAGTGATCGACCCCCTTTAACAGTGACCGGCCCCACACGCAGTGACTGAGGGGGTAGAAAATTCCTGCACCCAGGGAGGCAGAGGATTCAGAGTCTTTAGTTCATGCACGCGAAATGTTACTGTATCGCATATGCGGATTTTAATGCGAACTTATATATGCGAATGTTTGAATGAATTGTTATTGGACTCTAAATAGTATAGAAATATGTCTAAGGAATTTACCACATTATTTTCTTGGAAATTAGATGAGAAAAATATCCTAAAATTCAAATTTCTTGAAAGTCACTAATAATGGACAATAATTTTCATGATAAAATTCTACATAAAAAAAATCATAAATTTTGATTTAAAAGAACCTAAAAACTAAAAAAAGGTGAATTTATATGAATTTTTGAAGTTTTGGAGACAATTCTGAATGTACAAAATGTGGTACCCTAACAAAAATCATAATCTAACTTCTAAATATCTGCATGACTGTATATTCAAATCCGTATATAAATAACTGTATAACATTTTAAACACGGCAACAGACTGCATAGTGCATACACATCTATGATTCATGCGGAGTAATAGATGTGTATAAAAGAGCTTTAGGTTGTGGACTAAAGTTAATGAGACCTAACTTGGTTATTCCAACTTAGGTTGATTTAAATTATTCGTATTTGATTGATATCTAAAGTTATACCTTGACTTAAATTATTTCTAGTTTGATAAGAATTTGATAGCTTAAGACATGATTTAATATTACAAATTATTTTGTCCTACAAAATTTGTAATAACAACAATAAAACTATTCTTTGTATTTTTTTTTTCTTTTCATTTTGATTGAAAGAAATTGTACAAGAAAACGAGTTATGTATAAATTAATTCTATATCTTAGAAAAACACATTGTATTTAATGAATCTTATTTAATTAATGTTATATGTGTACTAATTTTATTTGTCAAAAATGTGTTAGGTTGATGGACAAAAAAATTATTATTTTGTAGTACAATTTAAAAAATATTTTATTTATTTATTTTTTAGATTACATATTTTGTTGATTTAGAAAGTTATGCCATTTTAAAAAAATTATTGATTCTATAATTGATAAAGTTATAAGTTTTCTTATACGCAAATGAAAAAAAAATTGCTTATTTTATATTTCTTAAAAAGTGATTAAAAATAATAAAAATAATGAAAAATTAGGTCTCATACTCAATTAAAATTAAACCACTTAAAGAGGTGGTTTAGTTTAGGCCAATTTAGTTCGGCCTAAAGATCGGCTTATTCCGTCTTAATTCGGCTCAATTAAACCACGTTTAGTGGAATAAGTGAGACCTAAAGCCCTTATTCCACTGTTTAGTCCACAACCAAACATGACCTGTGCGAATTTCACAATTATCCCTAACATATCCCAAATTAACTAAAACCATGGCTTTTCCTTTCTTTTCGCCTTACAGGCAAGTAAATGCCATGTAATGGAAATAATTAATTATTTATGGGTTTCTATCATTTACGAAGAATGAACCGAATCTTGCTTTGATAGGAAAGAAATAATTAAAAGGGTCTAAGCCATTGGGCTCATCATGCGAGGAACAAATAAATTTGAAATTTTCGAAAATTGGACCCGTAATTTCTCTGTACCATTTTGTTTGGTTCGAACTTCGAAATGAATTAATTGTTGTGTAATTCGTCATAACAAATTATGCAGATAACTATTGATCCAAATAAAAAATAATACTTTTACCAATCTCTTTCTTTAAAAAAAAAAAATGACGTCATAACAAATTATGCAGATAACTTCTATTTTATAACAACCACAACTCTAAAGTAATGCATTCACGTCAAAAATCGTAAAGTAATATTTTTATATTCTCATTTTTAAAATAATGTATTTACGTCAAATCGTAAAATTTTGAATTTATTTTGTAAAATATAAAAAAGTAAAAAAAAAACTAACAATTTAAATAACATAAACCGGTGATCTTTTGACTTCTTAATCTTACGGAGAACAAATTACTCGAATTTTCTAATTTTCAATGCAAATGCATATTATTATAAAATTTTCTTGCTTGCAATTTATATTTGAATTAATAATGAAAAAAATGAGTTGTGTTCGTAATTTGACATCAAACTCGCTTCTTCTAATAGGACCCCTCGTACATTTTTACTCATTATTAATTTTGCGCATAAGGAGCTTTTTGTTTATCGTTTAGTAATTTATTGTTTATACTTCTAATTAAACTATAGTTTAGGCAAAAGTAGCCAAAATATTTTCAAATTGAATTAAATATCCACTAAAACTGTTAAACGTGAAGAACTCATCAACTACTTAAATACAATGTGGGTTGGTGGTTTTAAACTTAAATGCTTAACTAATTGTGGGCTAAAAAAATTAAGAATCCTACTACTTTTGGACGGGATACAAAACATATAGCACAAAACCAACACGACCTACACCACACCACTCATTATCCAATTAAATGTCTTTATGTGTAGACTCATTACAGTTAGTTACAAATAGTAATTATTTCCACTAATTATCGGATATATAAATCAAGAGCTATATTAATTATTATTAAACTTGCATTATTAGTGGGAAGGTGACGTGTGTATTAGAACCATATATATATATATATATATTTTTTTTTTTTTTGAAAGAAGAATAGGGGTCATGCAGTCATGCCCCTATTTGCTTAATTGATTGATAAATAAAACAAAGTTCGGTCTTTATAGAAACATAAATTTTAATCTGTGGTATATAATAGTGGGGGCAAGTAATTAAATTAAATAAGATAGAGAGATTCATGCAAGTTTATATATGCTGCTGATTTCTTCGATCTTTCCTTGTGTTAAAGAAAGAAAGAAGAAATGAGAAGAGTGCATTTAGTTTGCAAACCAAAACAAGTATTCTCATAAATGTTGTAGGTCCCCTTTTGTTTCTGCACTGCAGCTAGCTCATTCTTCTTTGCTGTCGGTAGTCAGATACTTACCAGTTACAGTCAAACAGCAATAGTAATTAGGATTATATATATAATTTTATGAACTGCAGAGTTATAATATTTTTTTTGGAAACCTGCTAATAATTAATCATTGAGGATATTGTTTTCGTCATGAATTTGGCCGTCGATATATAGTGTTCTATGGATCTCTAACATTACCAGCTAACAGTTGATTCAAAATTTCACTAACATCTGATATATTACTAATTGTTATTTAATTATTTTATTTTTGTACATGATTCACATTTTTTACAATACATACTTCACAGTTTTAAAGTAATAAACTGCCAGTGATTTGTGCGAGCGAAATTTCTCTGGTGAGAAGAATCACTGTTCTAAATTGCGACTAATTTTGTGCTAGCGAATTCTACACGAAATTTCTATGACGAGAAGAATAACTCTAAAATCTAATTAATTTGAATAATTTCAAATTTGGATTAAATTGGACATGCATTGTTCAAATCTAACATATTATATTCAAGTTTTCTCTTCAATCTTCTACTATTATCCCAACTAAATGACACGGTCTCTTTAGCTGAAATGTATTGAGCTCGCATTTGTTTCTTATTTTACCAGTAAGTTACCGGCTCTATGTAACTTTCTTATTTCAATAGAATGTGGGAATGACCCCCATTTTTTCTCAAAAAAAAAAAAAAAATGATACTGTCTCAATGTCACCACTGGAGATCGCAGGTGAATAAAATATTAAATTAAGACACACTACGTCTCAGCGGGGATGCTGGTTTAATTAGGTACCAGCTGTGACTGGTTTGTCTGTGTGACTGTGTTGGGATTGCCTACAGATTAATTTGTTTAGAAAAAAATATTGTACCAATTAATCACTTAGAGGTACTCAGGATCACCATAAAAAGTACAAGTGAAAACTACAACATCTGAGCATGCATAGTTCTATGTAACATATTTCCCTGCTGAGATGGAAAATGCTATACCCTACTAATTTATTAGAAGGGTTATGACTTAATTATGAGCAATCTTGCTAGCAGCCGTTCCAATAACTTAGCCCACAGATCCAGCAGACATTTTAATGTTACACAACTACTATTTTGCGGTGATCTCTTCATAATGAAACGCATATAATTTCTCAATATATATCAAATGTTAGATGACTAGTATTTTGTTCAAAATTAAAGATTGCTTATGCAAGATTTTATAGACCCAGCCAAATGTTATTTTGATCAGACAAAATAGTAAATTCTTCATGGAAAAGTTAGTAATTATGAGCGTCTTTGCAGTACGCACGAATTATATACAATTTATTCATTGTTATTGGAAACTTTTAAAATTTTGCATTTGTTTGAAAAGATATATATTTATTATTTATATAAATAAATTTTATTTAAAAAATGAATTATTGTCGTATTATATTCAAATCACAAATTTTACAAATTACCAAATTATTCTCGCTATAAATAATTCTTACTATTCCAGTGTGGTTTAATTTCTTCATGAATGTTGTAATTGCAAAACTTTAATGTTTCTTTAGCAGGTAGATCTTACCGTTCTTTTATTTATTTATTTGCTAATTAGTGTGCTTTTCTATGCATGTGATTACTATACTATGGGAATAAATCTGCTGTTATTCCTTTGAGATAACAGGAACCTGTTATTCTTCATCCAGCCATTCAAATTTTTTCATGTGCCAATCTCAATAAAGATACTTTATCATATACAAATCTCAACGAAATTAAACGGCCAGATAAGGAATAACAGGTCCTGTTATCTCAAAGGATTAACAGCAGATTTATTTCCACTGTACTATATCTGTTACTGGCAAATGGAGACCTAACTATGACTAGCAAAAGATCTATTAGGCTATCCTAAATATAGAATTAGTTGTAAAGTACATGGAATTATGGGTATGATTTCTTTTAAATTATACAGTGCATTTGCTATTTTGCTGCCAAGTTGGTGTTGGTGCCGTTCAGCAATAAAAAATATGGCACTGCTTTTGTCTTCCCGTGGGTGGAGCATTTAATGAGACCGGTAGTAGATGCGCTACTGAGTACTGAACCAGACCTCCTAGTAACTCACCTGCCCTTCTATTTAAACCGCTTAACAACGATCTTTCATGCCTCAATTACTCACTCCACCTCCCCTCCACATACACTGACTCCAACCCACCTACACACACACACACACATTCAATTCTCATCTCCACCACTTTGATCACATTATGGCTGTTTCCTTTCTCTCGGTAATTGCATCCCTAGTTGCCACCTTTCTCACTATCATTCTAGTTCAAATTTTACGTTATAACCTCCGGTACAGGGGTCTCCGTCTCCCCCCCGGCCCACCGGGATGGCCCATCATAGGCAACCTCTTTCATGTCGCCTTTTCTGGCAAGCATTTCATCCACTACATCCGAGACGTCCGTAAAGAATATGGTCCGATCGTGACCCTCCGTATGGGGGTCAAAACTCTGATCGTGATAAGCAGCCCCGAGCTTGCTTACGAGGCGTTAATTGAGAAGGGTCAACAATTCGCTAACCGGCCAGCTGAGAACTACACCAGAAATATATTCAGCTCCAACAAATTCACTGTCAATTCGTCTGTGTATGGACCTGAATGGCGGGGTCTTCGCCGAAACATGGTATCCGGTATGCTAAGTGTCACACGACTGAAGGAGTTCAGCCCTGTAAGGGCCCGTGCCATGGACCGGTTCATTGCACGTATCCGATCTGATGCAGCTGGGTCACCCGACGGTAAGTCAGTTTGGGTTTTGCGCAATGCCCGTTTCGCGGTGTTCTGCATTCTGTTAGACATGACATTTGGTCTTTTGGACCTAGACGAGTCGCATATCGTGCACATCGATTCGGTCATGAAGCAAGTCCTGCTCTCTATCGGGGCTGGCATGGATGACTACCTGCCATTCCTCCGTCCCTTCTTTTATAAGAACCAGGCCAAGGTGCTAGCAACCAGAAAAGAACAGGTCAAAACCATACTGCCACTAATCAACCGGCGGCGTGCAATCCTTAAGGACTGCTCAGTGGACCCCAGTGCCGCACCATTCTCATACCTCGACTCGCTTATTGACCTGCAAGTTGACGGACGCGATAAACCCCCCACAGATGATGAACTTGTTACCCTCTGTTCTGAATTACTCAATGGAGGCACTGATACTACCGCGACCGCCATTGAATGGGCAGTTGCACGAATTATCGATAACCCATCGATCCAGTCTCGTCTGTACGAAGAGATCCAAACACAAGTCGGCCAATCTCGTCCGGTTGATGAGAGGGATACAGAGAACATGCATTTCCTACAGGCATTTGTCAAGGAGCTTTTACGAAAGCATCCTCCAACCTACTTCTCTCTGACTCACGCCGCAGTTAAGGCAGGATCTACACTTGGTGGTTATGATGTTCCCACAGATGCAAATCTGGACATCTTTTACCCTACAATTGCCGAAGACCCAAAATTGTGGGCCAAGCCCAATGAGTTTAACCCGGACCGGTTCTTGACAGGTGGCGAAACTGCTGACATAACTGGGTCAGCTGGGATCCGAATGATACCATTTGGTGCAGGGAGAAGGATTTGTCCTGGGCTGGCAATGGGGACCACACATATTGCATTGCTTGTGGCAAGAATGGTGCAGGCGTTTGAGTGGGGGAACCACCCGTCACAGCCACCACTGGATTTCAAGGATAAGGTTGAGTTCACAGTTGTTATGAACACCCCACTTCTTGCTATGGTGAAGCCTAGGGTATGTTGTTTTTGATTGATTGTATGGTATGTATGTAAGAGAAATAAGTGTGGTTAATTATATTAGGGGATCAACTGGAAACAGTTCCTAATATCCCCATAAAGTACTTGTTTGCAGTTTTTCTTTTTGGCTAATTAATTAAGCCTGTAGTTTAGTTTAAGAATGTAAAAGGATATGGTGTAGATTGGTATTTAGTTTCTTAGTAAATTAAGGATGTCTGTTTGGTTTATTGGCATTGTTTGTTTTTGTTTATATCACTTAATTATGTCTGATACTAAATGGAGTTACGAGAGTTGCACAAAGTGAATCTAGCTAGGTGCAAATGAAAACGGGGAAACACAATGAAGAAAGAACGCATTAGGATTTCAGTGGTACTGGTACCGGCCACATTTTCGTTTTTCTTTTTTAAATTACTGGGGGTTTGGGGGGCTTTCTTTTCTGAGCTTTTTCGCTCAGTAACTTTTCAGCTTGGGTTTTGGATTTAGTATTTTATTTTGTTAGTTTCTACTTTTATTTTCCTTTCTGTAGTTTCTTTCTTTTTGTGTCCTTTTTTGCACTCTGGTACATATCTTATTGCAACAAAACCTTTTCTATCAATTAAATGAAGGCTTGACCTCTATTTTTGCTCAAAAAAAAAATTAGGATTTCATTGTCGGTGCTTGTTACCTTTGGTACAGTAAACACCCGATTCTTCAACGAAATTTATTGATTGCCGAGCTGTCATGATTTTATTGTCTGTTGATTTCAAGATAAGCTAAATTGAGTCATGTTGAAGAGAAAAAATGAATCATGAATCATGAGAAATATATATATTGAAGAAACTGCATGGCTGTATGGCTGTATGCCCACCAATTTTATTGGAAACAAATAAAGAGTTTAGATCTGAACATAACTCCAAACTATTGGAGTTAAATCAGATGATTACAGTCAGAATTACATCAAGTAAAAGTTTTAGAGCCCTAACAAGTAGCAACACAAGTACAACCCACCAAACATAAAATCACAAAACCAATAAACACAAACATTAATGCATACACTGATACACAAAGGTCAGATGCAACTGGCAAAGACAGAAACTGGTAAAGCAGCTACAGGGAGTCGAGCAGTCTGTTCAAGGATTTGGTTCTCATATCATGCGAAATCTGATTAAGGTATTTGTTACAAGTGTAAAATTGTTCTTTTAAACTCGACCACAAAACGGTAATTTCATCAGATTGTGTATCTTTCATTTTCAATATTCCTTTTGTCAAATAAGAATGATATCACATGAAAATACTAATGCTACGTCTATCTATGTTTTGAATTTTGAGAAAAGAGTAAAATTGTCAAGGTAATTAACGAATAAGATTTTTACATATTATTTGTATAGAATAACGATATATATATATATATATGGGTCCGGCTAATTTGCTGCCGGCAGCATTTTAGCCGGAGGTGCTGCCCCCTTTTTTTTAATTTTGTGATGTTCAAACAACACATCCAAACCGTTAGATGTTTAATCTATATTATAATCTACTTGGAGACCAAATTTTACATTTTTTGAATTTTTTTACTATTTATTAAGCTGGTTTGAAAACCGCTGATTTCAATGTTGCAGAAATTTACTGAAATCAGCGGTTTTCAAACCAGCTTAATAAATAGTAAAAAAATTCCAAAAAATGTAAAATTTGGTCTCCAAGTAGATTATAATATAAATTAAACATCTAATAGTTTGGATTTGTTGTTTGGACATCACAAAAAAAAGGGGCGGCAACACCTCCGGCTAAAATGTTGCCGGCAGCAAATTAGCCGGACTATATATATATATATATATATATATGTAGTAGTGTTGGAGTATAATTCAATCAACCAATGGTATTGGATGATTCAGAATTAAAAAAAAATAGTAAATTATAAGAGATGAGGAAATTTGATTTATAACAAGATATCAAAATATAAATCACATTCATGTATTATGAGTAATTGAGTATAACTAGTTATCTCGTTGCGGCTCCGCCGCAATTTGTTCTTTGGTGTTATATAGGGGTGGCAACGAACCGAACCGAACCGAACTTACCTTAGGTTTGAGTTTGGTTTGAATTAATTTTGAACTGAACCTGGTTTGATTCGTTTTGAACCGAACCCATTTCGAATCGAATTAATTGCGAACTACACATTTTTCGAATTGAACCCGAATCGAATCACGAACTAAATTATTTTTAGTAGCCCTAGTTATACCGGTAGTTTATACATTAATTTTTTCTCGCGAGACAAAATTCACATGGCTTCCTTTTACCGGTATGAACTATGAAATAAGTGTTTTTAAGTTGAAAAATTGTTCATGAAAAAATATATCAGAGATGGCTTTCCTGGTATGAACTATAAGAGACGACCGAAGAGAGAGGAAAGACAGTCATCTAGGCCGGAGAGAGAAGTGACAGCCGGAGAGACAGCCAGTCGCCGAGAGTGTCGGCTAGATTTTAGAGCTAGAGGGAGAGTGAGTTAGAGAGAACTTAGTTATTGAGATTTGAGAGCGAGGGAGTGTCGGCTAAGTTAAATTATGACTCTCTATCTTGGATTTTAATTTCATCAGATAAATGGATGGCCGGTGATTTTATGAGATTCGAACCACAAAAAAATCACGAACCTATTTCGATCGAACCAGGCTAGGTTTGAGTTTGGTTTGAATTAATTCTGAACCGAACCTGGTTTGGTTTGTTTCAATTCGAACCCATTTCGAATCGAATTAAACTCAAATCAAACCCGAATCGAATCACAAACCTCGAATTTTTTTGCCAGCCCTAGTGTTATATGCCACAACTGTTTTGTTGGATTGTGCATCAATTTAGTGCAATTTTAGGATATTGTTGGATATTCCGTTTTTTTTGTACCACTCTGAAAAATCGGAATAAAATAAACACCATCCGAAAATTCCGAATTGAGATTCCGCCACGTTCGCGTAGTGGATCTGCGAACGGATCCGCGGACTGACCCGCCAGCGCCATGACTCGCCAGACTGACCCGTCCGCGTGGTGGATCCGCGCACCGACCCGTGCGCACGGTGGATCTGCGCACGTGGTAGAAATGCATAAATCCGGCTCCGCAGGCCATTTTCCCTGTCCCTGTCTCCGCAAAACACAGGTATTTTTCTTTTTTTTTTAATTAAAATTTGTTATTTAATTTTTTATTTAGTAGTAGTAATTGTATAAATATTTGTGTAGTTTTAGTTTTAGTTTAGAATATCAAATATTTGTGTAGTTTTAGTTTTAATTTAGAATACCAAATATTTGTGTAGTTTTAGTTTTAGTTTAGAATACTAAATATTTGTTTAGTTTTAGTTTAGAATACCAAATATTTGTGTAGTTTTTAGTTGGTATATTTTTGTGTAATATTTGTATAGTTATTTTATTTAAGTAGTATATTTTTTAGTAGACAAAAATAGTAGAAATGGATCAATTTAGACAAAAATAATATTTATGTAGTTTTTAGTTGGTACATTTTTTATTTAGTTTAATTTAGTTGTGTACCAATTTAGAAATGGATCAATTTAGGAATGTCAAAAAATGGTAATATATTATTAGACCAAAATTGTTATATTTAGACCAAAAATGGATCACATTGTTATATTTAGACCAAAATTGAGTAGAAATGCATCAAATCATAAATTTATCGTTATGCACTATTGTATGGTTTTACCAATTCATCCAAGAATGATATATTATTGGTAATTACCATAAATATTTGTATTATTGTTAGATTTGTACTGTTCCTGAAATTATTGATAGAGGCCAAAACTGACAAAATTGATAAATTTAATGTTAGTATGGCGTCAACCAGCGGTAGTAATGAAAACCGTACGCAAGATGATTTACAGCTGAATTTATCACTGGCCCGTACCATATTTCCAAATATGACGAAAGAGAGTATCAGCCCTCTTTGCTGGTATAAATTCGAGGAGCACAAGATGAGAAACGCATATGTAAGTTTACGTTTTGAGAAATGCAAATAATTTTCATTTTCATTTAGATAAAAATAAGTAAGTTATATATTTGTTTGTTTTGAAATTAAATGCAGACTCATACCATGACGGGGACGCGGAACAATCAGATGAGTATCCTCTATGACGAGCGATACGCTCCTGCGTTGAAGAGTTTGGGTTTGTGGCATGTTTCACAGCTGACCCCCATTGTTGCATATGCCGCTCTTCTATCTGCGTTGGTCGAGAGGTGGCGGCCGGAGACACACACATTCCACCTGCCCGTTGGAGAGATTACGGTGTCTCTTTAGGATGTCAGTTGTCTATGGGGACTGCCTATTACTGGACAGGCTGTGACGGGTGTGGAGTACGGGGACTTCACAAAGGACGTTGAGGAACTGTTGGGACCCAACCTGATGAAAGAAAGGTCTCTCAAGAGGTCGAAGGTTGCATCAAAAAACGACATCAGTATCCCGCGTTTGCGGGCGGCATTCAAGTAAGTTGCATTTTTTTAATAGTAAGTATTTGATTGTGATGCTTTAGACTCTGTACTAAATTAGTTCGTATTTTGTAGTGGAAAATTGGAAGAAGAGGCAGATGAGGAGAAGATAGATCGGTGGACACGGGCTTACATCATGGAGCTGTTCTCTTGCTGGTTGTTCCCAGATTCCTCTGGGAACACCGTCCCTGCTTGTATGTTGCAGTGGCTGAGGGACTTGGCAGACCCTCCACAGATGAATTGGGGTGCGGCAGTTTTGGCATGTCTATACCGAGCCTTATGCATTGCGTGCCGGGTATACATTACTCTCTATTCTTTTTGTAAATAAATTGTTTTCTCTTATTACATTGCAAATAACCGCAACTTGTATGAAAATAGGTCGAAAAAGCTGGTCTGTATGGACCGATTGGTCTACTTCAACATTGGTCGTGGACGAGATTTCCATTTGGTCGTCCGCAACCACAAGAGGATGGTTGGGCTCCAAACTGGGGTCATCCGGACCGGGAGACCTGTCCTGCGTATGCTCAGAGATTCTGTGCTAAAAAGACCTTTGTCGCCACCCCTCACGACAAGCCTTCTGGAGTTTGGTTTTTCAGGACTCAGTTCGAGCAGATGACTCCAGATCTACATGTTGAGTGGAGGCCGTATGATTTTCGCGTTGAGGTTTTCGAAGAAGATGAAGAACCTTACTCTTTCCTCACAAAACTTCCTTCGATCTGCAGTCGTGAGCGAGAATACTGGTTTGCTCAGGTGCGAGTTATTTTTCTATTTTGTAGTTTACAATTTCATAATCCTACTGTAGTTTAAAATTGAAACTTAGACTATGAAAATATTTGCAGGTACCGCTTATCTACTACCAGGTTGTTGAGCATTATTACCCTGGACGGGTAATGAGACAGTTTGGTATGGCCCAGTATCTTCCAGTCCCGGATCCTATCACAAAGGACAGCTGGTATGAGCTTCACCAACCGTTATGCACTGCGGTGGGGAAGAATTGGCGGACGGAGCACGCCTTGCATGTACAGCGACTGGAGGATATGAGTCAGGATGACATGGTTCCTTATATGTATCAGGTATATGCTTTCGAGGAGTGGGACCAGCAGTATCGACAGTGGTATCAAGAAAATTGTGCATTCACAGTGTACATGTTCGGTCAGATGTCAGAGATCAACAAGAAGCCGCTTCATGTACCACGCGACTCGACATCTCCTTTTCTAGGTTTCATCCCTAACGGTGGTCCGGCTGCACAGATTGTAAGTTTTTTATATTATTTTATATTTATTTCAGTACATGTACGGTAATCATCTTTTGAAATATTGATCAAATGATTTATTCGCAGGTACTTATGAATATCAAGCAAGTTTTGAGAGCTACAAGATATGGGATCACAAGAGGCTGGAAGAAGATAGGTAAGATTTTGTTGTGCACATCTGCACCTCCGGTAGTCGTCGCTGGGTACAAAGACCAACTAGACAAGATATTGAGGCTAGCGGATCTTCCAAAATACGAGGATTTACACGAAATGGATGACAAAGATTCTGCAGAGCAGATGAGCACACCAGAGCCGGATTTTTCAGAGATCTTGTCCGCACCGACGCCTGAGGCAGCATTTGAGCAATTTGGAGATCGAGTGGTACGTGTTCTTCTAATAACTTACATATTGAGAAATGAGTCCCGGATTTTATTAACTATCTATTTTCAGGGATATGAGCCCCGGTTTGAGCAGACTCAGACATCGCAGGATTTCGAGTTCAATTTTGGGACCCAGTACACTCAGGATTACCCATCTCCTCAGTTTTTCACACAGGATGAGCCACCACCACAGGACGATGCAGTTCCATCCTATGCAGAGACGTTCGCAGATTCTATTTTCGATCCTACCATTCCACCTTGTTCATCTGAGGAGCCTTTGTTTGGACATATACCAGAGGAGACCCCACCACAGCCATCGCGGCAGTATACTCGGCTAGAGGACGAAGATGGAATCTGAGGTCGACCCCTGTCAGATTGAACTCTACTAGGACCCGCTACACATGGGGGCCGACTAGGACCCGCTACAGATGGGGTCCGGCTAGGACTCGTTACAGATTGCTCGAGCCCTAAACCCTGAGTCAAGTGCAACAATTGTCTGGTATTCTGTCTGGAGTTCTGTCTAGAATTTTGTCTGGGGTTGGCTACCACATATAACTCTAGAAACTTGAAAGGAGTGGCCATATTCATTGTCATTTGGAGATATAACTCCCAACTGCTATCGTCTTGTACCGGAAACTGTTGGAACCAGGTTTGGTTGCCTTGACCAATATTGATCATTGCGTTAATTACCAGTTCATAATTACGGTGGTCAATATCGAGTTGTTGGTACACTTCCCTATTTATACTTCTAAAATCCAAACCTAAGCCGATATTGAACATTTTCGGCATTTGGTGGCTATAATAAGCGCCATTTGGTCCTTGTAATACTTCACCACCAAAATAACAAGCAATTCCAATCATAATTGGTTGAATGAACCTAATATTACAAAAAATATTATAAAATAATGCACTAAATTAAATAATACTACAGAAAATATTTTTTTTGAAAAAAATAATGGAAATAAAACGCACCTTGGCGGCTGTCTTTGGTGAACAATTGAAACAGAAGCAATCTGATTTGTATACAGCAAACCTAATGAGTGCGCAGATCCACCGTGCGCACGGGTCGGTGCGCAAATCCACCACGCGGACGGGTCAGTCTGGCGGGTCATGGCGCTGGCGGGTCAGTCCGCGGATCCGTTACGCGAACGGGTCGGCGATCCGTTCGCATAGTGGCGGAATCTCAATTCGGAATTTTCGGATGGTGTTTATTTTATTCCGATTTTTCAGAGTGGTACAAAAAAAAAAAAAAGGTTGGATATTTCAACAAAAGCCAATGGATAATATTCTAAACATTGGGTTATGAAATTAAAAGTTATTTTTTACAGTACTCAAGATTGTCAAGGTAAATCTGTTGTAAACAAATCTCAACTATATAATGAATTAATACATTTATACAAACAAAAAATTATTTTTTTGCAGTAAACATATTTGAAACAACACCGAATATATTTATGTTAGCGCTAAGCCGGTAAATACTCTTTTCTTCAAGTTATTCCTCTACTGAATCAACCTCCTTGAAATGAGCTTCCTATTACACCAAAAGCAAAACTAAACATTAAAATTTAGAGCTAATACTCATTTTGGGGTGAGGCTACGGTACTATGCATAGTGCACATTGGTTCGGGCTATGGTACCATATTTTGTTTTCCAAAGTACAAACAATCAATTTGAATTGATCAACATGATCTCCATATAAAATATGTACTTGTAGATAAAAAATTTCACGTTTTTACTTTCCTTTTAGATAGGTAGAAAATCACTTGATTTGAATATTCTATAGGCCAATCGGAAGTAGTGGTTTTCTACATATCTTAAAAAATAGTTAAAAAATTGTAAAAAAATGAAATTTTTTAGTCTTCAAGTACATTTTCATATGAAGATCATGTTGAACAATTCAGATCGATTATTTGGTCTCCAAAAACAAAAACATTGATCGGTAGTACGGACCAATTTGTGCTATGCATTGTACTGTAGCATCCCTCTTCATTTGGAGGTAACAACAATGGCAAGAACAATTCAACATGGCCAAAAGATGGAAATTGACTGGATCAAAATAATTACAAGACTAGAAATAAAGACTAAAGAATACTAAAGAAAATGAACAAAAAAAATAGAAAAAACCTTGGAGGCGGCATTGTCTCATCAGATAAAATCTTCTCAAGTCTCTCTTCAAATATAGCATGCCACTTTACCTGTTGATCCTGTATAATTTAAAAATGTAAGGTCTAGCAGTGACAAGTAAAAAATAGTATACATTTAATTTGGGATCCAACATATGCTTATTTTCGTTAATTTTTTTTATATAGAAATTATTATTAGATATTAAAGAAAAACAGAAAATAATATGTATCGAGTTTTCCAGTGGCATGAATGGATCCGAGAAAAAATTTCAGCTCCAAAAGAGCTGAATTTTTTTTTATTGAAAACAGATTTCTTTGTGGCCGTTGGAGTGTGAAGCTATGGGCATTATGAAAAAAAATAAAAAAAACTTGGGATCTCAAACAAAATTACGGCTTCAAACTTTTAAAATGAAATTCTCTTTCAGATCCATCTATGCCATCGAAGATCCAAGGTACTCTTTTTGGTTCCCTATATTATTTAATGATTATTTCTAGAAATGAGATATTTTCCTTAATTTCAGCATACATACTGGCTGTAACAGGATGTACCAGGTAAGTCTCATACCAACTGATCACTGTGGAAATTGGTGTACGTACCGGTACCAATCTCGTTATACGTATTAAATTTAAAACCAATCACATGAGAAGTGGGGGTTGAACCTTTTCCTCCTGACGTCAGTGCTTGATATAAAAAGTGGGGTTGAACCTTTTTCTCCTACCATCTCATCTTCTTTTCTCCTGGGCTCATGAAGTCACGGAGGAACTGTTACATAGGTTGTTTGAAAAGGGTGCAAGCAAGTGATCCGAAAGCGGAATTCCTGCGCCATTGCTGACCTGGGTCTGATCCAATTTGCAATCTCTCGTCTCTTCAGAACTATTGCGATTATCAAAAAGATAAATTATAATCTTTTTTCCCTCTCCAACTGCTACCAGTACCACATTTACAAATTAAATCATAACTGCAAATTAGGGTTTTATGTACCGTTTAAGGTATTTACATTACACTAACATACTTTGAGACATTTGCAAATGACAACCAACTATTTGATTACACGGTTGTTTTATGTACTTGTTCCCATACGGATAAAAACTGGATAAATATTTCACAAAAAGTGTAATTTAAATTATAATTTTTGTACTAAATTATATGTATCCTGTGAAATTTTTTACCTTTCAGTGCCAGGGATGCTCTGATGAGAAGTTGAGTTTTCCTTGCCTAGACTTGGTGTACTCATTATTGCTTGGTCAGCGCTGTTTTCTTGCTCACAATGTGCCACCGACTGGATCTTCTTATTGGACAAGTTATGAGCAAACTTTGAAGACTGATCCGCCCCGTTAAGCTCTTGGGAAGCTACCTTTTTTTCCAAATGAAAATTTTCCATTGCGGTTTTGTGTTTCTCATCGCATGACTTTAATTCCTTGGCCATTTTTAAAAAAAATATGGTAATTATTTTTGTATACTTTTTTTTTAATATGACAATGGAACCTAATACCAGTATAACAAAAATGCATGGGTTTGTTGTTACTAGTAAAAGGTAGTCATTTACCTTTTGCATTTTTCATTTTTTTATTTATTTATTTTGACACTATTGGCTGGATGTGGAATATGTTCATGACAAGCACAACGTAATCAGATTGCACAAATAAAAACCGAAAGAAAATCCGAGTTCTCTAAATTTTTTTTAACACTAAAACTGAATTGATCTAAAAAGAAAAATTGAAATGGAAATTATACATTTTGCCATCATGGAAAATTGAACTCCAATTAAATAATCACTTGCATTAAAAAAAGGAAACTGAGTAGAAAATTAAACTCCAAAAAGGGAATTGAAGTAGGAACTGGACATTTTTCCATTGTAAAAAAATCAGTTGCCTTGATAAGTCTGATTTAGCTATAATTCCTCAACCAAACAACACCTTAGAAAAATAAAAATTATAGTTAAAAGACATACCTCTTGTGTAAGCTTTCCTAAACTCTCATGCAATAAAAGTATAACAAAAATTATTATTTATCATTTTGTTTTAAGAACAAATCAAGTAGAACTGAAATTAAAGAAAACCTAATCAGGTCATCATAAGAATCTAAGTTAGCGCGAGTAGGAGGCCTTAATTCAATCTTCTTCTCTTGATCCTTGCTTTCAAAGCATGAGAGAAAACATCCCATGAAAGCTGAGAACTGATAGTACGAAACCTAAATGTTCCTCTCTCAATCCTTTTCATGGTGCTCTTCTGTTGTTACTTTGTTGTTAATGTAGCAGTTCATATTTAACAATAATGATACATTGGCAATACCATGAGATTGAGGCATACCTTTCAATAGGCACGACAAACAATACATGTAGATGTATAAACATGAACATGTGCAGAAAATAGTAATAATTTGAAAGCTACAAGAAACTTCTATGGTATTTGTCTATTACTGCAACAATGGAGACCTTTTTCTATTTTTTTTTTTTAAAAAAAAAATTCCACTGGTGCTGTAGTGGTTAGTTATTTACCAATAAGTGTTCTCTGGTATGATAAAGAGGTCACTCAGAGAGGAGAATATATGTTCAAAAGATGTGATGTAAACTCTGTGTGTAAGAAATACATGAGAGTAATGTGTACGGAAAAGTAAATTATATTGATATTCGACCATATAGTATATTACATTATGCAAAATGTGGTCACAAAAAAGGTGTTTACATCTCCGGAAGTAGTAAGAAGCCAACACAGCAGTGCAACTGCAGGAGAGGTAAAGCTTTAAAAAAAAGGGGGGGAAAAGAAGGAAAAAATATTCAAAGCTTAAAAGGGCAGAGGTTGTCAGACTTTCAGGTGAGGTCAAAAGCAAACATGGCATCTTTTGAAAAGGCTGTTGGTAAAAGATCTTTAATTTTTAGGAGAAGTCCTGAAAATTACAATTAACAGTTAGGTTAGTGACATAGAAAAGGCATATTCGGTTGAATTTTCAGACATTATCATTTTATCAATTGAGTGTAACTTCCAAATTAAATTTCATTACTATTGTCTAAGTGGCAATTTCACGACATATTTCTTAAGATCACCTCACAACTCACGTAATACTAATGCTTATCGACCTTGTCCAGTAACACTGTAGCAGAATGTAATATATGTGGCAGTATGGAAAAATTTGAGTAACTACAAATCATGGTTTATCAGTTGGTACGCAGCAAAAATTGATGTTGTTGAACTTTATACAAAAAGAAAATAAGATATTACCAGATTCTTAACTGCCGTATGACCAGCTAGCTGCGGCAACACAGCTATCTAAGCTAAGAAATCAACTCCTAGTCTTGCAAAAAACATTGATTTATGTACTAAATGTGATCAAATCTGACTTTATGTTTCTTCTCATCATCTCTTGACGCGAAACTTTGATCTCCCCTTGTTTGCAATGCCCATCAATCAATGCAATCAAAGTCACAGTATTAGGAACCAACCCACTAAGGAGCATTTCAGCAAACAGTTGACTTGTGTGACTTAGACTCCCAAATTTATATAAACCCTTGATCAAATGCGTACGAGCAAACACATCAGACCAGATTCCTTGATCGGCCATTGTTAATTAGAACTCTAACCCATAACCCAAATTTCACCAAACAACCGACTCAGCAAAAAAGAAATTAAAAAGGAAAGATAAAAAATAAGAGATTAAATCCAAACCTTTCTCGACAATTAATGAGTCATCCTATGCAACAATGCACTGCTTTACTTGGATCGAACGGAACAGCTCAGTAGCTCACTTCAATTAAAGCCAAAGAAATTATCAATTCTTATAATTTGAACCCCCCTCGAAGCCCTCATGCCAAGGAAACCCTAAACAGAGAATTAAGAATCCAAAAAATCAAGAAAATCAAAGGATTGTAAATTACTCGAGTGTACTTCAAGTTGGTCCAGATGCAGGTTGGCCCCTTCCATCCCGATTGGCCGGTGCGAAACGACCTCGCTACTTGACAGTCTGGACGGGGCTGTAGCAGCGGTGCAGAATAGCGGGGGAGAAAGATGAGGCAAAGGGAAGAGAATACAGATTAGCAACTGTTGTTAAATGAGAAGAGAACAATCGATAAGGTAAAGGGGAAAACACCGACCAAAGAGAAGAGAAGGAGGCGCGGAGCGAGGGAGGAGAGACACGTACCGGGGGAGCTTACGACGTGGCGATAGCAGAGATGGGTCATACTGCGAGCAGCGGCATCTGTTGCGCTATCTTGAGCAAAATCGCAGGATCTGTAGAGGCTGTTGTCGGTGGTCTGAAGATGACGGGAGGCGGCGCCTTAAAACAATCTCACTCATGGAAATCACATCAGATGGTACAAAGAGGTGGTTAGACTGTTCATTGCTGACCTCACAGCTCATTGAAAATTAAGGTAGTATAGTTTCCAAACACATATTAATATGGAGAACAAGATAAACGGTTCGGATCGACCGTTAGAATTTGAAAACTCGAATATAGAGCCGTAACACGGTAACAACCCGTGATATACATAGTACCATATACTCACTCATAGTATAATGTATAGTTGCTTAACCCACTGTAAGATAAAATATTTATGGGCCATTGAGATGGGAGAGCCCAAAATAGCTTCGTTTTTTGACCTCTTCCCTCTTGTAATAGAGACTCGTAATATATCCAAGAAACATGTTATTGATTCTCAGACCACAACAAAATTTGGCCCTTTTGTCTTGCATAGAGATATATCTTATATGGGTTTAAAATGTCATTAAGAATGGCATTAAAATGTCATAAATAAGTAGAGATAATTCCTTCATCGATTAAATATATAAGATTGGACTTTGCCAAAGACACTTTGGAGGATGTGTAACACCTACTTAAAGCAATACAACAAACCCGAGTTTTAGCGTCCATAGTAGGGGTGAGTAAATCGCTCATAACTCATGAGCCGCTTATAACTCACTCATTAAATGCTTATTTAAACTCGCTCATTTATCAACTCGCTTAAACTCGCTCATTTATTAAATGAGCAAGCATGAGCATGCCCCAATTCGCTCATAACTCGCTCATTTAGGATTTGCCACATCTAATTCCTGCCACATTCAATCCCAAATAAATTTCTGCCACACCAGCCTTGCCTCATTAAATCCTATGTAATATTCATAATTTCTGCCACGATAGCTGTTGAATTTTTACTAGTGCTGTTGTTAGTTTCTGTTGAATTATTCTATTTTTGTAATATGTTAATTGTTGTCTATTGATGCTATTTTGAAAGTATTACACTTTGTTGGATGATACTATTAATTTTTGTTATATTCTATTGTTGTTTGTAGGACGATAGCTGTGAAAGTATCATTGTTGAAGTATTGACGACACTGTTGATTTTTGTAATATGATTATATTTTTGTTGGATTTTTATTATATTTTATATAAATGAATGAGTGAGTCTATGGTACTATGCATATTACGATTTGGCACTGTGCTATGGCTTTATATTCGAGTTTTCAAATCCTAACGGTCGATCCGAACCGTTCATCTTGTTCTCCATATTAATATGTGTTTGGAGACCAAATTTTACATTTTTTTGAAATTTTTTTACTATTTTTTAAAATTTATTGAAAATCACTGTTTTTGGATGGTCCAAAATTTTCAGATCAAGTGATTTTCTAAATATCTAAAAAAATAGTAAATTTTTTAAAAAAAATATAAAATTTGGTCTCCAAAAACATATTAATATGGAGAACAGGATGAACGGTTCGGATTGACCGTTAGGATTTGAAAACTCAAATATAGAGCCGTAGCACGGTGCCAAATCGTAATATGCATAGTACCATAGACTCACTCTAAATGAATTATGACAATTTATTAAATTTTAGTACTCATAACTCATAATTCGCTCATTTATCAACTCGCTTAAACTCACTCATTTAGTAAATGAGCGAGCATGAACATACTCTAATTCGCTCATGCTCGCTCATTAATTACCCCTAGCCCATAATAATAGTTCACATGGTATATTTTTCTTTGCTCGGATTCAATGAAACTCGCCCCTTGCTCTTTTTGTGGCCTTGAATTAAAAATACAAGAAAAAGTAGTCTTTCAGTTGTAGAAAAATACTTGCATTATGTTTAATTGAATTATGATCATTCATTATATCAATATTGAAGTTTTCGTAATTGTATGACAGTTGCATTTTTAGTTCTTAGAAAGTACTTGAGAGTATCTACATCTCTAGTATTATTAGAATTTATAATATAATGTAGTTTCAGAAATGTGACAGAGTTTATTATTTAGTAACTATATATGAAATTTTTTTATTAAGAAACTATTTATAAACTCTATACTGACCAAATAATTAGTTCAAATTATTCCTTATTTTCAATTTACCGCTGATATAGTTTAAATAGAAATTTTAAAATTAATTTCAGATATGTGAGAGTTTAGAAATTTAGCGACATTAAATTTTAAAAAGTGATTAACAATTATTTAGAAATTCATTTGAGTTGTTGGAATGTAAATATTCTAATGTCTCAAATCGTACTCATGCTAAATTGGACGCCTCCAATTGATTTTTCTTTCTTTCAAATTTCGATAATCACTTTGTTATTGCTTCGGATTTACCATCATAATTTTAGTATGCATTATGTATTCAGGTTTTTTTTTTTTGTAACTTGAAAATAATAATCAAGAATATGAATAAAATTGTTTTAATTTAGTACAGATTTTAATAATAAAAACCGTATTTTGTTTCAGTAAAATAAAACTGAGCCTCGGCATTTTTAATAAATAATAATAAAAAGTGTAGTATTGTCATGATTTTTTTTTTTTTTTAAAATGTATAAACCTGTGCCATTAACCTCAGAGAGAAGTCTCTGCTTTCGAATTCGTATGATCGTATCGTATCCTTTCCTCTCCACCGCTGATCGATCGATGGATCGATCTCTTATTAGAGTTTTGAATATTGTATTTATTTAATAAATGAAATGAAAGGAATGAATAATGTATTTGATTAAGCTTCTTGTATTTGACTACTACGAGTATCGACAGTGTTAACTTTTGTTACTTTTGAAAATAAAATTGATTAAATATTTTTTTTTTTTTTGAAGGTCAGCTGGCTTCTTATTAAATATTTATAAATTACCTTTGATTTAAGAATGAAATACTAAGTGATTGTTGTCGAAGAAGAGAAAAATATTTGTTCTCTTCTATTCGGCCAAAAAAGCTAATCAGCAGAATTGGTCAATTAAAGAAATAATTATCAATTGATTATACTTCAATTAATGAGGTGTTAAGGAGTAAATGGTCATTTCTAAAAAGTTTTTTTCGCTGTTAAAATCTACGCCCATCATTTCGATCAGCGGTGGAGAGGAGAGGAGATGATACGATGATGCGAATTGGATAGCGGAGACTTTTCTCTTTACTATTTTTCGTCAAACTTGACAAACCTCTCTCTCTCTCTCTCTTAATTCCCCAGTATTACAGTAACCCTCTCCATCTCTGGATCCGTTGTCTCGAAGATATTGATGGGGCACTTGACCTCAATCTCTGGAGTTCATGTTGATGGGTCACCCGTTAGTGGTGGTGGTCTCAGGTGCTTTGCTTTACTTTACCTTTTTTTTGTTAAATTAAATTTAAGTTTCTTGCTATTTAGATTTAGGCTTACTGGTAGATATGTTCATCTCAACACAACACACTTGGTGTTTCTTACTTCTTTAAATTAATTTAATTAGTTAGTTCATTTTCTTTTTTAGATTATTTAGCTGATCTACTTTAATCTTTGCTCTATGTAAAGAACTAAACTAATCTTAAGATCAGTATGGTGCAAAAAGAGTTTTTTCTGATAGCCAATTCATCTATGTACCAGACCTGTTTGTAAAAAAAAAATACTGATTACTGTGGTATTGAATTCATTTTGTCAGGTTCTGACCTAAAATGACCTGCTGTCAAAGGTCAAGGCAAATTTAGCCTGATCTAAACCCAAATTCACTCAACAGGAAACAGAGCAAAGTATTTTTATTTTTCGAGCCCCTTTGTTTGTTGTCTCAAGCTATCATGAACTTACATCCTACCTCTATTCTTGTTATTGTTTTTTTTTTTTCAGTGAAAACGGCAAGTTCTCTTATGGATATGCCAGCTCAACTGGAAAAAGGTCTTCTATGGAGGATTTCTATGAAACTAGAATTGCTTCTGTTGATAATCAAATTGTTGGTTTGTTTGGCGTGTTTGACGGTATTGTACTTCAAATTTCATTTGTAATCCAGTTAAAAAGTTGTTGAAATATCTATATTTCTTACTACGAGAATCATTATACGAATTGGGTTTTGTATCTTGAGATTTATCTATTGTGGGTTTATTTGAGGCCATCATGTCTGGTAAGGTTCCATAGTTGTCAGATATGGCACCTCAGTTGCTGGCATCAACTATTGTTCCCATGTTATCATAATCATAATCTTAATCAGAATCAAGTAACTACTATATTGCTTGATCAAACCAGCAAAAAACTAAAATGTGTCTTCACACTGTGTTCATATAATTGTTTGTGGAATATAACTATACTTTGATTCTAGCATTTAGAGATTCGAAATTTGCTAATTGTGGCAATAAACAGTACTGTGAGTTATATATAAGTTTCCTTTGCCATACCACTTGTCCTTGTAATTGAACAAAGCTTACTTCATGGGTTACCTACTGGTTTTAAAAGGTCCTTTTTTGTTTTCAAAATCTGAGAGAGCATAGAGGGTTCATTAAAATTATGTTATTTGTTTGTTATATACATATATAGGTCATGGAGGTGCAAGAGTGGCAGAGTATGTAAAGGAGCACTTAATAAGCAACTTGATAAGGCACCCTAATTTCATTAGCGATACCAAGAAGGCTATAGGTGATCTTTAATTATTTTGTTATTTAATTATCTTCCATATTCTTTTTCTTTTTGACTTTTTTTTAAAGGTGTATTTGTAGTTTTGTGCCACCTATTTCCTTCGCTTAAAATGACAAACCCTCCCTAAGGACCCTACCTAAAACCAATTTGAACCAACATATATAGAAAATGGCTTAGACGCTTTGTTTATATTAGAAGAATAACAGTGCTGACCAAGTTAATAGGAGCAAACAAGATTTGACCAATTCAAACTGGAGCAAGCAAGATTGATTAGGACTGTTAACAGTAGTTAGTTAGATTAAATAGTTTGTTACAGGATTGTTATACTTGTAAACCATGGCTATAAATACATGATGTATATGTACTAAATATTGAATAAATGAAAATACAATTCCATTCTCCCTCTTCCTAAAATCCTGTATGGTATCAGAGCTGGAATAAGGCTAACGCCTATTCCAGGAATTATGCCTCAAATCCTTTAGTTAATCAAGAAGATAAAATAGAGAGGCAGTGGTTTTTAAGCTAGACCCCTTGATGGTTTTTGTTACAGCGGATGCATACAAGCAGACAGATCAGGACTTCCTTGCAGCAGACAACAGCCAGAACAGGGATGCGGGGTCCACTGCTTCAACAGCCGTGCTGGTTGGGAACCGCCTTGTTGTTGCTAATGTGGGGGATTCCCGGGTCGTCATATGCAGGGGAGGAGATGGTCAGTAAAACCTAATGCTAATGCTTCACAAATTAACTCTAGTACATGACTATATGTGGGGCACACTTGAACATGATTTTGTGTTGTGCGCAATGCAGCAATAGCAGTGTCAAGGGACCACAAGCCAGACCAGACTGACGAGCGTCAGAGAATTGAGGAGGCAGGGGGATTTGTCATGTGGGCTGGTATGTTCCTTTTTCCTCATCTTATTTCAATTATTTGGTGGTGCTTACTGGTGTTTACTGGTAATTTGAGTTATTCTCCTACCAAGAAAAAAGAAGAAGATAAAATAAGTACTTTCTGGTGCTTACAAAAAGGGATTGTTGCCTGTAGATATTTCATGCATAAGCTTCTCTTTTTCGGTGATAAGAGAGTTTTTAATTCCTATATATCCCATACATAGATTTTTAGGGCACAATTTTGTCCCAGAAAAGACAAGTCCAGAGTCAAATAGGACATTATTGTTGTTTATTCCTTATTATATGTGCAGCATTGTTACTTTGCTGAACAAAGTATTATTGTTATACTCGTTGCAAAAGAACAATTAAAAATAGAGTGGAAATTGCAACTCAGCAATTTAAATTGCTAATTACTTATAACTTCAGTTGTACTTTTTTTACCCTAAAATCTAACTCTACTGCTGGAAAAAATAAACTAGGCACATGGCGTGTTGGAGGTGTACTTGCAGTTTCTAGAGCATTTGGTGATAAGCTCCTCAAGCAATATGTTGTTGTCGATCCTGAGATACGGGTACACATTTGACCTGTTATATATATATATATTTTTTTGGATTTAGTGGTGCATGGTTTTCCTTTTTTGAGGGTTAGTGGTTAAATACCACTAACAAATATATTGATAAAGAAAAATGTTATATACAAGTTCCTAATTTCTAACCCCTCGCCTTACAGAAAGCTATTTACATCACTCTTAAATTGTGAAAAGGGTTTCCAAAAGCGTGACAAACACATTGGCCTGATCAAGACCCCCTTTTCTTCCTCTATTCCTAACAGAATAGCAACCAGTTGTGTACATCCATGGCTGTGTCATTTATAAGGCAGTGCAGCGGCTTGTTCTGCTGAGAGAATGTCCTCCTATTTCTTTCTCTCCAGATGACCAATGAGCCTTCTGCACAGGCCATGTCCCATTGCGTTCTCAGCCACAGGGGCATGTTGGCACATCCCTTCCACCAGATGTCCCGTATGTTGGTACCCACTATCATTGGGATATTGATCTGAGCACAAAAACCTCTCAACCTAGACGCATACATGCATTCCAGAATTAAGTGGTCCCTTGTCTCCAGGAGCCCATTGTTCCAAAGGAACACCCATGCGCCACCGTACATCCCCTTGCTGCTAGAATCTCTTGTGTCAGGATCTTGTTGTCCTTCAAAAGCCACACAAATATTTTAACTTTCATGGGAGTTGTGCATGGTTTTCAGTTTCACTGTTTTTTTTATTGTTCAATAATTTGGGTTTTCCGTACCGTCGAGAGCATGGTTTGCGAAATCGGAATAAGAATCAGTCACTTGATCGTGGAATCAGAGGTGAATCGGTTGGAATCGGCAGAATCGGAAACTCGGATTTTTTTGGCAGAAGCTTGTTTTGTACTAAAAAAGGAAAAAAACTTGAAAAAAAATATTAATTTGTCAAAAAAATATATTCAAATAATCACTTACCCTAATCTCACAGGTGAACTGTAAACCAAGTAGAGAGCTTTATATAATAGGAATTTGTATCAATACTAAAATTGTGCTCATTGGCCCGCTGTTGGCCCAATAATGAGCTAAGACTCTAAGAGTTAATCTGCTGAAATTTTCAAAATTGGTTCAATTCAACCGATTCCATTCCGATTCAACCGATTTTCAATGAAAAAATCATCCAGCATGTAACTCTGTCCAAATTCGGCTTGCCATGGACCGATTCCGGTCCGAATCGGCCGATTTTGCATACCATGGTTGAGAGTGCATATAGAGGTTTGACCATAGAATAATTCTGAAAAGATCGATTAGCAAACTTAGTTACTAATTATCCCACTTATTTCTATTAAAATATGATACTGCCTTGTTTTGGTCTGTCAAATTTCCAAAAGTTTACTTCTTTCTGGAAAGTTCTGAAGCTTTTTTTTGATTGATTAGAAAAACTTTTTTTCGTGTAGGAAGAGGTGATTGACAATACTCTTGAGTTCCTCATTCTCGCTAGTGATGGCCTTTGGGATGTCGTCTCAAACGAGGTATGTGCTTAAAATTCTATGTTTACCTTTCTAAATTCATTTATCGTCTCAAAATATTACTCTTTTAGCATGGTGATCATGGTGAATCTTTTTGCAGGGTATATATAAATTATGTTAACACATGGGTAAATGGGTAGTTTTAACATAGGCATATCCGACACGATATAGGCATATGAATAAGCACATTATTTTATAAAAGATTATGGAGAACAACAACTCATTTGTAGACTGTAGACAAACAAGGATAAAAGAGGGGGAGTATTACTTGAACAAATTAGGAGAGGACTTGACAGCCCTAAGTGATATTCTCCTGATTTGGGGTTCTCCTTTTTGTTGAACTTAATAGGGGTATTCATGAACTAATTCAAAAGGGTTATGCCAAATTAAAAAGTTTATTTTATAGACAGGATTAATTTCTGTGCTTCTTTCAATTAGTAACTTGCCAGATGGAAAATGGGGGAAAGTAGAAAATTTACTATGATTATTAACAACCTCAGGAAGCGGTTAAAATGGTGAGGCCTGTGGCAGACCCAGAACAGGCGGCAAAGATGCTTCTAGAAGAGGCATACAAGAGAGAGAGCTCTGACAACATTACATGTGTTGTTGTGCGCTTTATATATGGCCAAAATAGTACCAACTCTGGCTAAACAGATCGCGATCTTAATTTCTTGGACATATGTTGTACATATATGTGTAAAGGAAATCCAATAATCCATGCTTAGTATTTTTATTCTGGAAGGAATTTTTAATTTGATGAACTTGTGATCAAATGGATATGGTATGGTATTATTGTATGAACCTATGGAGTAATCGAGTCACAAAAGGCTCGTCGCGCTATTATATTAAATTCCAAGATCAATTTGAGTAACACTATAATCATGCGCGGGCTTATAAATTAGATATGGTGTTTATTTTGTAATGCTGATTATTGGTCTGTATGCAGATTTATCTAAACTGTTTTTTATTTTTATTTTTGGCATAGTACGTGCCTTTTTACCGTAATCCATGTCAACTGTCAACTGCATCCACATGTATATGCCATGTAGTTTGATAAAGGTATCCTCTTTGGCTCCTAAAGTGGCTAAAGTGGACAAGGAAAGAACAAATCTTGATCAATACTTGAAAAGTTCAATGATTGGTTGTTTTTCACTGAAAATTCTAAAAATTTATTTGCCGATAGCTTTAAATTGTTATCAAATTTCCTGTTCTCATCTTTTTAAGTTCCGCTTTTCAAATTGTCAAATAGCAGAAATTGATGGACTTCGATCACTTTTTTTTAACTTCTAGAGCATATCTTTCGGATGAAATTCGCAGTATAATGTGATGAGTTGGCAACGCAAATGAACAAGTTTGAAGTCCATCTTGATGTATCATCACATCTCAAATGTTTTGATTAATAAAACCATCTGGGCCAGAGGATTACAAAATAATACTACTTTATTTAATATCTTAAAATACAAAAAGCTGTTTTAAAATTGTTGTCGTTTCATTGTTATAGTACCTAATAACTCGAGAAATAATATATTCTAAATATAATAGCTCGTAATAAATCCTGATAATAATAAATTATATGTTTTTAAGTATAATATGATCAAACACCTTAACTCTATTTATCTCTAGGGGTCCGCTTTGAGATTCATGCCAAGTTAAAAGAACGGTCCGGATTTACTTATTGCTCCTCAGGTACCTGGGAGGACCCGAATTCACTTGAAGCAATACAGTCATGCAACAATCCTGAGTTTTAGCGCCCCTAATAATAGTTCACATGGTATCTTTTCTTTGCTCGGATTCATTGAATTTGTAACTCACTTGTAGAAAAATACTTGCATTATGTTTTATTGAATTACGATCATTCATTACATCGACATTGAACTTTTTGTAACTGTACTAGTATGTGTATTGGTTGGAAATTCCATTTTAGTTCTCACAAGTACTCGGCGTAACAAAGAATGCATTAATGTCTCATCTCAATTCTACATATATTTAATGAGTCAGGTAACAGATGAGCTACTGGTCTAGCCAGCCTAGTAAGTAGTAAACTACTTCATGCTCCTTTTGGTAACCTATTTAAAATATAAAATGGCTTCCCAACCATTTATTCAGGGCCCCCATTTATGCAAGCAAGTGCACATCTTGTGCTATTCAAGTTGAGAAAGCTGGATATAGCTTTTTTGAATTTGAACCATTTACTATCATATCAATCCAACGGCTAAGATCAATCAGGTTAGAAACCAATATGGTTTGGTCTTTTCAATCAATTTAATTGAAGAGTCCGAATTTGGGATAGCATGGGCCTGCTACACAGGCAAAGAGAATCAAATCCTATTTATACAACTCCACAGTCTTTTCACTGTATTGCCACTGTTTCTCTATCCAATTCATTACTTTTTTCTCATATTATCTATCATCACATCATGTCTGGTTCCCTTCTCGCCATTTTCACAGCTCTTCTAGTCACTGTGATTACCATCATTCTTGTTCAAATTATACGGTACAACCACAGATACACCAGCCTTCACCTTCCCCCGGGCCCATCAGGCTGGCCCATTGTAGGCAACCTATTTGAAGTAGCATTTTCTGGTAAACACTTCATCCACTACATGCGAGACCTTCGCAAAGAGTACGGTCCAATCTTAACCCTTCGTATGGGTGTCAAAACTATTATCGTCATAAGCAGTCCCGATCTTGCATATGAGGCATTGATTGACAAAAGTCAACAATTCGCTAGCCGGCCGGCTGAGAGCTATGCTAGAAGGTTATTTAGTTCCAACAAATTCACCGTGAACTCGTCTCTTTATGGACCAGAATGGCGATCACTACGCCGCAACATGGTCTCTGGCATGCTTAGTATGGTGCGAATAAAGGAGTTGAGGCCCACCCGGTCCCGCGCCATGGACCGGTTTATTGAACGTATCCGCTCTGAAGCTGCCGCATCACCAGATGGTAACTCTGTTTGGGTTCTGCGGAACACCCGTTTTGCAGTGTTTTGTATTCTTTTGGACATGACCTTTGGTGTTTTAGACATAACTGAAGAACATATTGCGCAGATAGATGCGGTCATGAAGCGGGTCCTGCTCTCGACAGGATCCCGCATCGATGACTACCTGCCATTTCTCCGGCCATTTTTCTATTGGCACCAGGCCAAGGTTTTAGCAGTCAGAAAAGAACAGATCAATACGTTAATGCCTCTAATCAACCGTCGGCGTGCTATTTTGAAAGACTGCTCTGCTGATCCAAATGCCGCACCATTCTCGTACCTCGACTCGCTTCTTGACCTGCGAGTAGACGGTCGGGATAAGCCACCGACAGATGATGAACTTGTTTCTCTATGCTCTGAGTTCATAAATGGAGGCACTGATACCACTGCCACTGCTATTGAATGGGCTATCGCACGAATTGCCAACGACCCATCAATCCAGTCCAGACTCTATAAGGAGATCCTAACACATGTCGGTCAATCCCGGCCGGTAGATGAGAAGGATACAGAGAGCATGCCTTATTTGCAGGCATTTATCAAGGAGGTTTTAAGAAAGCACCCTCCGACGCACTTTTCTTTGACTCATGCACCGGTACAACCGGTTTCTAAACTAGCTGGCTATGACTTTCCGGCAGATGCAGGTCTGGAAATCTTTCTCCCTGCAATATCAGAAGACCCTAAACTGTGGGCCCGTCCCAACGAGTTTGACCCAGACCGGTTCTTGACCGGTGGGGAAATTGCTGATATAACTGGCTCAGCTGGGATCCGAATGATACCATTTGGCGCAGGGAGAAGGATATGTCCTGGGCTGTCAGTAGGAACCATGCACATTTCTTTGCTTGTGGCCAGAATGGTGCAGTCTTTCGTGTGGTGGAACCACCCGTCACAGCCACCTCTTGATTTCAAGGATAAGTTCGAGTTCACTGTTGTCATGAAAACACCACTTCTAGCTATGATCAAGCCTCGGGTATGTTCCTTTTGATAGTATGGTATGTATGGTATGATAAATAATGCTGTGCTAGCTCCTTAAAATATATTATGTTTAGTTGGTACCATTTTTTCTTGATTTTTACCATGTGCTTCAAATTAGATGCTAGTTTAGAGCAGTATGAAGTGTTCCAGCTTATTGTGATGTATAGTTATGACAATATTGTATCTATAGTAATAAGTCAATTAAAAAATAATAAAGAATGTTTAGTTGTGCAAATTTCTCGTGGAGAGTAAAGAAACTTGATGTGGAATTAATACCATGCTTATTATGCAAAACCAAACTAAGTTATTTTGCCACATTTTAGGTTCCTTGACGAGTTCTATGTATATCTACTTCAATCCCTTTAATGCCAATCCAAATTTACCAACTTTACTAGAACCAGATCATAAGCTAATGTAGGGAGTAGCACACACTGCTCTACTGATGGGTAAAAGAACAGTAAAATTAAATGAATCATGCCTGAACCTAAGTACAACTAGAATGAAAGAAGTTTTTTAATAATTCAATATCACATGCCCAGTGATAGTGTACCGCTATGTACCAGACCCGAGACCTCAACTAACAATTCTCAGCACTGAAGGAGCCATATTTCACCCTTGTCTTCCCCTTCAAATTTCAGTCAATAATTACTTCTTCTTCTTTTTTTTTAAATTGTCAGCACTGAAGGAACAATTGGCTCACTAATTCCCATGATAAAGGTTAAATGCTTCAAAAAAATAGCTGAATGTTCAAGTAAAAACTCAGTTGGGCTCACTACCATGCATTGGTGAAATTAGAAATCAGGCAAAGCTGAACTTAGATATAATAGCTGAAAGCAATTAAGATGACCAAATTAGGACCACGAGTTGTTACAGGTCAGAACACATAATGTTCGTCGTTAGTTAAATTTGCAAATATTTGGCAACCATTATCATATCATTATCACTGATTAAATAATTTATGAAAGTAGATGGGACTGCACAAGAAAATTACTAAGGTAGTCATGACTGCAGCTAACTATTTATAATCTTTAGATAATAAAAAAAATATACAAAATCAATGCTGACATCAATTGAAGTAGAAGCATGTTGAGTGTTGCTTTAACCACTGGTCTATGCACCCAAGGTGAAAATGTGTGAGCACAACTACTAAGGATGCAAAACATGTCTTCCTCCTTGGAATCTGTAAGACAAACGGTATACCTACATGGAACAAGCCTATGAGTGAGTGAACAAGGCAATTAATGTGATTATGCAAAGAATTACCTTTCAAATAATTACAATTGATGGATTAGTGGAGCATGATTACTGGTCATGAAAAAACGACCCAGAAATGTTGTGCAGCATCTGAGATTTGATCGACTTAGTTGCTAATACTAGTAGATAATAAAAGCCATAACTGTACTAAAGTGCCTTATTTTTGCAGTTGCATAAGCAGCAAGGCACAATGTCGTACAACCAGAAATAAGGTTTTTCTTGTCTGGTCCTTTAATTTCACTTCTCTTGGAGCACTTTAAGAAAGTTACCATGAATGAACAGAACAGAACTTTCACCTAGGGCTGCTAATGAGTTGAGCCGGCTCGCGAATCAATGAGTTGAGCGACTCAATATTTTATAACGAATCGGACTCGAAACTAAAAAATGTTCTAACTCGACTTGACTCATTTTTGAAAGAAAAAAGCTCGGCTCGGCTCGACTCATGTAAACACTTGACTCGACTCGGCTCGACTCGTGAGCTCGTGAGCCGGCTCATATTACATGTTAAAAAAATGATCATTTAATTATTTTAAAGAAATGATTGAAGTGGGATAGAGATATTCTTGTGACTTTAAATTACATGTTGAAAAACTTTGATTATTTTTTAAAGAAATTTGAAAAAAAATCATTTCTTTAAAATAATTTCAAAATGCCGGGTCATATTACATGTTGAAAAACTTTGAAATTTGAAATCTGAAAAATTTAAAATCTGAAAAAATTTGAAATTTCAAAAAAAATTGGAATTTGAACTTTTTTCAAATTTCAATTTTTTTTTAAATTTCAAATTTTTTCAGATTTCAAATTTTTTTTAGATTTCAAATTTTTTTTAGATTTCAAATTTTTTGAGATTTCAATTTTTTTCAAATTTCAAATTTTTCCTTTTTAAAATTTTAAAGTTTTTCAACATGTAATATGAGCCGTCATTTTGAAATTATTTTAAAGAAATGATCTTTTTTTCAAATTTTTTTAAATCATTTTTTTTAAAAATAATCAAAGTTTTTCAACATGTAATTTAAATTCACAAGAATATCTCTATCCCACTTCGATCATTTCTTTAAAATAGTTAAGTGATCATTTTTTCAACATGTAATATGAGTCAGCTCGCGAGCTCACGAACCGAGTCGAGCCAAGTGTTTACATGAGCCAAACCGAGTTGAGCCAAGTGCTTACATGAGCTGAGCCGAGCTGATCTTTTTTCTTTTAAAAGTGAGCTGAGTTAGAGCCGAATCATATTGCTTCTCATTGAGCTGAGCCGAGTTTGAGCCGAACCTTAATCATTAGCAGCCCTACTTTCACCAGGGACCTAAATGCAAATTAATAGAGTTTACAAGGGCCGAAAACTTAACTGGGAGAGCGAAAGACTATTGAGAAGACGCTGATAGCGAATTCGATCAGAGTGCTTATCATATTTATCTCCGCTGCCGTTTCCTCTCACTCAGTCACTCAACAACTCCAACAAATTGCTTTTACGACAAGAAAACAATAAATATATATATATATTAATGTAAAAGCCCTTCCCTGCGCAAGCACGGCTCCACAATAACTGTTTGGCTTTGTTTGTGAACTTAGATTCTCTGTACAGATTTCTACTTTAAAATTTGTATCGGGTCGTGAATGGGGGCGTAAAAAAGAGTGAGAAAATGGGGTGTGTTTAGTTGTGCGGAGGATTTAGACTGTGAAAGATAGTGGGAGTGAGTATGAGTGCGTATCCTCTGAGATATCTCACATTTTGCGGTGAAAATTTCCAAAAAGTCACGCAAAATATGATATATGAGGATGCGAATTCGAGTATTCCCTCGGAACCGTACGAATACGACTATATGAGTACGTACGTATATATGAAGAATTTAGATGCACTAGAATCTTTAAGATTCGTATCAGATTAAAATAAATAGTTCAGATATATATATTTTTGTTTTGCTTTCAATAGTTCAGATATTATTCTATCAGATTAGGACGATAAATTTTTTTTTTTTTTTTTGAAAACTTGACAGAAGCTGTCAAGTGATTAATATATACCCTATGAGTTACATCACAGCTATTCCCGGCACCTCAATGTACCAGGTTGTAATTCAACAGAAAAACAACCACAATTTCATTTCATCTATACATCTCTTAGCTATTACTAGAGCAGCAGTCTCTATGTTGTTGAACACCACATTGTTCCTTTGTTTCCAAATGTGCCACGCTACGCATGAGAACTTGACCACCCATTCTTTCATCGACAGATAGCCTCTCTGTTTGATCATTTCCCATGATGCATTCCATATCTCCTTCACATTTTCCATTGGTTTCATTATCGGGTATCCAAGCAGAGTTGCAACATGGAACCATACCGATACGGCATATGGGCATAGGTATAGAAGAACTATGGCCAATGGAAGATTACACTATAGGGCGTTTTTCAATTGTAGAGAAAGGTGGAAAGAAAAGAGAGGAGACGCGCAGAGGAGTCCACCTTTCTCTACACCTCTGATTCAAGGACGAATAAAATTTTTACACTGAACTCATGTCTGCTCTCCTTCACTGATTCACTCTCTTTACACCTTGTTTGGATGGAGAGTAGAGGACGGGAGGTAATGAAAAGAAAAAAAAAAAATTCATTGAATTGTATTTTGTTGATAAAATTATATCGAAAGTGAATGATACACGAGGTGAAAGATTTAACCTTATATCATTATAATTTATAGAATTAGTTCTCCTTCTAATTTGAAATGTAATGGATGAAAAAAAAATTGTTACAATAAATACTTTTAGAAAAAATAATACAAATATCCAATACTATATCTTACTTCTATAATATTAATATAAATTTTTTATCACAATCCTATAACAGTCATTGAATTTCTCATTAATCTTCTAAACTTTAATCAACTAAACAGAAAATAAAACATAAAAAAATTAAATTTATTAACCATTCAAACACAAAAAAATTAAATATATTAATCTTTCTTTCTATTACATTTCATTCCCTTCTATTCTTCATCTCCCCTTTCTCTATAAACCAACCATAGGTTATAAATCAAACGATTTAAAAATTATGATACAAGACAATATTAATTAGACAAGAAAATACTGAAACTTAGTAAACCCAACACTTTAGCTTTATAAAAAAAAATCCATAATATATATTAATTACAGAAACACATTACGTGCATAGAGATATTTAATCTAGTACTCTACATCTCTACTACACAGAAACCTGATTGAGGAAATGCATTTTCATTTCCTTGTTGCAGAGCATTAAAGGTGATTCATACATTATGCACGCCACGCAAAGAAAAAATTTAAATCAACACAGATAGATCATCAAGTAGAATGAAAGGCAATAGAATTAAAAACATAAAGACAAATAATTTGGTGACAACATATGAAGTTTTAGCCAAGCGAGTCGATGGTTTTGCACAATTCTTCCAGCTTTTTCATCCTTAATCTTTCGCTTTCAGCAACCAACTGTTTAGATTAAGCATAAAGATAAAGTAAATATAGATGTTAGTTTAAATTGCACATAATTTTACAAAATCCCTTGAATATTTGTCATATTGAAAATATGTGTATCACCTCCCTGAGCCTGTTGACCAGTAAAGCCTTCTCCTTGGTTTTTTCATTAAAAGCCTCAAGTGCTTCTTTGTATTCTTTCTCCTATACATAGCAAACAACTAATTATTAATGACCTATTGACCTTTCCTCTTATTTTTTTTTTCAAATGGGGGAAAAAAAAGGCAGGCTTCCTAGCTTTCAAATTTACTTTTCAAACAATCGAGGGCTTAAAATCATTTATCAACAGAGTTATTTTCTTAAAAAAAAGTTTTCACTTTAATATTAGATAATTCATTTTTTGATTTTTTTTTTAACCTTCTTTATGCAGCTTTGTCCAAGAGGCTTTAGCTGACGGTTTACCGAGTCAATTCTCTTACGGGTGGACTCAATTTCTTTTCTTGTCGGATCCGCCATTCCTTCAAGTTCCTGCAATTCAACTTGCAGCTCAATTAATGCAGTCAAATTTATAATCTTTCTTTCATCAATATGTATTAATATTTGAAATTACTTAAAATTTCTTTCATATAGAGCTTATATTATTGCTTACTTGCTTAACAATGGACAATCGCTTGGATTCTTCTTCGACACGGCCTAATTGTGCAAAAACTTTCTCCCTCACTTCCAACTTCTTTCTCTCAATTTGTTCTTCCTTGGCACGAAACACGGAAAGAGCCGACCTAGCCGAATCATCATCTTCTCTTTCCTCTTGATCGACCGAAGTGCCCCTGTTATTATGCGAAGTGTTATTGACTCGCATCAACTGGAGTTGCTGCTCTCTCGCTTGTGTTTCGTTCTGCATCTCTACTTGTGCTTACTCTGTCACTCAACAATCCACCAATCTCTTTGTATCTACCTAATTGGTTAAATAAGAGATGGCTTTCTTCCAACAAAAGAATGATAGTGACTTCAGCTGGTAAAATGGAAGTGTGAAAATGCAGCATCCTGGTAAAATAGTTGTATCCCACAAAGGTTCAGGTCCAACATCATTGCCTCACATGTGGTTCCTCACAGGTACAGCTAGTTAATTGATTTACATAAAGATAAACTAATTAAAACGGCCCCCAATTAATTAATGCTATATTTCATATAGATAGTAACATTAGCTTGGTGTCCAATATAAGCTTATGATTAGGTGGTATTCCCATCACCATCCTTAGCCCTTATCAAAATTGTTCTACAAGTTTTACTTCTTTTGAAAAATCTTACACATAAAATTTTAAAATTATATAAAGCTTTTGCAAAGAAAGGCTGTTCTACGCGATAGGTCTCAGTTGCAAAGTCATATGGAAAGTTTTGGTAGAGAATGTGATGTGAGGCAAGTGCTTTCAGGTAAAGAGTAGAGAGAGAGTAGCCAGAAAGGGAGCCTTGATGTATGCAGATTACAGGATAGACGTAGTCTTCAAGGTATAGAGAACTGTATAAATATTACTGTACATTGGCAACCACCACCTTATCGCAATAAAAAAAAATTGTTATAAAGTACAGCCCAACTCAAGTTAATGGCAAATATCTTGTATTTTTATAGTAAATAATATATTAAGATAGCCTTTGTTGATTGCAATCAGATCTTTCCCCGAAAGAGAGATATCATTTGCATTTTGCTTACATCTCAAGGCACGTGTCAGACAATAGCTCAGACACTTCTAAAACCATGCTCTGTCCATGCCCGACACAATACTAGCACTCGAATCTCAATTAAAATTCAATCTAAAAGGACACGTTATAGCGTATTGTATCAGAGACACCTGTGTCCATATTCGTGCTACAAAGGCTCAAAGTGATATCAGCAAAGACACCTACGATGTCATCTAAACAAAATATCATCTAAGCTAACAACAAGCATTAAGCATCAAAATGCTAGCTTATTCTCTATAAGCAGCTTTATTAGTCAACTAAGAAAATATATTAATCATAGTTAATACACACTAGTGCTTAAGTTTTAACAA
Source organism: Carex rostrata (assembly GCF_964058835.1). Taxonomy (NCBI): domain Eukaryota; kingdom Viridiplantae; phylum Streptophyta; class Magnoliopsida; order Poales; family Cyperaceae; genus Carex; species Carex rostrata. Next base: position 8,369,856 of record NC_135921.1, read on the forward strand.
TTTTAGAACTACAAAAGGTTGGAATTTACAAACCGCTAAAGCAGTTGCGGAATGTTAAACCAGTTCGGCTCAGAATAGAACCTTAAATCTCACTAAAGGAGGCTGCACAACAGATGAATAATCTCAATTTCTCCACCTTTTTATCACAAATTCTCTAGCTTTTTATAGTCAGTTTCCAAAATCACTCCTCACAGAGAGCATAAACAACAGCAGTTCTGCTAGGAGCATACACTAAGAAAGAGTTAGGCCTGTTGTCATAATGCCCTTCCTGCAATAGTAAAAAATGAAAAAATAATGATAAATAAATAATTCATCTTTTGTTTTTGGTCAAGGATAAATGGAATATCCATAAACAAATGCTTACAATGGAAAAGAACTCTGCATTGTGATCTATACGGCTAAATCCACCAAACAGCGGGTCATCCGAGTCCAAAACCACCTGAAAAGGTAAAAAGAAAAAAAATTGCATACATGATTACCATTTCATCATCCACTTACTCTTGATTTGTATTTAAAGAAGAAAAAAAATACCTTGTATTTGCCAGGCTTAAGGCAGCCAACACGATAGTCAAAATAACTGCTGTTCCAGTGGAAGTTGAAAACAAAGACGAGATCGCCCCTCTCAAAAACTATCATCTTGTCACCTTCATCTTTTCTTGAGACATATTGGTGAGGGGATGTCATGAACTGCACATATTGTATATAATCAACAATGCATCCTTCAAAATCAAATTGCAAAATCCATCGAGAGAGAGAGAAACAGTACGTACACCATATTTTTCCTCGAGATGCTGCATTGCCTGATCAAACTCTTGCAGTCCACGATATCTCAGATAATTAGCATCGCCCTAATCAAGTGGATTGAAACAAAAAATAATAATTAACAACTTGAAATACCTCAAATATTGCGGGACTGAAACAAGAGCCACTATGAACTTACAAAAAGAAACTTTAGTATTCTTAGAGACTAGAGATATAAACTGAATTATGGTACTTACAAGATCAAACCTGCGACGACACTTGTCATAACTGTTATTATTACCGGGGACGAATTTACCGTCTGGAAGGAACTGTTCACTTCTAGGGAAGTCTATCCATTCTGTCATCATAAGAACAAAAATACATATCAACATCAATCATATCATGCCAGTAGCATGGGATAGAGAGAGAAAACAAACAAAAAATAAATGAAGCAAATACCAGGATGACCAAACTCATTGCCCATGAAATTGAGGTACCCTTCACCACCCAAACCCATGGTTACAAGCCTGATCATTTTATGAAGAGCAATGCCACGATCAATTCGAGGTGTAGAGGGGCGATCAAGGGCCATGAAGTCATACATGTCCTTGTCCATCAGCCAGAAGGCAATAGTTTTGTCACCTACAAGGGCCTGATCATGACTCTCTGCGTAGGCGACACATTTCTCTGACCACCTCCTGTTTGTCATTGTGTGCACAATGTCTCCCATCTTCCATGACTCATCTGGCTGCCTGTATTTTTTTTTTATATTGCAAAATTCAAAACAGCTCAAAAACAAGAGAAACAATAATATTACACCATAAGCACAATAGTGTTATATATGTCGCTTAAAAATGCTCACTTGAGAAGCTCAATCCATTTGTCGGCAATTGCCATTTGAAGGCGATAGTCAAAACCCACACCCCCGTCTTGAACTGGAATGCAGAATGTTGGCATGCCACTCACCTGGAAATAAACACACACACAAAATCACAAAAAATTTCAATTTGTTTGCATTCAATATTTTTAAAATCAACATATAAACCAAACAAGAATGAATATATGCATACATCTTCACCAATTGAGACAGCCTCAGGGTAAAGACCATGAATCATGTCATTGACCAGCATGAGGTACACAACTGCATCGACATCAGTTGCAAATCCAAAATACTCATTGTAGTTGCCAGTAAACGCGACCTACATTTGCAATGCAGCAATTCACAATCACACAAGGGCAAAAAAGAGAATGCCTCAAGTTGCTCTTGGGTAATATTATCTCGTAAGGAAAATGGAATCAGATGCTTAATTACTTGTAAACCATGGTGTGTATACATCATAGAAGTGACGCCATCAAAACGGAAACCATCAAACTTGTACTCCTCGAGCCACCATCTTGCATTTGACAGTAGGAACCTCAGCACCTATAAGTAGATCAGAAAACATTGGAACTTTTCAATCAACAGATAGTGCTCAGAAAATATTTTTTTCTTATATTTTCCTATAAAGAAAGAAGATTTAAATTGAAAAATTGCACAGACAGTTTGGACAGGTTTAAAATTGTACCTCCCAACTACCGTAGTTGAAAAGGCGGGAATCCCACATCCAGTGATAGCCACGTGCACCGGAGTGGAAGTAATGGGCATCTGTCCCATCAAACCCATTCAATCCATCCAATGTATTGTTTGATGAATGGCTGGATATACAACAAAAATGCCTCAACAAAAGCCCTTTAATTTATTTAGATCTATTTAGGAAAGAAACTAAATAGTCAACAGCACAGCAATATAATAAAAGATCAATTATAATCAACATCTATTGACAGAAAATTTGGAATAACCTGTGTACAATATCCATGAGAACAAGTATACCAAGCTCGTGAGCCCGATCAATGAGTGACTTGAGATCTTCTGGAGTACCAAATCGGCTGCTTGGTGCAAAGAAATTTGTGACATGGTACCTGAAAAAATAAGTAAAAAGAAAAATTAAGTTAAAAATGGAATTATGGCCATTGCAAAACACACTCAAACAAAATATAGTGGAGGGAACAAGAATTTACCCAAAGCTAGCATAGTAAGAGTGCTCCTGTATCGCCATAATCTGAACAGCATTATATCCAAGTTTTTTTATCCGAGGCAACACATCATCCCTAAAACTAGCATAGGTGTTTATCTTGGGCTCCTGTTAAAGCATAATTTCATCACCACCTCAGATCAAATTTCATAAACTTCAAGGGATCGATATAAAAAATTTGTTAAGTTAGGTACTAACAGGGCTGCTCATGCCAACATGAGACTCATAAATACGCAGTGAGTTTGGTCTTTTTGGTTGAGGGTGCTGGAATACATACTTTTCCTGCAAAATCATGCACATATTATAAGTACGAGAACAGTAAGTTTCTTGATTTGTGAAATAATGATCGAAAAAATGAATGCAAGCACATGAGAGAGAGAGAGAGAGAGTACATCTTCAGGAGGATCATAATAGATGGCAGTGTAAGGAATTTCTCCTGGGTACTGCACTGAGTACTTTATCCATGCAGGAATAGAGTCTTTCAAACCAGAAGGGGTATCCATCCTTATCTGCAACAGATTGAACAAATTTTGACAATAAAGCACACATTTATTCCACTAAACCAAAGAAAGGGAAACTAGCTAAATGGAAAAGTGCTACAGTATAAGTTAAATGGTTACCTTCACACGTGATCCGTGTGCAATTGGCGGTGACCCATCAGCATTGTTAGGCAAAAATATTTCCCAGACACCAAATTCATTCTGTAAGTTCATTAAATATTAGAATTACATAAAAGTAAATCTATCATTCCTATATTACCAAATTAATTTGTCTAATAAATGAGGAATCAACATACTCGAGTCATAACGTCAGCATTTGGATTCCAATTGTTAAAGTCTCCTACCAATGATGCAGCCTGAAACAAAATCAAGTTGTCAAACCCATAGCAGGCAATTATTCAAACTATGTACAAACAAAGAGGGGAATATACATACATTTGCTCCAGGAGCCCATTCCCGGTATGTAATACCCTCAGCACTGTAATTAAAAAAGGGAGCAATTTGAGTTTACTTTAATAAATAATTGCACACTAAAGCTCTTTTATTATTAATGTTCTTGAAGTAGAGTAAATTGTACCTGCGAGTAAATCCAAGTTTTTCATAACCACGCGAGAATGCATCCAAGCCACCTTCATGCTGATCAATGAGCGACCGCATTTCCCTGTACCGGCTATACCTGCTTTCACCCAATTAAGTACAACAAACTTCACTACTTGCTATAGCAAAGATCTCTCTGCGGCATTTAATAAACAGTAAACTAGAAAGTAACCTGTATTCAAGATGTGTTCTGTGACCTTCTAACATGGGATCGATTTCATAAATTCTCTGGCCATTGCCAGGCGGTGGAACCTCTCTGGGTTTATCAGTCATACTTTCCTCTGCAGTGGTCACTACTTTTGTACCAGTTGTTCCTTCGATGCTGCTATCAGTTTTGTCAACTTCAGTTGTAGCTTCTTCTACAGGTGCAGTTGTCTCTATTGTTTCAACCTTACTCTCGTCTTCTACAGTTTCACTTGTTTCCTGGGATTAAGATGATAATGTGATTTAATAACGGCAATCCTTTTAATTTATTATGTTGTTAGAGAACTCCTTTGAAAAAAAATGAGTTCTCCAACAAGCTCTTTACAAGAAATATGCATAATCCATTACCATTTATTTGTATTTTGGAAATGCATTAGTTGCATTTTGGCAGATTAAATTAATTAAAATTAGATGTCATAAAATCTGCTGGTAAAATTTGATATAAACCTGGGGATTTTCGGTTTGAACTTCGGTACTTGAAACAGAATCAGAAGAGGGTGACCAGCCGTCGCTTTCACTGCCAGGAATAAGAACCTTTCCCGATGCAGCAACAATTTTTGATGTAGAAATGCTCTCATTTGATGTATTAACAGACAGTATAGTCCCTATCGAAGGAAAGTTATCAGTTAATCAGATAACAAGTCCAATTTTTTAGCAGAATATTGTTAGCTCTGTAGTTTGAACGCATATTTTTAATTATTTAGATATCAAAAGTAAGTTCTTCTCAAGCATAGAACAAAATTTAGGATGAATTTGAGGATACAGAATTCACCGGATCAACAAATCATAATAACCAGCATTTAATTCCCAATCAAAGTTTTTCCGTTTGCTATCTTAAATTCTTGTTTCAAACATTTAGTCTACAACAACACAAACTGTTGCTACGTTCAAACAAAAAACTAGAAATTCAGCTAATTTTGAAAGACCTTAAAAATCAATAAAAAAAAATGAGAAAGAATTGAGAATTAACCCTAAAAGAAAAGGAATAGTAAAAAAACATACTCGGAAAGGAATCCTTTCTGAGAAGGAGAGAGAGATCAAGAGAGCTCCTCCGATCAGCCTGGCCACCTGATCGAGCCCCTGGGGCCCGCGCAACTCCGCCAAATCGAATCCCCGATCCCGATAGCGCGAATGCCATCCTTTTAGCAAGAGGTTTTAATAGGGTATAATAAATAAGGAAGAAGAAAAGAAATAGAAGAAGAAGAAGAAACAATTTTTCGAGATCACCGACAAAGAAGGGAGGAGAGAAGTAAATATGGGAGAGGTGGGTTTTGTTTGGGGTGCTCTCAATCGTAAGTCAGTAATTCTAATTCAGGCCAGGGACAAGCTGAAACGTGTCCGGCGGAGACGCATGGCTATATTTGGGATGGGACCCATGAATTATGTCGTTTTCAGAAATAGCACGAGAGAGAGAGAGAGAGACTAGAGGTGATGGAGAATGGAAGATATTCAAGGAAATATAAGAGAGATGTTAAAATAAGGAGGAGATGGAAAATAGAAGTAGAGAGAGTGAGGTGGTGGGAGAGTGTGTGTAATAGTGTATGTGGTAGGGGGAGATCAGGAACGAACGGCCAAACCTTTTCTGCTGGCGCTGCCCAAGGCCGTTACCAATTCCCACCTCTTTTTTCATTTTTCTAAAGCCCCCTTGAACATTTTTAATTTCACATTATCAAATCTCCTATTTATTTACATCAGGTGAGATTATAATAAAGCTAGGGTGTGATGTGCTCACTAAGAGAGTTTGGTGAGCACAACTTCAAAAGCACATCAGATCGACTTCAAACACTGAATCTAAACTGTTGAAATTCATGTACTTCATGAGTGATGCATGTCCACGCAAAATTTTGAAAGTTTAGAGTTTGTTTGCTACAAGGTTAAATGGTCAAAGGAATGAACATTTTATAAATTAATTTATAAGTTGTTTTATATATTCAATTTTTGTCATTTCTTTGACCGCTTGATTTTGTAGCAAATAAACTCAAAACTTTCAAAATTTTGCATGTACATGCATCACTCATAAAGTACATGAATTTCAATGGTTTGAATTCAACGTTTGAAGTCGATCCGATATATTTTTGAAGTTGTGCTCATCAAACCCTCTTGGTGAGCACATCACACCCTACCTTTAATATATTCATACTTAAAATTTGTAATATGATATAATCCGGATTCTTCGTCTTACTAAACATCCAATTTTGTGAAGAGGAGAGATTCACAACTATCTATATTTGATCAGACTTATAAAAGATAAATTTATATATATTATATTCAAATCTATATTTGATCAGACTTAAAAAAAGGTAAATTTATATAAATTGTAATTCAATCTGATCAGCAATCAAGTGTATAAAATTTAACTATTATTTTTCAAACCAGATCACTTATTAATTCTTAAATTAAATCAAATATAAACACAATCTATCTAAAATTTTTAAATTCTAAAATTTTACATTTTGAATATAAATAACTATATAATTGATTGTTAAGTCTCAACTATCAAATAAGTTCATTGTCAATATAATCGAGAAAAAAAAAAGTCCAGCAAATTTAAATCTCAAATTTGCAATTTAAATTGTCGATTCAGACCAGCCCAATATGATTTATATATTAGCATTGGAAAATATCTATATATTAACATTGGAGATCAAATTTTATATCTTGTACTATTTTTCTAATAGATAGAAAATTATTTCTATTGGACGGTGCATAAACGATTTTAATAAAATAATGTATAAATCACATTGAATGGAATGTCTCGTTATTTTGGTTCCTAAATTGTGCCCTGCATTTTTTTTTTCTTTTCATTTTTAAGGTCCAAATTTTCAATTCGAATCGCTCATATGATCTTCATTATAAAATGTGCTTGAAGACCAAATTTTATATATATATTTTTAAAAAAAAATTGTTATATTATTAGATAGGTATAAAATTATTTTTCAAGTATAGTATGATAATACGAAAATGTTGCTTGCAAGAATTATAAGCACAAATATAAATGTTTAGAAGGTTGAGATGCAAAAGTATTAAATCTTTTGGTTTTTCTCATGAAACGGGGAAAGGCCCTCCTCTTTTTGGCGCTAATGCAAAGTTTACAGGTCGTATATAGGACACTTTATATTGTCCTCTCCATGAACCAACGAAATTGCGAGAAAATTCTCGTAAGAAAAACCGTCCGATTCATTTTAACTGACGCAGATCGTACCAATCCAAGCACTTGAGGATCAATGATATCTCCAGTACTAAAAACTGGAGAGGAAGGAAGTCTTCGTCGTGGGAGTGACGAGAGACTTTCGCCTTTGCGTGAGTGCCTGGAATTTCTCACTAGCTAAGTACAATATTCCTCACGCCGTTTCATTTCACCAAAACGGTGTTCTCCAAAAAGGCCCAGATAAACATTCTAATTTTTTGTGTGATTCATCTCCGATTTTTTTGTTTGTTTGTAGCGTTTTAAAAAAATAATTTAAACTTGTGACAATGTATTTAAAAAAAATAATTACATTTTCACTATATGTGTGCTGAATATTTTTTTATAAATAAACCAATTGGCAATGTATATAAAGCTAAATACGATAATACAGTGCTACAATATTTTACTAAATAATTATAAAATTACAAACAATGAAAATATCCTAATTTGGATTCACTAAAAGATAATACAACACTACAATTAGCAAAATCTACATTTCACTAATTATCATGCTGCAATGCGCTATAAAAAAAATTAATTTGATATGCACGTTTTGTAATTAAAGTAGGTTACAATACACACACATGTAAACTCTTAGTAGATTTGGTCTATACAAACTACAACTTCATTAAATTATAAACAAGATTCTAAATAGCGCGCGATAGCGTCGCTATAACGATTTCGGACCATAAAAGCTATAGCGCTATCAGCGCTATATGGCCATAGTGCCATTTTTTTAACCATGCCGTTATGACACGATAAACGCTATTTAAACCTTTTATTATAAAGATGTAATTGGATCCCTCCTCAATTATAAATTGTATATTCATAAATTTTAATCAGTATCTGGTCTATATAATTTTAATTTAAAATCTAAATTTAAGGTAAAAAACAATGTCTGAGCTGCATTTGTTCTATGTAATCCATCGGAAATTATTTTTATGATGTCAACAAATTTAACCTTCTTCGAGACTATTTTTCTCTTAAGAAAGACAATGTCCAAACAGCATTTGTGCTATGTAGTCCATCGGAAATTATTTTTATGATGTCAACAAATTTAATCTTCTTTGAGACTATTTTTCTCTTAAGAAAGACAATGTCCAAACAACATTTGTGCTATGTAATCTGTCATAAATTATTTTTATGACGTTGGCAAATTTAACATTTTTTGCACCAACATTCTTCAAAGAGAAGAACAAAAAAACACTAGATTAAATTTACGGAAGAGTAAATGTAAAATTGTCTGCAAGTACAAAGTTAAAAAAAATTGGGGCCGGTCACTGCGTCTGGGGCCGGTCACTTTTAATTTTCGAATTGGGGCCCACCCTGCCCCCAAGGGGGCATTGCAGCATCATAATTAGTGAAATGTAGATTTTACTAATTGTAGTGTTGTATTATCTTTTAGTGAATCCAAATTAGGGAATTTTCGTTGTTTGTAATTTTATACTTATTTAGTAAAATATTGTAGTACTGTATTATCGTATTTAGCTTTATATACATTGTCAATTGGTTTATTTATAAAAAAATATTCAGCACATATATAGTGAAAATGTAATTAGTTTTTTTAAATACATTGTCACAAGTTTAAATTTTTTTTTAAAACGCTACAAACAAACAAAAAAATCGGAGATGAAGCACACAGAAAATTAGAATGTTTATCTGGGCCTTTTCGGAGAACACCGTTTTGGTGAAATGAAACGGCGTGAGGAATTCCAGGCACTCACGCGAAGGCGAAAGCCTCTCGTCACTCCCACGACGAAGACTTCCTTCCTCTCCAGTTTTCAGTACTGGAGATATCATTGATCCTCAAGTGCTTGGATTGGTACGATCTGCGTCAGTTAAAATGAATCGGACGGTTTTGCTTAGGAGAATTTTCTCACAATTTCGTTGGCTCATGGAGAGGACAATATAAAGTGTCCTATACTACCTGTAAACTCTGTATTAGCGCCAAAACGAGGACTCCGAATCCTCTGTCCCTCTCTGTCCCTCTGGGTGCATGAATTTCCTCCCCCTCGGTCACTGTTCCTAAATACATATATCCTCTGGAAAAAACCTATTAGCATATAATTTGCCTAAAATACAAGAACTAAAATCAACAGACCGATATTTTGATTGCTAGTTCTGACATCAAATTTCGTATAAATTCACACTTTCAGGCCCACAAACAGCAACAAAACAAGCTGTTTGCTGGAATCTTGCAATCTGCTAATCAGCAAATGGGGTCACGGCCATGGGTCATGTTCTCTCGCGTACAACAAAGAAAAATCCAAATTTCCAAACCCATTGTATATATTCTATTTATATAAAAGATCGTACCACATATAAGCGTCTAAGAAATCTACTTAAAGAGTACAAAATTTTGAAAACCAGAGACAAATCCAGCTCTAGTTAGGTATGAATACCTGTAATATTTCTACACTAAATTACAAATCCCAATGAAAAAGAATGTACATAATTAGTTCTTGAGTGTATTCATTCACTATAAAGAAGTGTACTTTTAATGGTTCTAATATTACATAGGAACAAAATAGAGATCAATTTAACGAGGATTCATTTTTTCCCAGTACAGCACGGCATCTTTTAGATGTTATTTCCGAGAGTTGAATCCGTCTCTCCGCAGAGAGACGGAGCTCATGTCGCTGCACTAAGCCGGCGGTTCTATAATCATGATTCATGATCACGAACAATTTGCTGAGAAGGAAAAATAATGGCAGCAACGGGGAGGTGCTCCAACCCTCCACTCTCATCTATTATAAACCGAAGCCCTTCTATATGCAGCTTGCCATGGTGCCCACTTACCAGTATTGTTGGATTTTCTAATTGCTCCTGTATAACCCAACAGAATAGGTAGATCAAGATGGACAGCTTAAAATATAAGCCCACCAGCTGTTACTCTAGATATACTGATCCAAGCTATGAGATCTTGATCAAACAGTTCATATTTGTTGCTTTATGTTATTTTCTGTTTTGAAATTAGAGTAGATACTTACATGATCCAGCATATGAAATGTGTCAGTGACACACCACCTGCTACCCAGAAAAAGAACCAGTTGGTACGATACCAAGATGGTAAGTAAATTACTCTTCTAAATGGTTTTGTTGTTTAGAACGGAATATGACATTCAGTGAAACTGCTGGAACAGTTAAAAAAAAATACTACAATAAAATCAAATTCAACAGGAACCTAAAAATGTATGGGTCCAGTGCAGGTTGGTACATTCCACTATTCCAGTATCAAACCTGATTGGTTAAGGTACAAGATCATCAATATCTGGTTGTGGACATTGAGTAAATTTAAATATAATGATGATATCAACTTGGGAGCAAAATATTGGAGTAAACCTTACAAAAAAAAGCAATAAACAGAGATATATATTTGCAGAGTGAACAATCTTATTATCAATCTGTATATTTGAGATAAAGCAACCCTTGATTTTAAGTGAGCAGCTAAGACTCAAAAATTGAATTGCATTGCCTTTGACTAATAAAAGAGAAGGAATATAAATGAAGTGATAGTGGTGATTACCTTGGGAATATCCCACACGTTCATTCGGCCACGGAGCTCTTGAACAGTAGGCAAGCTAGTGTCTCGAGCCCTTAAAACCTGTAGCCTCTCTTCAACCTTCTTTGTTTTTTCTAATCCTGCATGCACTGCTATTAAATGGCACTTTATCCTGCCTTTATCTGTATAGATGGCTACATTTTCCTAAAATTGGTACTGGTAAGTTAGTACGAAGGGGGGTGGTCATAAAGGCAGTTAAGTAGAAAGTAATCATCTGCTTTGTATGAAGAAATTAGTACCTCCTCATGGACCCACACTAAGTCGCGCAAAAACTTCTTATGCTCATCTGGAACCGCTTTCACAAGATCTATGGCAAACAAAAGGTTAGGTTGTTTTTACATTTGCTAATGGGGGTCAATTGACCATTTGACCCCCATTCAATAAAAGATAAAATTGCTATATGTATGTTAAATTTGACCCTCATAGATTAAAATCCTTGTGCTCATATTGACCCTCATAAATTAAAATATCCTGCCTCGGCCTCTAGTTAGGTTAATATAGAAATAATGCTATCAGCACAAATCCAATTTTGTTGAAGACCATTTAATGAAGATTCCAAAAGCCTTTTGTAAGCTATGTTTTACTGACAGAAACAAAATCCCAGAAATCAACCATAAATACTAATTAGTAAGACTAAATTTCAGCTAATATTCGTAATTTCAGAGTTGTGCGTTAATTGAATCATGGTTTACTTGGTCCTAACAAAAATAATCTAAGATTGGGCATCTTTATCTGCCTCTCGTGTAATAAGTAATTCAATGTACATATCTAATTTGAAATCCTTCATAATACATTACTTGAGAAAGATTTCATGAGACCAAGCAATTGGGGTCTGTAGATTCTTATCTTCTTTGCGTAATTTAAGTGAAAAGAAAATTAACACTCTCAAAAGTAAACACTCACCGGGTGAAGCATGGGGAACACCATAAGAATCAAATGTAGGTGCAGCATCATAGATAGATCCCTTATAAGCCATCCCCTTTTTGGAGTTGAACCGATCGACTGTGCCACCCCACCGCCTCCCTTGCACGTGCATCTCACTGTACCCTTCTCCTTTGTACCACCCCTCTCTCTCCTCATTCTCTGCGTACTCCTCCCACGTGTCAGACCACACAGTGGACCCGTCTGGCCGGGGCGGCAAAGCTCCTACGAAAGCAGCAAAGGCGAAGTCGTGGTTACCGCATAGGAACACATGGCGCTGACGTGGATACTTTGATGGGAGCTGTATGAGAAAGTCGATGACATGGCGCGTGTGGGGCCCACGGTCGTTGTAGTCACCGAGGAATATGATGAGCGCGGTTTGGAAGGAGGCGGGACCTACAACGGACTGCAGGTTGGACCAGAGACGGAGGAGCTTGGAGTGGTAACCGTGGATGTCTCCGACGCAGATGACCGTTCGATCGGAAGCATCGGACGGTGCGGGTAGTTGCATGGGTGAGGAAGCGTCGCTATTCTTCTCGGTCATCCCGAAGCAAGAAGGCTGCGAGTGCGAGAAGATTATGATTATCCCCTGGGAAACTGGCGCCAAGGAAATCGGAAAATATTTATTTATTTTGATGGACGGTGAAGATTCTGCTTGTGACTAGAGAGTGACTTATTTAGTTTGGACCTCCTCTTTTGTTTATCTTTACATGAGAACGAATAAATAACGAGACATAATAACAAGAGTGGGGACTATGCTACTGTCTTGTTTTTTTTTCGTTTTCAAATGAAAACGTCAAATAGTCGATAAATGAAATAAATCAGCTGTTATTCTAAGAATAACAGAAACATTTTAATTCGATTTCAATCGTTCAATTTTTTAATACGTGAATTTTAATGAAGAAATTCTTTTATTTGCAAGTTTCAACGGAATCAACGATTGAGATCGGAATAACATGTTCATGTTATTCCAAAGAATAACAATAGATTTATTTCCATCAATAATCGTCCATTGTGATCTCTATATACAAAATATACTTGTACACTAAATTTTATATATTTTTTAATTTCTTACTATATTTTTTAAATAGATAATGTCATTTTTAAATGATTTAGAATTTTTTTTATCAAAAAATGATATTTTGCCTGTTTTAGAAAAGATAACAAAAAGTTTTAAAATAATATAAAGTTAGATATACAGATAATTTTTAATTGAAGATCATGCTCAACGATTAATCAATATGGTTTGAATTTTGGAAAAAGAGATACCAGTTCGTGGTACGAACTACGAACCATCAATAGAGTACCGTAGCTTCACTCCAATAACAATAAGTATAATTTTTCGAACTTTTTTTTTTTGTTGGTTTGAGTCCTCTGAAGTAACTCAACGTTCTGAGTTTAGATCTGGACCGTCCGATGTAGAATGCACCGAGTCCTTTAGTATTCATGCTAAAACATGTTGGATGGTTCTAATCTAAACACAAAGGGGCTGTTCGGCAAGACTTCCTTAAGTCTCCTTAAGACTAAAGGAGACTCATTTAGCTTCCTTAGCCGTTTAATTCTGCTGAATACTGGTTCCTTAGCACGAATTAATATTATATCCCTTAGCCTCATTTTGCCCGAATCTCAATTCTCTGCCCGGATCTTAAGACACCTCTATCTCTTCCTTTAGCCTCCTTAGCTATCATTCACGGATTAAAATAACCGAACATCGATTCTTTAAGTTCCCTTAAGACTTAATCTTAACTAGAATTAAGAGGTGTTGCCGACAGCCCCAAAGGTGACATGAGTTTTTTCTTCAGTAATGATACGGTGTCTTCCTTTCCCCTTCTATTTTAAATTCTTATCTACCACCCACCACTTATAGGATTATAGCTATTTAGTCGCGCACAATAATGAATCTCATCCCATCATAGATGTTAGATGAAATGAGAACAAGAGATAAGACATATATTTGATATTGTACTACATCAGTAATTTAAGCTTTATATCTGAACTATTTTATCTTCTTTATTTATTTATTTTTTTTTTTTTTGAAGACTTGACAGTGGCTGTCAAGGTTACATAAAGAAAAGTTCATATTACATCATGATCCCTGTGCTGAATCATATTAACAACTAGCATACCATAAAGCCCCTTCCTGCAAAATTTTTCTACCCAAAACAGCCCAATTCATTCTCACCCCTCTGAAGACCACATCGTTTCTATGGCGCCAGATCCACCAACAACAACACAGCACTCGATTCATCCATTCCTTTTTCCCCAAATGCCCCGTGGCCCTAATTTCTTCCCATGAGCATTCCCAGAACTCCGGCACCGTTAGTTCTGATACCGTTGCCTGACTTATTAATTTTTTCCCGGTCGTTGCCTGAATGAAGCTCCACACTGCTGAGGCAAAGGGGCAGTAAAAGAAGAGGTGTGAGCTCGTTTCCATCTGTCCGGATCCGCAAACCTCACATCTCAAGTCGCAATTGAGTCCCCTTCGGAGCAACACCTCCCTTGTCAGTAGGCGATCATTGAGCAAGAGGAAAGCAAAGATTCGAATTGATGGAGGGACCTTAGCTGACCAGATCTTTCTGTGTTGCCAGGTGGTTTTACTGATACCCCTCAGCACTCTGTACAGGGACTTGGATGAATAAATTCCACTTCCCGTCAATTTCCAAAAGATTGCGTCTTTTTCGTTCGAGAATTGTATTGTGAAATTCGGTGCCACTGAGTTGAGGAGAGGCATGGCTTCATTGAGAGATATGAGGACAAAGGGGGGTCTATTGTTTTCACAGTAGTTGATTAGTGGAGTCCCATCCCAGCTATCGAACCAAAGTGAAATGGATTTTCCATTGCCAATTTCCCACCCTGTGCATCGTGAGAACAAAGGCTTCAACTTTATGAGAAGAGACCAGAAGAAAGACCCCGACAGTCTCCACACTTTAGGTCCCCCTGCTCCATCACCTCTTGCATAAAGATGAACAACTGTCCGTTCCCATAGCTGTTCCCCTGACTGGTACAATCGCCATAGCCATCGCATCAGGAGCGCTGTGTTTTGCAATGCAAGGTCAGATATACCAAGGCCCCCCTGTGGTTTCGGCAGCCGACATGCATCCCAATTCAATAGTGAAACGCCATTGGCCCCTTGCGTCCCTCTGCCCCATAGGAAGTGTCTTCTGATTCTATCCAATTTGGCAATAACCCATGCCGGTAGCTTGAAACAGCTCATGAAGTAAATCGAAATTGATGAGAGTACCGAGTTTAGGAGTTGCAAACGACCACCCCTTGTCAAAAGCTTGCCTTGCCAGCCCATCAACCTGCTCTGGACCTTCTCAATTAGCGGCATGTAGGATTGCTTGTCTGGTTTTCTAACCGTCAGTGGCATACCTAAATAGGTAATTGGCAACTGTGATACCCCACATCCAGTGAGTGCCTGATAGCGTTCTATCTGATCTGGGGTAAGATTGAATGGGACAATTGCACTCTTTGAATAATTTATCATCAATCCAGAGATTCTTGAGAAGATTCTTAGGATCACCTTGAAATTGACCACCGTTTCATCATCGCCTTTAAGTATGAAGGCGGTGTCATCAGCGTACTGAAGGGCAATAATTGTGTCCTTAATTCTCGGTGACAGTTGAGAAGAGGAAATGAGATTCATGTTATTCACTAGGCGCTGTAATACGTCAACTGCCAGGTTGAACAATAAAGGGGAGAGGGGGTCCCCTTGGCGGAGACCCCTCCTGTGCTGAAAATACTCGGATTGCGTTCCATTCAAAAGGATTCGCGAGGTACTTGAGGACAGAATTATAGTGATCCATTCTACCCACCTAGGTGGGAAACCTCAGCCTATCAGCACCCTCAATAAGAAAGCCCAGTTTATCGAGTCGAAGGCTTTAGAGAAGTCAACTTTGGCCAGTAATGCCGGGTGCTTGTTTGAGGAAAGGTAATGTAGAATCTCTCTTGTGGATAGGAAGTTTTCTGCAATGTAGCGGCCTTGCATAAATGCCGTCTGGTTTACTGAAATAAGATCAGGTAGCACCTTTGCCAGTCGGGATGCCAGCAGTTTAGAAATTAATTTGGGGATTAGATTTATAATACTGATAGGTCTGTAATCATTTATTTCGATTGCTGCATCCTTCTTGGGTATTAAAATCAGATTTTCCCTATTAATTTCTTTGAGGTCAAGGCTGTTGTTGTAGAATCCGTTAATCATAGGCATGACACTGCTTTTGAGAAGGGGCCAGAAATCTTTTAGGAACTCATTTGGAAGGCCGTCAGGGCCGCTCGCCTTATTCAACGCTAGATTACCAATTGCAGTTTGCACTTCTGTTTCAGAGAAAGGGACCACGAGTTGTTCTAGATCTGAGTTCTGAGGGTATAGCTTGCTGACTTCAAAGGTCAAAACCTCCGAATCAGTGCCTAGTACCTGCTTCAGATTGTCAAAGAAAGCCCTCCTGATGGCCTCCTCCTCTGTAAGGACAACTCCCTCGCATTTCAATTGCAGCACCATATTTCGTCTTGCCCTTGATGAAGCGAAATTATGGAAATATGACGTATTTCGGTCCCCAAATTTTACCCATCTGCATCTGGATCTCTGGTGCCATTTGATCTCCTCAAAATTCGCCAATTCAAAGACTCTTTCTTTGAGTTTAATTCTTAAGTGGAACTCCCTGCGATCCAGTCTTCTTCTCTCTTCAATTTTGTCGAAAAAAAGAACAGCTTTTTTACAAAATTCTAACTGTTCGTTTAATTTTCCAAAATTTTGGATATGCCAGGATCGCATGTCCTTATGCAACCGGTCACATCTTGCTTGAAAAGAGGTGGGGTCCTGTGCCCCCCGTGCCCCGTCCTCCTCCCATATTATCTGTACCACCTCACTGAGGAAGGGGTATTGAAACCATGCTTTTTCCAACCTTTGTGGGGCGGGGGTGGATTGCAGCTGCTTACACGATAGAAGAAGAGGTACGTGGTCAGAGGCTGCCATTTCAAGGGCCTGAAGAGTTATTGATGGAAAATTGGTAGACCATTCTGTGCTTAGAAATAGTCTATCCAATTTGGAGAAAACGGGTTGGGGTCTTTTACTAGACCAGGTGTAGGCTCTGTTCTTCAAGGGGATTTCTAAGATTTGAAGGAGGTCGATCACTTCATTAAACCGATCCATCAACCCGAATTCTTCTAATTCACCCGATCTATCTATTAGCCATCGAACCACATTAAAATCCCCCATTAGCATCCACGGTACCTTGACCCACTGCTTCAAGTTTAGAATTTCCTGTAAAAAAAACATCTTTTTATTAGCATCAACGGAGGGGCCGTAAACGTTGGTAACCAAAAATATTGAACCCGTTGCTATCTGGAGTAGCAGCGCTGAGCATGTGTGGCGAGTGGTCCAGCAATTAAGTAATGTATAGTTTCTTTTCCATGCGATTAGAAGGCCCCCTTTTGAACCAATTGCATTTAAAGTCACACAGTTTCGATCAAAAAAAGTTGGTAAGATCCTACCCACATAATCTAAATCATATGAGTTCCATTTTGTCTCCTGCAAACAACAAATTTCACATCTTGAAGTTCTTATCAAATCCCTCACCACATTACACTTTGCGGGACTCCCCAACCCTCTAATGTTCCAGGACACTAATTTGAATTTTTTGCAACCTATCATTAAAATTAAAAAGAGGACAACTGATAATCCCTAATCCCCTGGCTTGAACTCAAAAGAGTTCCTCAGCCTCTTCCTCAGATTCCCACTCCTCTTCAGATGATGAGAAGTGAATCCTATCCGCCCTGAGTGGATCATCTGTATGTGGGATCAAGTCATTATCTTGACTCGGCTGTGTTGCAAATAGTTGAGCCCGCTCCTCGTTATCCTCTTGGACCATTTGGATTACATCTTGCTGCTGGAGGCCCGCCATGGTAGCTATGTTAGCACAGTGCGAATAGTCCACCCTAACTGCATAAAAGCCATCCGAGTCCAGCGAAACCTGGGCCTTTTCGGCCGAGTTTGAGACCCGATTTTGTCTTCCTCCTGTGGCCCGCTTTGAGGGCCCAGAACCATCCTGTTGGCCCGCACCAATTCTTTGCGCCTTCCTTTTAATTCTCAGCCCTTTACGGAAATCTCGTAGAGTCTTGTCAGTGGTGGTGACAGCTGGTGACTTCCTTTTATGTGCTGGCGGCGTGACACTTAGTGGTTGTTTGTTTTTTCTCCCAGATGCTTTGGCGATAGTGGCATCTGGCCTTCTAGAAGGATCCCTACCTGCACTAAAAACAATTCCTCTATTGGCCGACCTACTCTGTTGCCGCGTAGGTATCTGTGTGGCGAGTGGTGCCACTGTCTCGTTGTGACCCCTTTCTGGACTGTATTGAGAATCACGCCTTATTCCATCCTGCATCAGTACCCCTTTGTCCCTATTACCAAGGACAGGTCCTTTTCCTAGCCTCTCTGTGACCCGTGTCGCTGATCCGCTTGCCAAGTTTTGGCACTGTCCTCCAGAGTGGATCTTTGTGGTTGTTGTTGAAGGTGAGGCTGATTGGTTAATCCCCTTAGGCTGACCCGTTTCAAGCGCATATTGTGCAGTAGGCGTGATTGTTTTGTTCTGCGCCGCCTCACTGCGCTGCAGGATTCGCAGGCCCACTGCCCCATGCGTAGCAATTTGGGGATTGCCGCCTACTCCACCTGTGTGGGTTATCCTATTATTCTGTGGCCACGGCTGTGCTGTTTGATCGAAGAGATGGGTTGCTTGGCCCAGAAAGTGACCCGCCACATGACCCGCCACATGATCTGCGGTGTTACCTGGTGAAAGGGATGTATGGCTAGACTGAACCTGGCTTGTCAGCTGAGAAGACTGTGTCCCTATTCCAGGGATCCCCTGTGGCTGATCTTGTGTGGGGAAGGTCCTGTGTAGCATGTATGGTTTCATTGTGCCTGCTCCGGCCAGAACCGCCCTCACCGGCAATGGGAGGGTCTCAATGTCCCTTCCTTTACACAGCTCCAGCAGTGTTGCTCTGGACATTGGAACAAAGTCGTCATCCTCTTCAGATGAACTATCCAAGGGGCGTTTGAAACGCGGTGGCAGATTTGGAAGGTCTGACCTTTTGTAGATGGGGTTTCTGGTCCATGAAATCGGGTTAATGGTAACATCATATTGCAACCCACCAGCCTTCATCTCAATCGCTGCCGGAATTTGCTCGAGTTCGTCGGTGGCCACGGCTGCTCTCCATGTGGCCAAATTAGCCTGCTCCCTAGTGTTGACAGTACCGAGGTACATTCCAAACCCTGATACCGCCCGGATTATCTCTGGTTCTTTCCTGAGGTGGGGAGGGACGTCAATGAACTCAAGCAGCACCTTGTACACCGGGATTGAAACCGATGCATCCTCCAAAGGAGTCCATTGCTGGAAAGAAAGGCCTCTATCCCAGGCCTGTGCCGGTATGGCCTTGATGAAAGTATCCACTGCTAATCCTTCCAGCAAGTGCAACAGTAATCTACCCCCTGACATTTTCCCAACAGATAGTTCATGTGCCTCCACCAGGTTGGTTTGTACCGCCATTTCCACCGCATGCTCTAAGGAAAGTGGCGGGTTTACTCCTTCAGTGTAAATCACCACTGAGTGGCTAAGCCTAGCTAGTTCTTTGAAGTAGTCCTCGTCTCGATCGACATAGGACTGTGTCTTGCGAGTTCTCTCAGTGGGGAAGACGGTGTGCACCAAGGGGTTGGAAGCTGGACTCAATAGCTCTGTGAAAAGAGGTTCCTCATGTCTCGGTTTGTTTTGGCAAGCATGAAATGGTTTTGCGGCGGGGTTTAGGATCTGTTTGGTGCAATCTTTCGCTATGTGTCCTTGAAGCCAGCATTTACCGCAACGCTTAGGGTTACGACATTGGGATGAGGTATGGCCTTCCCTGCAGCAACGGAAGCATCTGCCCCGCCACTCCGGGTAGTTGGATGAGGGAGGAAAGCGGAGACGGGTTGGGCTGTGGGGGGATATGAAGTAGTGAGTGCCTTGGGGGGTGGTGGGGGAGGATGGCCTGGATGAGTTAGGTGTGGAGGATGCATTTGAGTGTGTGACAACCTGAGCAAACGAGTAGGGGACATAGGGGGTGGCCATGGAGAGGTTGTTGAGGTTGAAGCTTTTGTTGGGGTAGCGGTTCCTTCGGCGAACTATCTGCCAGCCTGCTTCGTCTACCTGGGGAAGTGTGTTTTGGTGGGTGGATAGGTGCGGGTTTGCCTTGGGTAGGTTTGGAATCGCCTTGGTTGTCGCCTCAGAGCTCCGCTCCATCTTTCCTCTTTCTTCATTTTTATCTTCTTTAAGACTGAGGATTATTTGTAGATAGAAAATTAAAAATTTGATACAACACGATTAATTAAAAAAATATATATAATTGCTGCATATGCATTGCTCGTAACATACAAGAAGATTTGCAATTTATGCTTGTATGTTTCTCATAAAATTAAACGACTAATGAATCAGATAGTTACAGATCTGTTCAAATTGAACCATAGGGTTAAGGGATTAATTTTTGTTCACAAATTCAAAACATGTTTTCAGAATGTATTTAATTTATCTTTTATTTTGCTTTACTAAAAACTTTTTTAAGATTGATGACACGACTTGTGTCATTTTTAATGGAATCTAAAAGCTAAATTCTCACATTTTCTTTAAAAAAAAAAAAACAAAACAAATTCACAACACCACGATGACCTAAACATGCAGCATAGTTACAACTCTGCTGCCTCTATCTCACAGGAAAAGCTTGTTCAAATTAGAAGCGGAGTTAGATTTTCTGATTATTGGAGGTTAACCGTAAATGGAGTCAATCATATAAAATTTTCATGTTATAAATGAAAATCAATTTACAGTACCCATAACATTTTACTCTACATTATATAGAAAACCATGTATAAAAACAAAATTTTTGAAAAAATAGAGGTTAATTGACCCCATTAGTTCTTACTCAATCTCTGATTCAACTACAACTAGTATCATAATATTCTTAATATTTTTAATCATCTATGATTTATGAAACTTGAAGGTTAGTTACTCTCTTTCAGCGCTACCATCCCATCCTTTATTAAACAATAAAATGAGAAATTCAGCTCGGCGTTCCGTTCCCTTTTTCTTTTTTCCTTTTCCAAACAATAAAAACAGAAGTATCTAGCCCTAGCTTTGGCATGCCGTGTCTTCCCGTATCTCGACCTTTTTTCTTCTCTCATTGCTTAAAAAAAAAAATCGGTACACCTCGGACAAAACCCCAAAACTGATACCGAGTCACACCGGCAAATCAAGAAGAAGAAGAAAGAAAAAAAAAAAAAATTAACTATGGAGCAGCTGCTTCTCCCGATTTTTTTAAAAATACCCAAAAAAAAATTATTTTATTAAAAATAACCAAGTTCTGAGTGGAATTTTAAAAATACCCCGGCCGCAGATTTTTTCCGCGCTCCGAAATTTTTATTCAGGGCCGTGGAAAAAAATTTACGCCCCGAATTTTTTTTTTTTTATATTTTTTTATTCCGAGCGCGGATTTTTTTTTTTTTAGAGTTTGGAGAAAGAAAATATTCATGGTTTGGTTTATTTTTTTTTATAATATATGTATAATATATGTGCATGTATATATAATATAATTACATATAATTATATATAATTAAGGTTTTTGTATAATTATATAATATAATATAATTATACAAAAACCTAAATTACTCTACATGCAAACTAAAAAATTTCACAATTAATAATTACACTACAAAAATCTGAATTATATTAAACAAAATACCGATAGTTGTACGTCTACCGTCGAATGAAAACTTAAACTGAGTTTTTGAGGCACTAAACGACGTTTTTTTGAAATTCTGATGCTTTCGATGCTCGGTGTATCATTAGGGCAAAATCGGATTCATCTCGTTCTCCCCTTTCCGAAAAGTGCTCATACGCGCAAATCCGACTTTCCTAACCAAAGTTATGGATGTTTAAAGTTTTTTCTTGCGGTAGAATTTTGGAAATTCATAACTAATTGCAGAAAAATCCAAATAAATTGAAATTTGTGTCAATTATGTGTATTTTTGAATGCTCTACATGCTGGTGTATTTTTTATAGATACATATACATATATTATACATATATTATAAAAAAAATAAACCAAACTATGAATATTTTCTTTCTCCAAACTCTAAAAAAAAGAAAAAAAAATCCGCGCTTGGAATAAAAAAATCTAAAAAAAAAAAAAAAATTCGGGGCACAAATTTTTCGCGGCCCGGAATAAAAATTCCGGAGCGCGGAAAAAATATGCGGCCGGGGTATTTTTAAAATTCCACTCAGAACCTGGTTTTTTTTAATAAAATAAATTTTTTTTTGGGTATTTTAAAAAAAATCGGCTGTTTCTCATAGCCTAGCCACAGCGCTTCCTCTTTCGGAGCTGCCGTTTGTCCTTGTTCCTCCACCAATATGCGGTCCAAGGAGAAGATTTCCTACTTCTACGATGGTAATTATTCCTCTTTTACCCCCTCTCTCTACTCCCCCTCTCGCTCAAAAGCGGAGCTCCCCGTCGTAAATTAGTTTTCTATTCGTAATTATAAAGGTTCCAAGGAACTAAATCGCTGGTTTTACAATTAATACTGAAAGGTAAGCCTAGGATTTGGTACCTCCGATCAAACACCTGGTGGGCGTCCGAGCGCATATATTTTCACAAGTTTTCTTCTCTACCTTTTTGTTGTAGGTGGTTTGATGGAATAGTTGGTTTGCCAAATTGTGCAATTTTTAGATCATTTGAGCTGAATAAAAAGCTATTTTCTGCTTTCTGGGATTTTATCAAATCATCATTGAAGGAGTTGGTTCTTCATATATGCTTGGATCATTGACTAGGTTTTCCAAGTGGCTTAAGGTGTGCTTTTGGATCCCTAAAACCTGGAAATTATGCCAGTTACTGGAGATTTAAGTTTTTACTTCTAGAGAGATTGAGTTTTGCCAACCTCAATTGAGATTATATATTTCCTGAATACAATTTGGAGATCCTAATCAGCTTAAAAAGAACCTAATTCTGCTGAAATACCAGGTTTTTCCCTTTTAGAACAATTATAACTTGATAGATAACGTGCTTATATATCAACGAAATCAATCAATGCAGGAGATGTGGGAAATGTATACTTTGGGCCAAATCACCCAATGAAGCCACATCGTCTTTGCATGACACACAGCCTTGTACTTTCTTATGGCCTTCACAAAAAGATGGAGATCTTTGTTAGTCTTCCCCCTAATCTTTTTCTTTCTCCCCTTTTGTCTCTGTGATGAGAAATGTTTTTTGTTCAAGGGAATCTAACTCGTTTCTCTGTACAGCGGCCCCACAAAGCATACCCAGTAGAACTCGCCCAATTCCATTCAGCTGATTATGTTGAATTCTTGAATAGGATAACTCCTCACACACAGCATCTATATGCAAATGAACTTGCCAGATGTAAGTAAAACTTAAAATTGTTCACGAGTACCTACATTATTCATTTTTCACATGTTGCTTAAATTAACTACCATGTGTTTTGTAGAACTTTGCTTTCTCAGGGAAGGCTTGCAAATTGATTTATGTTGGTTTCGGTGCATTTTAACAAAAATTGTATGAATTTTGAGCAGATAATCTTGGAGAAGACTGCCCAGTTTTTGAAAACATGTTTGAATTTTGTCAAATCTATGCCGGTGCTACAATAGGTAGTCTCGATTAAAACATGTTTTGTTCTCGTTTGACTTATGTTGGAAACAACTAAGACAGTGCCGTTTGCTATAGATGCTGCGAGGAGATTAAACCATGGATTATGTGATATTGCCATTAATTGGGCTGGCGGTTTGCACCATGCTAAAAAATGCGAGGCATCTGGGTTTTGTTATATCAATGACTTAGTTCTGGGAATTTTAGAGCTTTTGAAGTATCATGCAAGGGTTCTCTACATTGATATTGATGTGCATCATGGAGATGGGGTTGAGGAGGCATTTTATTTCACTGACAGGTTTAAATTCTCTCTCGAAATAAGTTCAGTATTTGATGATGCAAGCATGGTATTTTAATTTGAAAGATAATTTTTACAGGGTCATGACAGTAAGCTTTCACAAGTACGGTGATATGTTCTTCCCTGGAACCGGTGATCTGAAGGTATTTTATTTCATCACCCAATATAGTTTCCTTGAGTGATTGGGTAATTTTATGATTTATTATACAAATATAGCTTCATTGGTAAGGACCTTTATAAATAATATGCTATTAGGTAGGTAAATATTAAGCAACATGTTTCTGTTTTTGTAACCCTCGGTATAAAATAGAAAAAAAGGGAAAAACTTCTGTGGCTAACTTCCTTTGTCTATATTATTCTAAGTAATGTATTCAAATAAAAAATTGTGATACTTTTGAGTTCATGTACAATATTGAAAGGCGGAAACTCAACAGCAGAAGTTAATCAATAAAGGCTGTTGATTTTATCATTGTTCATGATCTCGTACCAAATGAAGCTCAAATTTTTCTGATTTTTTTATGTGAATCATTACTTCAGGAATACCATCAAGACCAATGGTTAACATTTGTTTTGTTTAAAAATTTAATGTTGAATTATTAATGAAAAAGGCGTTGTGGTCATGATGGGACCCCAAAAGCATGACTGTTGGATCCCTCCTCTTTTTTATGAGCTTTGTATATGTACTGCGTCTAACATGCAAAAAATTTACAACTTTGAAGGATATAGGAGAGAGGGATGGGAAATACTATGCTATAAATGTCCCACTCAAAGATGGAATAGATGACGCTTCTTTTAACCGCCTCTTCAAGAGCGTAAGTTTTGTTTAATACAACTTAATGTAAGCATTATCAATTATGATATTATTGGTATTGACTTAATGTCAGCAATGCAGATTATATCAAAGGTTGTGGAAATATACCTCCCAGGTGCAATTGTTCTTCAATGTGGTGCTGATTCATTGGCTGGTGATCGTCTCGGCTGCTTTAATCTCTCTATTGAAGGTCTATTTTTTTTTTTCATATGAGCAGATTGTGGTCTTTATCAATTAGCACAAAAAGAAAAAAAAATTGCTTATGTCTATTGTATTCTTGCATGCAGGGCATGCTGAATGTGTGAGATTTGTGAAGAAATTCAACATTCCTTTGTTGGTTAGCTTGACAGCTTTTAATCTAGCATTTAGATCATGAGTGAGTCTATTGGTACTTTGCAATGCGCAGATCAGTCTATCTCTATGCTATGGATCCAATTCTCTCTTTTCAAAGTCCAAACAGCTGATCCAAACTGCTCAACATGATCTCCACATGCAAATGTACTCACCGACCAAAATTTACATTTTTTTTAGATATGTAGAAAAATAGTCATCTATCTAAATGGTCGAGAATTTTAAAATCAGTTGATTTTCTACCTATCTAAACAAATAGTAAAAGATTCTTAAAAAATGTAAAGTTTGGTCTTTAGGTACATTTTCATATGAAGATCATGTTTAACAGTTCAGATCGACTGTTTGAACTTTAAAAACAAAAATATGGATCCGAAGCACGGAGTCACAGACCTATGTGCACATTGCAAAGTATCATAGCCTCATTCTTTATATCATATGTATACACATTTCTGTGTTATTAACATTCGTTTCTTTGTCATATGTGTAACCATGAAAACAAATATTGCAGGTGACCGGAGGTGGCGGTTATACCAAAGAAAATGTAGCTAGATGTTGGACTCTGGAAACTGGTGTTTTGGTGGGCACCCAGCTTCACAATGGTATGCTGTTTTGTTTCGTTCTAATTTTCTTTTTTTATCTTTTGAGCTGAATCTGTCAATATGCTTATTTTGCTTTCAATGTATAATTGCAGAGATTCCTGACAATGACTACAGTGAGTACTTTGCACCAGATTATACCTTGAAGATCCCAAACAGTAGCATTGTAGGCTAACTTTTCTCAATTTCCCTAATTTATTACTCAAAAAATATGAATTATTACTTAAAAGAGAATTGTTGAAACTGTGCAGGAGAATTTGAATAGCAAGTCATATCTGAGTCAAATCAAAATGCAAACAATGGAACGGCTGAGATGCATACAACATGCTCCTGGTGTTCAGATGCATGAGGCAATATTATCTTTTCATCCTTCCATTAATTAATTTTTATATATACAACCTTTTAAAGTTTCTTTGGGAGAGGTTAGAACAAACATAAGAGTGACTGCTGAAACTCGTAAAATAATTCTCATGCAGGTCCCGCCTGATTTTTTGATCCCAGAATCTGACGAAGATGAACAGGACCCTGATGAACGTGTTGATCGTAAGTATCTTTTTGCATTACAAATACCAGTAAATGCTGCATATATTACTAGTGGGACTCTTCAAGTGTTATACAAATTTTTTGTGTGTGTATTTTTCAGAGCACACAGAAGACAAGCATATTCAGAGGGATGACGAATATTATGATGGGGATAATGACAACGATCATAACATGGATGATGCACCTTGATTTTTGTACTTGAGTCTTAGTTTTACATTTGCCTAACCCTAGTGTTTAGTTACATAAAAGGTCTGTATGCATAATTTTAGTAGTTGCTAGTTGGATTCTTTTGAGCATCTTTTTTAAATTTGTAATGACATATAAGTGATTTTTTTAGAAATTAATTTTTCTGGAAAAGAATGATTTTCTTTTCTTCAAATCCTCCACCAGGTAGATTTCTTCGGTGTTTTTCAGACCTTGAATCTCATCCTGATCATATATTTGCTCAAAAACTGTTGAAACGGCATCAATATGAAGAAAAAAAAAATCAATCTTTTTTTATTTCTGAAAATTTGATTTTTTAATTTCTAAAAAATATCGGTGGTGAGTGGTTATGGGCTTATGGGGAGCCATTATGTTGATAACACAAGTCTGTACATGTGTAACCTTTTTCTTTTATCCGTTTGTTAAGTGGCATTGTCACGGAAAAATGGATAAGACTGAGAAGCCTATCCAAATTTAAAAAAGTCAAATACACAAAATTATGAGGCTGTGCACAGCCCAGGCCCCTTTCCAAATTAGTGACTGCGAAACAGGCAACGTAAATAATTTGATAAATAGAACTTGTGGGTAAGATATGCTCACCTAGTCACCTGTCAAATTTTTACAAATGATAAAGAAAACTTCAGGCTATTGTTGTTTGTATGAAAACTTGGGACACAACACATTTCAGTTGCGCCAAACTTTTACAAGGATAGATAAAGGTACTTGTAGTTGTGGGTGAGATTTGCTCACCTTTCAATAATTGATTGTTGGATACACTGCCTAAGAACTAACGCGGAGATGATGGGTAAAGATTTTAACAGAGGAGTTATGGCTTCATGCAGCGTACTAACTATATAATTAAAATAGCACGGCAAATGGTTTGTGTGCTGCATGAAGCCAAAACTACTCAGCTAAAATCTTTACCCGAGAAGATGGACAAATCAAACTGCGACCTTATCCTTGTATCATTTGGATTTGCCATTTGTGTACTAAGGTAACATTGCTCATATTAGTACATTTTGACTCGCGAATTAATGAGACGAAAAGAATAAATGAAAAAAAATAAAACGATGAATTAAAGTCATGGAAAAGGTATCTTAACTCGTTCAAGAGTAAGATGGCATTCCAATCCATTCAGTCAAGCAGTGTAGTTATTTATTCCCAAGTCAAAGAATTGCAAACTATTTTCTACCGTCTATTGACTTCGTCAAAGAATTGTTAAGATGTGGTATATAAATAATATATGCGGCCTTTCACGTTGGTCTATAGGCAATCCATGAATCCAATCTGTATTTGGATCAAGACCATTAATCACGGCTATTTGCTAATCCATTATTAATATTTATAATTCGTGAGTTGTCGGCACAATTCTTATATATTTACATGCAGTGCCCTTTAATGGACAATAGAAACTCCAGATGCACACTACTTGGTTAAATTTCTCCTCTGAATTTATATTTTATACGAGAACTCGTCTTTAATCATCAGATTAAAGACAATATTTTTTATGTGAAGACCACAAATTCCAAACTCATATGAGGTTTACTCCAATGAATACACTTGAACATAATGCTTTTATATTAAGGATACGGCATTGTTACGGCATTGTTAGTAAAACAACAGTTTTGGTTTAATCTTTTAATTTTGATCGGATTATTGAAGCAAACCCCTAAAAAGAATAGATGTGTTAATATCAGCCTTCATTTTAAGCTGTCGGACAACATTTCAAATAATCAAATCTGGAACCTCAAATGTAAAGAAAAGATTCACTCAGATGTGTGTTGCCGGTTCAATGGCTTTGTTACAATTGGTGAAGATAAAATAGTATTCGTGTGATTTCCATAAAATAAAATAAAAAGTATTTATGTGATAGCGTAGGAGATTAAACAACTTCTAACCGAGTTAAAATCACTTCACTATTTATTTCAATTACTAGTATCATACCCGTGCGTTGCAACGGAGACATATTATAAGAAAATAAATATATCAATGAAAATAATAATTATCCAAAAATTAAGACACATGTTAATAGAAAATTTATATGATTATGTATTTTTAATTAACTTTAATCGTGATCTCTAATAACAATTTGATGATGTGATGATGTGATGATTCTTTATTTTTAAGTTCCAATGATATCAAATAATAGCTCGATTCAAATCTAAAATCAAATATCGTACAACAATTCAATATCGACATATAATATGATATCAAAAAATATAAATAAAAAGTGTTATCATGTGTATCTATGGGATATATACCAGTATCATACTCGTGCGTTGCAACGGGGACATATTATAAGAAACAAATACATCAATGAAAATAATAATTATCTAAAAATTAAAACACATGTTAATAGAAAATTTATATGATTTTGCATTTTTAATTAACTTTAATCGTGATCTCTAATAACAATTTGATGATTTGATGATTTTTTATTTTAAGTACCAATGATATCAAATAATAGCTCTATTCGAATCTAATATCAAATATCATACAACAATTCAATATCAACATATAATATGATATCAAAAAACATAAATAAAAAGTGTTATCGTGTGTATGTATAGGATATATATACACACACGCATATTATAAGAAAAATATATATTCACACACACGTTCCAATTTATATTCTTCTTTGTTTCCAATTTAGAACACACACACATTGATATATTATATATCGGAAATATATTCTAAATTGCCCACACCAATATGTATAGAAATAAAGAAAGAGAAATAAGAAAATAAAAAAAATGATTTCCATTGTGATCCGTATAAAAATGAAGAAGTAAGGAAACAATAAATAAGAAAATGGAAGATGGAGTCTTCTCAACTGAAGAGGAGAAATATGGAAACAAAAAAAAGGAAACAAATAAATATATCTGCTAAATTTCAGAATTTATTCAATTTTAATTGTAACATATCGTGTGGCAGCATATGTGGTGGGTATGTTTTTTAACTAAATTTAGACTTTTATACATAAAACATATGCATTTAATCAAAAGAAGACAAAATATGTAATTAGAGAGCTGAGATCAAATCCGAAGTTTCATCTCTCAATCATAGCCGTTGGCGAATCGGAAGCCCAACGTGCTTAATAATATAATAGAGATAAGAAGTCTGCTTTGAAATCCATGTTAAGTTAAAATAAACGATACAAATCTCATTCTACACGGTAGGTACGCACTGGATCTGAACCCCACTGGGGAGATAACAGGTCAGAGTCAGGACTTGGGGGGTGAGTGCCGTACAAACAAGATCAACAAGTTCCCAAATTTCGTGGTGAAACAAAAACACGTACTCCTTTGACTTGGGACAGCGCACACACAATTTAAGTTCTTGATATGATCGTTGTGCGGCTCTTGCATTGGAAGGGGAATAATTAAACTGTGATCATTTGTAATTTTGTACATGCTATTTCCCAAGTGGCTGACATAAATGATGAGAATCTTTGCAGAGAAAATATCAGGTATAATAAGACATAGAAGACAAGAGGCATTTTAATCCTCCTTTAAAATTACAAGTACCACGTCAATATTTGCAATTACTTTGTAAGTGGAATGTAAAAGCTCTAATCCTAAATCAGTTCTAATAATCTATTTACGTATAATTACAGAAAAATAAAAAATAGCATCACTTTTTATTTTTATATGAAAATAAAAAAAATCTCTTATTAAATATTAAAGGAATACTTCTTATATATATGATATCGTACTATATAAATATGCGAGCAAAGTTAAGATATAATGTGCTCTTGAAGGGTTTGATAAAAATTGAATATAGAAAACAACTTGTAAATTAATTTATTGATAGATGTAACATAAGTTTGACCACAGTCAAAGGTTGTTAGGAAATACTGTTAGGACAGCTGTTAAGCAAGGTTGTTAGGACAGCTGTTAGGCTTTCTGTAGATGATTCTACAAGATTCTACAAGGCTATATAAAGCCTCCTTGTAAATGTAATGAGAACAAGAAATCATTAATAACAGAAATATTTCTCTTCCAATTTACTGTTCTTCTACATTTGTCATGGTATCAGACGTCTCATGGCCAACGCCTTGAACTGATCCTCTCTTTTCTTCTTTACCAGTACTCTCTTTCTCTTGGAATCATGACTGATTCCTCCACCACATCTGCCCCAATCTCTTCTTCTCTACCCACTATTATCAATCCAATTCAATTTCATTACTCAATCAATCCGAAACTTGATGGAACTAATTTCTTGCTATGGAGATCGCAAGTATTACCTGTGATTCGGGGTCATGGTCTTCTTCCCTTTCTTGATGGTACTGCTCTCACCTCCTCCAGCTCCAACCAGCAGCCTGACTCGTGGAATTGCCAAGATCAGCTCATTTTGGCTTGGCTACTCTCCAGCCTTGGCACAGATATCCTTCCTCAAGCTATTAGCTGCGATACCTCAGCTGATCTCTGGCGTATGCTCAATTCCACCTATTCCGCGCAGTCATCCTCTCGGATTCTTGAGCTCAAGCGTCAGCTTCAATCCTTGAAGAAAGGGAACCTTACCTGCACCGAGTTTCTCAACCGCCTCAACTCGGTTGCCTTGCAGCTTCGGTCTATTGGCTGTGACATTAGCGATCAAGACTTGACGCTCTATCTGTTCGCTGGATTGCCTTCTGAGTACAACTCCTTGGTGACTTCTCTCACCTCTCAATCTACATCTTTCTCAATTGCTGATCTCCATAGTCATCTCCTAAATTTTGAGGCTCGCCTAGCTTCTCAAGATCTTTGCAACCAGACAGCTCACCTCACTATTGGCGACTCTTCCAGAACAGTCCCTGTGCCTTCTTTTATTTCCAATGGGTCTGGTTCGGGTTCTAATTACTTTGGACCCGCTATTACCTCTCCTGGATCCTCCAACCCGCTTCTTCCTACCCCTATTTCCGCTGCTCTCTCTACTAGCCTACCTCCCAGGTCAAACTCTACAGCCCCAATTTTGACTGAGGTTCTGGCTCCCGCCCTTCTTTCCACTCTTCCATGGCAGACTCAGCAACAGTTGGCAACCGCCTATATTTCTCAGCAACTTACTCGTTCTAACCACCGTGGTGGCAGGGGCCGAGGCCGTAGCCGTGGTCGTGGCAACTCTTATGCATCCTCTGGAGCATCACAAGGACGAGGCAATAGGGGCTATGGAGGTTCAGGTGGTACTGGCAGCAAGGGGCCCACTATCAATCAGACTTGCCAAATCTGCTCCAAGATTGGTCATGTCGCCAAAGAATGCTGGTACAGGTATGATGATGATCCCTCTCCTGCACCTCAGGTCAACCTGGCTGAACCTTCTTCTTCCCCTACCAGTGACTGGTTTCTTGACTCCGGCGCATCTTCTCATATTGTCCCGGATCTGAACTGCCTCACTGACTACACTCCTTACCAAGGTAATGATGTAGTTCGAGTTGGTAATGGCCATGGCCTCTCTATTTTGCACTCTGGTTCCTCTTGCCTTGTCACTAATCATCATAACCTGCTTCTTAACAATGTTCTTCATGTTCCTCACATCACCAAAAAACTTATTAGCATATCTCGTCTCACTCGGGATAATAATGTCATAATTGAATTTAACCATTCTGGTTGTGTGATTAAGGATCTCAAGACCCAAAGGGTGCTGCTTGAAGGAGGAATCTCTCAAGGGCTTTATTTTCTTCCCAGTCCTGCTGCTCTTCTATCTGATGTGTCTCATGGCAACCTTTGGCACTATCGTCTTGGTCACACCTCTGCTCCTGTCATCAAGCACTTAACTTCTCATCAGCTTATCTCCTCTGGCTCACATAATTCTCCATGTGATGCTTGTAATAAATTCAAATCTCATAGACTACCTTTCTCTTTGTCTACAAATAAGACTTCTCAGCCATTAGAAATTGTGCATGTTGATGTATGGGGGCCTTCTCCCGAAATTTCTAAACTTGGCAATAGATTTTATGTGTTGTTTGTGGATGACTTTTCTCGGTTTTCTTGGCTGTTTACATGCTCTGCCAAGTCCCACGTACTCAATATTTTTGCGGGTTTTAAAACTCGAGTGGAAAATCTTCTTTCTACTTCTATAAAAACTTTACAGTGTGATGGTGGCACTGAGTTTAAGCCTCTCATGACCCGATTTCCTGAACTGACTTTTCGGGTTTCCTGCCCTTATACTCCTGAGCAGAATGGTGTTGTTGAGAGAAAGCATCGCCATGTAGTGGAGTTGGCCTTGGCCACAATGAATCATGCCTCTATTCCTCTTCTTTACTGGGATCATATCTTTGAGAGCATTGTTTTTATTATTAACCGGCTACCCTCTGCTTTGCTGAATTTTCAGTCACCATATGAGATTCTTTTTCGCCAAGCACCTGATTACTCATTTTTCAAGATTCTGGGCTGCTTATGTTACCCTTGGCTACGGCCCTATGCGAAAACCAAATTGGAACCTCGTTCTATGCCTTGCATTTTTCTTGGCTACTCTTCCCTTCACAAAGGGTATAAGTGCTTACACTTACCGACTAATCGGATTTATATTTCTCGGCATGTTGTTTTTCATGAAACCACCTTTCCTTTCTCAAATTCATCTCTACCATCTACCTCTTCTTCACCATCTTCACCCTTCTTCAATACCTTAACCATTCTACCTACTTCCCCTACTCCACCTGTTCCTTCCTCTGCACCTTCATTGCCATCTTCTACCTCTCACCCTTCTACTCCTTCTCCCCCTTCTACCTCTCCTGTTTATACCCATCATATGACCACTCGAACTAGGGATAACACCAGATCTACACGCCAATTTCCTGGTTTTGTTACCTACACAGCTTCAGATTTTTCAGAGTCTGAACCAACCTGTTTTACTCAAGCAAAAGCCTCATCTGAATGGCAACGTGCCATGGCTCTTGAACTTACTGCCCTTGCTCAAAACAACACTTGGGAACTTGTCCCACCACCTGACCACCACAACATTGTTGGCTGCAAATGGATATACAAGATTAAACGAAAATCTGATGGGTCTATTGAGCGATTCAAAGCCCGTCTTGTGGCCAAAGGCTATACTCAAGAGGAGGGTATT
The DNA here is from genome assembly GCF_964058835.1 of Carex rostrata. Lineage (NCBI taxonomy): Eukaryota > Viridiplantae > Streptophyta > Magnoliopsida > Poales > Cyperaceae > Carex > Carex rostrata. The sequence continues at coordinate 8,403,160 of NC_135921.1, forward strand.
GACTACACCGAAACCTTTAGTCCTGTGGTGAAACCTGTGACGGTTCGCACTCTTCTCTCCTTGGCTCTCTCCAAAGGCTGGTCCATTCGTCAACTTGACGTGAATAACGCCTTTCTTCATGGCGACCTCAAAGAAGTTGTTTACATGGCACAGCCTCCTGGATTCGTTGATCCCGATTTTCCCCATCATGTGTGTAGACTAAAAAAGGCTCTATATGGTCTTAAGCAAGCCCCACGAGCATGGTTTCATCGACTTCGAGATTTTCTTGCCTCTCTCGGCTTTGTGGCATCCCAATCTGATTCTTCCCTCTTTATCAAGCGCACTTCTCATGATGCTGTCTACCTCCTTGTTTATGTCGATGATATTATTATCACCGGCACTTCCACCTCTCTTGTTGATCACCTCATCACCAAATTGCATGCCACCTTCACTATCAAAGACCTTGGCTCTCTATCTTATTTTCTGGGCATTAAAGCAACTCACTCTAGTGCTGGTCTTCTTCTTTCTCAAAGCCAGTACATTGATGATCTCTTACACCGTGCTAAAATGGAAGGTGCCAAGCCCGTTACCACTCCTATGCAAACCAGTCTTCAACTCTCTAAACATCAAGGTGATCCTATCCAAGATCCTCATTTATATCGGAGCATTGTAGGAGCACTTCAGTATGTTACCATTACCCGTCCTGAGATAGCTTTTGCGGTCAACCGTCTCTCTCTTTTCATGCATTCTCCTACAGACATCCACTGGACAGCTGTTAAGCGCCTTCTTCGTTATCTCAAAGGCTCCATCACCCATGGGTTGCTTCTTCGCCCTTCCTCAAATCTTTCTCTTCAGGTCTTTTCTGACGCTGACTGGGCTGGCAGCCCTGATGACCGCCGTTCCACTACTGGGTATTGTGTTTTTCTTGGCAGCTCTCTTGTATCCTGGTCATCTAAGAAGCAGTCAACTGTTGCCCGATCGAGTACCGAAGCTGAATACAGGGCCCTTGCTACAGCTGCTGCTGAGGTGGTATGGCTTCAAACTCTCCTTCAAGAACTCATTCCTGATTCCATTTCTCCCCCGGTTTTGTGGTGTGATAATCTGGGTGCGACCTTCCTTGCTGCCAACCCAGTACATCATGCCCGCACTAAACACATTGAAGTTGATGTTCATTTTGTTCGTGACTTGGTGGCCTCTCGTCGCCTTTCAGTTCGATTTCTATCTTCAAATGACCAAATTGCAGATGCTCTCACCAAAAGCTTGGGATCTTCTCGATTTACCGACTTACGTACCAAGCTCTGTGTTCTTCCAGCTACACAGGACTTGAGGGGGGGTGATAGATGTAACATAAGTTTGACCACAGTCAAAGGTTGTTAGGAAATACTGTTAGGACAGCTGTTAAGCAAGGTTGTTAGGACAGCTGTTAGGCTTTCTGTAGATGATTCTACAAGATTCTACAAGGCTATATAAAGCCTCCTTGTAAATGTAATGAGAACAAGAAATCATTAATAACAGAAATATTTCTCTTCCAATTTACTGTTCTTCTACATTTGTCATTTATAAAAAGTTCATTTCTTTGACGGTTTGTTCTTGTAGCAAATAAATTCGAAACTATCAAAATTTTACATGTACATAAATGACTCATGAAGTATATAGATTTCAACGGTTTAAATTCAGCATTTAAAGTTATGCTCATCAAATTATCTTAATAAGCACATCACATCCTAAATTTTCTCAATATATAAAGCTGAATAAGCGCATTTGAAAACATTGCTGAAATGCACATTACACAAAAGGAGGAAGAACAAAAAAAGTTAAAAGATATTATTGATTTTTATGGAAATTTAAAATATGGAAGGGCAGAAAAGCGAAAGGCCAAAACAATTTGTGGGAATGCGTATTATCCGTGGGAGATTTATTTGATTTTTTTCTTGCGTCCGAAAGGCTCTCCGTTTTTACTTTTATTTCTCTTTCCCCGGCCTCTCCTATTCGTCGTACGTGGTCACAGAGAAAACCTTTCTTCCCTTCTCAACCTTTGAACTGGACCCTCCATTCTTACACCAGCCTTCTCCGGAGTACGATCTCCCTGTTCATTGTGCGCTCAAACTGGACGCAAGGTTTGTTTTTAATCAAAATTTATCATTTTTTTTCTGCATATTTTTCATTCTTTTTCATCTGCGCTGCAATTCAACCGTACCAGATTATAGCTTTTATGGCCTGTTGAGTGAAGGGAAATTATAAATTGCTTAATGGGTAGTTGGCAAACTTGGTAAAAATTAGAGAAATCAGAAGGAAGTTTGTGGGAATCTGTCATGCCTTAAAGTAAGATCATTCTTCTAAATACCAAACAAGGGAAATTCGTGTGATCTGATGGAATTATCACACAGATAAATCGATTCTGAGGAGAGTTTTTGATAGAATTTGTTTTTTTTTCATTGACATTAGATAAGATGTTTAATGGGGCACCCATTTTCTAATAATTGGATAGAATATGCAAATCCTGGCCTTCTATTCGTTTTGGTCCATAGACTTGACATTTTTTCTGTAATTCAGGATTCTTTGATTGCAATTGTTCAAATTTGGTTTCCTAATTTCAGCAAACCAATATATCTTATTAGTTGTGCACTTATCTGTAGGCCTATAAACTGTTTGTTCAGCGAATATCAGAGATGTCTTTTAATGCTACTACTAAGTTATGTGCTCAGCACTTCTATACCACCTCACCATTTACTTCACCTTTGAGAAAAAGTACAAAGGTCGATCAAAAAAGATCTTTACATGCTAGGTCATGGTTGATTTCCGAAAAACCCCACAATTTCACAAAGATAAATCTGTCCCAGCTTTTTCAAACCCGTAATCGATTCACAGAGTGCCACTGTCAACGTGCCGGCGACATTACCAATTTGTCTCATGACGAAACAAATGGTACTTGGGTCAAAGATGCCATGAATAAGGCAAGTCAGGTTCTTGGTTCGCCAAATGGAAAAAGTGCGATTGGATTTGAGAATGGATCTGCTAAACATGGCGAAGAAACTATGCGGGCCATGCCTGAACCAGCAAAGGATTTACAGACAAAGAAGAGAAGAGAAGGCAGTTTAGTAGAGGAAGAAGCATGGAGGCTGTTAATAGAATCAATGGTTTACTACTGTGGTAGCCCGGTCGGTACAATTGCAGCAAACGACCCGTTAGATAGCAATAAATTGAATTATGATCAGGTGTTTATAAGGGACTTTATACCATCTGGCATTGCCTTTCTTTTGAAGGGAGAGTATGAGATTGTTCGCAACTTTATCCTGCACACTCTCCAACTTCAGGTACTATTTTTTATATTAAATAAAAGGGAAATTTCAAGTGTGCCCATACAAACTTTTGAAATAGCCAATTTCCCAATCAAAACACCCTAATATCCAAAATCCCCACAAAATCTTAACATTCTTTCTTCTATCCCCTTTTAATTATTTAATCTTTTATTTATTTTTTTTAAAAATTGAATTGACCAATACGTCCTTTAATTTTAAATGGAGGTGTCCTTTACTTCTAATTGTCTTCTGAGGTGTCCTTTACTTCTAATTGTCTTCTTTCTCCCCTACATTTCCTCCTCTCCTTCTACAGGGCTCATCAATTTGAAAAATGCTTTTAAAAGAGAATAAATTGGACCTGTAATTTTAAAACCGTCACTATTAGCTTTGACTGTTAGCTTTGACTGTTATTATTAGCAATCTTCTTCTCCATTGGACCTTTTCTCGTCTGTTCTCCCGTACTTCGACCCAATATTTCAAAAGGTCCAATGGAGGGGAAGATTGCTCTTTTGGCATCCCTGAATTGTCAAAATAGGAAAGAGAGACAAATGGAGAAATACATCCCATGTTTAGGGAGCTGTTGCTGCGTCCATTGGTGAAAATATACCACGAAAACTGTCTCCAATGTGAATGAGAAAAGGAGAGTTACGCTAACTACCCAATGCAAAATGGAAAGTGCCCATGTGTCATGCTTGGTTGGATTCAAAAACAAATCAAAGATAATATTCACTTATGCTGAATTCATGAAATACTAGAAATGAGAATGAGTAATGCCAAAGGAGTCTTCAATTCGGGGATGAGCCGAAATATCGGGTTCAAATAGGGGGGGGGCAGAGGAGAAAGGTCCAATGGAGGGGGAAGATTGCTAATAATAACAGTCCATGCTAATAGTAACAGTTTTTAAATTACAGGTCCAATTTGTTCTCTTTATGTAAGAATTTTTCAAACGGATGAGCACTGTTGAAGGAGAGGAGGAAATATAGGGGAGAAAGAAGACAATTAAAAGTAAAGGACACCTCCATTTAAAATTGAAGGACGTATTGGTCAATTCAATTTTTAAAATAATTAAATAATTCAAAGGGGATATAAGAAAGAATGTTAAGATTTTGTGGGGATCTTGGATATTAGGGTGTTTTGATGGGGAAATTGGCTATTTCAAAGTTTGTATAGGCACACTAGAAGTTTTCCATAAATAAAAAAGTATATGGGCCTTGCAGTAATACATTGCATTCCAAATATCCATCGAACACCTAAATTCTTCACATAATTGTAGTCAGCTTAGTGATATGTTATACACATGCCATTAAAAACTGGTCATGCTGCCCTAACTTGAGATTCCTGATTATTCTTTGAGCACAAATTGAACCAACATATAATGATGAGTATTGAATGTGCAGTTATATTTTTCGTTTAATTTGTGTTAACTGAATAGTTTAGTTGACCTACTTGAGGAACTTGGGCTTGATGCAGTCATTGTCTTGTCCAACTTCACCGTTCTTCAGCTATTGGCTGTTGTATGTAAATGTATTAAAATATGATGCGCTTCTTTGCAACTATGAGAAACTGTATTGTTGGCCACTGTACTCTGATATTGGAGACCTCACAATTGAGTATTCTTATTTGTACTATAATTGACGGGATGTAGAGTTGGGAGAAAACAATGGATTGCCATAGCCCCGGACAAGGGCTGATGCCAGCTAGCTTTAAGGTGCGCACTGTGCCGCTTGATGGTGATGAAAATGCAACTGAAGAAGTTCTTGACCCTGATTTTGGCGAGGCCGCAATTGGCCGTGTTGCCCCAGTTGACTCTGGTATATATGTTTATTTATTTATTTATTTATCTAATCGTATCCTGGTGAACAATTTATAAGAGTGAGGCTATGGTACTATGCATAGCACACATTGGTCCGTACTTTGGATTAAAATCTTCATTTCTAAAGTCCAAACAGTCGATCTGAACCATTCAGCATGATCTCCATATGAAAATGTACTTTTAGAGTATATTTTACATTTATTTTTTTAGATAGGTAGAAAATCACTACTTTTGAATGATCCTGGTTAACGATTTGTTATGTAGAAGGATAAATGGCATGTAATTTCTTATTTGAGCGGTTGTAATTAATAAATAAAACTGTTGATGCAGGGTTATGGTGGATTATATTGCTGAGGGCATACGGGAAATGCTCAGGAGATCTGTCAGTTCAAGAGAGGATTGATGTTCAGACGGGAATAAAAATGATTTTGAAGCTTTGCTTGGCCGATGGATTTGATATGTTCCCTACGCTACTTGTTACCGATGGTTCTTGCATGATAGATCGACGAATGGGTATTCATGGCCATCCTCTTGAAATTCAGGTATATTATACCCATCTTTTGTTCTTATTTGCTTCTGGCAACTACAAATTAATTTTTAGATAATTTATCATGTGTATGTAGGCATTGTATTATTCTGCTTTGATGTGTGCGCGTGAAATGCTCACACCTGAAGATGGCTCAGCAGATCTAATCCGTGCCATGCACAACCGTCTGATCGCACTCTCCTTTCACATAAGAGAGTACTACTGGGTCGACATGAAGAAACTGAATGAGATTTACCGTTACAAAACTGAAGAATACTCATACGATGCAGTTAACAAGTTCAACATATATCCTGACCAGATTCCTTCTTGGTTGGTCGACTGGATGCCACCCAAGGGTGGATTTTTGATTGGCAATTTACAGCCTGCTCACATGGATTTTAGGTTTTTTTCATTGGGGAATTTGTGGTCTATAGTTAGTAGTTTGGCAACAACAAACCAGTCGCATGCTATATTGGATCTGATAGAGGCAAAATGGTCTGACTTAGTGGCTGGAATGCCTCTTAAGATATGTTATCCAGCACTTGAAGGTCAGGAGTGGCGCATCATCACTGGCAGCGATCCAAAAAATACGTAAGATTTTACATTTCGATTTCTTTTGCACTCTTTTGTCAGCAATATTCTTTAATTGCTCACATGTTTTGTTTTGTAGGCCTTGGTCTTACCATAACGGAGGCTCTTGGCCAACACTACTATGGCAGGTCAGCTAATACTTTATTTCTTAATTCAAGCAAGAATGTTTTTTATTATATTGAAAAAACTAATTCACAAAAAGATTTCAATTTTTCTTTTTCTTTTTGGGATTGCAGTTGACAGTTGCATGCATAAAGATGAATAGACCAGAGATAGCTGAAAGAGCTATAGAGGTAGTGGAGAAACGCATATCAGCAGATAAATGGCCTGAATATTATGACACCAAGAGCGCGCGTTTCATAGGCAAGCAAGCACGTCTGTACCAGACTTGGTCAATTGCCGGGTACCTTGTAGCGAAGCTTTTGCTCCAGAATCCTGAACTCGCCAAAACACTGTGGAGTGAAGAGGATCCTGAGATCATTAATGCGTTTAATTGCATGATTGACCCCGCCAATGCACGCAGAAAGCGTGGCAGGAAGGTGTTGAAGAAGACTTACATCATATGATTTGAAACTCAATTTTTGCTCTGTTAGGGAAAAGGGTTGCGTTGTAAATAAGTAGTACGTTACAAAGAGAATGAGCATAAGATAAATATGTATGTTGTAGGATGCTATTATTGTGATGCATCCTAAGTTAATTAATTGATGAACTAAAATCATTTGTAAGCAACTAAACATTCTTTGATGCAATTTACACTGCAAATCTTCAGTTTTGGTCTTAGATTACTAACTTTGAAATTTTATGAATGCGATTTATAGAAGAGAATGATGTGATAATTTGTTTTATTATCGGTGTTGGTACTATGCATAGCTTTTCTACTATATTCTTAGATAGGTAGAAAATTACTAATTTTGAACGGTCTAAATTTTTTGAATCAGCTCATTTTCTACCTATCTAAAAAATTTAAAAATAAATAAAAATTTGACCTACAAATACATTTTCATATTGAAAATTATATTGAACTGCTTAGCTCTGTGTTTTAAACTTAAAACATAGAGATATTGGTCCATACTACATTTTAATGTGCTCTATGCATAGGACCATAACTTTACTGCCTTGTACGCGGCATGGTGGGGTCACGATCTGGGGCATATAAATCAGAGAATAGAATAACGTTTGGACATAGGATACTTCATTTCTACCCAAACAGAGATCGTGAGTATCGGTCACGAGGGCTATCCTGAAATAAAGATTACGCGAAGGCAGAGACGTGTATGAATTTTTGCTTTGGCATTTTGCGTAATTTAAGTTTCTAACCACCCGTTTCTAAGTTGAGTCCGTATCCTCCGAGGTAACAGAATATTTTTGTTTTGATCCGGACCACCCGATCAGAATCTGTACCGATCCGGTCTGAGGTGAAATGCTGATCGGATGGTCCGGATGGTCCGGATGGTAACAAACTATTTCTGCACGGATTCTGATTGGATGGTCTGGATCTAAACAAAAGTATTCTGTTATTCTTCTAAGTTCGCCTCTTCTTCCCAATCTCCTGATCACGATACTGATGGTCTGGAACGTCAGATCTGCTATCATCTCTAATTCAATATTAGAGGAACCAAAACTGTTAACCACAGGATTTCTGGGGTCCATAGCCTAGGTGCAACATGAAACTTCTACTATGAATTTTGCCTAGTTATCAAACTGAACCCGCATTCTTTGGATAATACATTAGTTTTATGATTGCCTAGGTTACCTATAGATGCCATTTTCAGATTTGCTTCAACCAAAATAAGCAAAAAGAAACATGCCCCTGGGAACAGAAGTACCACATGATCATTTACTATAAACCATCTAAATGAGAAAAAAAAAAAACATTCTAAAGATCATGCACAAGAAAAATGTTTTACCTCAGATGAATACATACTCTGCACATGGGAGAGCTGAGATTGAAAAATTCATAAACATAACTAAGCTACAAGATTACCTAGCATATATATAGAATAAAACCATGATGACAGTATTAACAAGGTACTGGCAGGCTTAGTGTACATCATAATCATCTCTGCATCCATTAGCCACTTGACCCTATACTACAAACTAGCAACAGTAAAAAAGGGCACAGCAGCCTTAGACAATATACCGCATTTTCCTAAAACAGCTCGAATTCTATGTTATCTCCATTACTCCCAAAATCCAAACACTTACCTTCCCTTTTCTTTTTTACCAGACCCAAATTACCCAAATCCTGATTTGTCGGTGTCTCAGGTGGAATTGCACAACGTATCAAGGCCCAATTCAATCCATCAAAGAACGGATGCTGTTTGATCTCAGCTGCACCTCTTAACGATCCAATCCTATTATCTGGCTCTTTAACAAGTAACCCCCTTATTAAATCCTTGGCATGGAAGCTCACACTTGGGCTGTCAGGAAATTTCAAACTCTGAGAAATCACATTTGCCAAGGTTTCTTCATTCCCAGGTCCCTTGAAAGGCGTACGGCCAAACAACAGCTCGTACAAAAATATCCCGAAAGTCCACCAGTCGACCGAACTGCCATGCCCATCTCCTCTTATTATTTCAGGAGCTAAATACTCGTGGGTCCCAACAAAGGAGTTTGACCGTGCGTCGGTAGGTTCAACAACAAGCTGGGGAAGTGAACCATTTTGGTGGGCTGAATCAAATTTGGGTCTGTTCCGAGCAGAATGAGAGATCAAACGGGGAGTGAAGCACGAGACTTGGGTCCAAGAGGGTTTAAGGCAAAGTGGGTCCATACAACTATTATCTGAACAAGGAAGAGAGAAGCTCTTGGCCGGGTCATCTCTGCCGAAAGAACTGGATCTGAGAAGAGTGGGGCTCACCGAACAGCGCAAAGAGAGGTCGAAGTCTGAGAGCATGATATGTCCATCTTCACGTACTAGTATGTTTTCAGGCTTTAGGTCACGATAGATCACTCCTAACATGTGAAGGTACTCCAATGCTAAAAGGACCTCAGCCACATAAAATCTGCAATTACAAGTTCTTGTTAGGTCAACAACAAACACAGATTTCAACTCTTCTCTCATCAAAAAGTAAAAATTAGATAAACATCCACGGAAATTATTATGAGAAGAGATAAATAATGCATAGTACATGATTTGAAGTAACAAATTATGTACCTGGCAGCTGGCTCAGAAAAGCATCGTGTCGGCTGTTTTTGTCTGAGCACATGTAAATCTCCACCGGGACAAAACTCCATAACCAAACAAGCTAAATTATCTGTGGTAAAATGTGCATAGAGCGTCGGTAAAAACGGGTGATCCAGCATTTGTAAAATCTCCCTCTCGGTTTGTGCTCTCATCATCTTCTTTCTACTAATGAGAAAATCCACATCCATCACCTTAAGAGCAAACATGCAACCAGAAGTCGCCAACTCAGCAAGATAAACTGTGCCTATGTCACCGCACCCCAGTCTCTTTATCAATTTAAAATTGTCCAAACCCAATGGACCATTTTGCACAATAGCACGGCGGATCGCGACCCACCTGTTATCCTTTGACATGTGGGGTCGGCTCCCAGGCCCACTTGATCCACCGAGGCTGTCCTCGCTGATGCTTGTGCTGGTACTATAGTCCCCCATGCTACTTTTGGAACTCTGAGAGCACTCCCCTTTCTCCTTCCTCTCCAGTTTTGGGACACAACTCGACGGATTAGGAATCATTTTGGGAGGTGTAATCTCAGGGGTCCTCTGTATGGCAGTTGTGGAATTTTTGCTGGTTACAGGAGGCGTAATGGGTCTACTTTGGGTAACGGGTTTATTTTTAGTTATGGGTGTTGAACATTTGGGTTTAGGGCTTTTAGTGGAATTGGGAACAGGAGTTGTTGGCTCTGGTTTAACCTTTTTCTTAACGGTGCTTTTATTCCTAAAAACAGGCTTAACAAGACGGGGGGTGGCAAAATGGCTTAAAGAACCGGCACCTGAATGAGAATTAATTAGCGAGGATTTTGGTACCATTTTCCCCTTTTTATCCTTGGACTCCTCACTAATCACATCTTGGATCCTCATTTTAGGTGACTTGGCAGGAGCAGGAGCAGGAGAAATTGATCTAGCATTGCCACCTTTACTCTTACCAACTGGTTTCAAATCACGTGACTGGGTTATTTCCCCTTTGTTTTTCGAGACATGAGGCCTCAGTTTATCAGGTACAATAGAAATCTCAACCAAATTGCTCTTCTCCTCACTTAACTCCCGACTCGATTGAACCACCACTGAGGCATACAATTTCTTATCGGAAACCCCTGCCGGTTTAGTGAGGCGCTTCATAGCCGCCATTTCTGATGCCTGTGAAATACACAGCTTTCTGAGAGCCTGTTTCAGCGTCACCGATTCAGTTATTTCAATCCGGGATAGTTGAGACGGGCCAGGTTTATTAACTGGCACCTTGTACATGTTCTTTCTCAGTACATCTCTAGAACTGGGTTTTAGATCAATCCCTTTGAGGAAATTGTTGAGGTCTTCGTCCATTGGCTGTTTTTCCTCTGATTTGACCTTCACACGCAACCGGCCGAGACTGAATGAATGGGCTCCATTGTGCTCTTCATTTAATTCGACGATTTCAGTACAGCTGGAGGAAGCCATGGCCAAACGGGGTATCAATGCCTATTCAAGTTGTGGCTAAAGTGAGGGTAGAGATCCAGCTTGAGTTAACTTCAGGTTTAGCCTTCATTTGATTATTTACACGTACTGCTACAAAGGAAAGAAAAAACAATAGTTAAATTATTACAATCTGATGGCATTTTCTTGTGTAAAAGGGATCAGTAAAGTAACCAAGAGGTGGTGGAGTGACGAATGAAAGGTAAATAAGTACAAATCTCTCCACCTACTATCAAAATACACTACAAGCAGTCGCCGATTGAACTAATCAACCTCTAGAAACCCGAAAAAGAAACAAAAAGAGAGCACTAGAAAAGGAATATACCACGTTCCACTCCATTGGAATCAACCACTTCTTAAATCGAAAGAAATAGAGACCAATCCAGTAAAAGAGAGGAAAATGTAGTTGAAAGCTAAAATAAGAAATGAAATCATACATAGACCAAATGCTGGAGAGAGAGAAAAGCGGATCAGAGGCATTAACTAGGGCGTTAGCGAGAAACTTAACCTTATTTAGGGCTAGGGTTTGGTGAACAAAAAAAAGCGGCACAGAGAGAGAGAGAGAGAGAGAGCGGAGAGAGAGAGAGAGAGAGTAGCGAGAGTAGAGACAGAGAGATGCGTATCACGAGAAAGGCACAGTATTCTGAGCGGAGAGGCGAGCGGAGCTGATAAAATCATACAATCCAGTGCGTGATTATTTTAATAAATTTATAACGTTAATTAATTTGGGATTAATTAATTAACGCGATGCAGGGGATGGAGAATAAAGGGCTGGAGGTGGTAATCTATTATATTGTGAGAGCATTTAATAAAGGAGACATGAGAATAATGCTTCGGTCACTTCCGATGTGTACCATAAACACTCATTGGAACATCTGTACTACTATATTACATGCACATATTTTATTAGAGCACTTACAACTTCGTATGATTTAATTTTGATGCTTTGTGTTTCTACTTGCTTTTTATCTCTCTTTTTTCATAATATATCTACTTCTGCTCATGTGTGTCGTGTAGTTGTCTCTTAAAGAGTTATCTCCGTTTTGTTGGTCATAATTTTAAATTCAATTTTGAAGAATTTTAGATTGAATGATCAAATTGAAAATTATAAAACATTGGTGAGAAGCAACGTTAAACTATTTCATTATATATGTCATGTCTTTTTATTCAACTTTTAGTGTCTATTTTTATCCTTACTTTTCCAGCAGTACATGTATTATATGTTGAGATTTACTTAATTTTATGTCAAGAAAATTTACAATTTTTTTTTTTACAATTTGTCAACCCATTAATAATTTTTTTGATGTTAGGTGTGGTAGAGTATCAGGATCAACTACCAAATTACAAAAAAGAATATATATATATACTCATGTCAGAGATTGTTTCAACTCAATCTGATCCAGAATATTAAGAGTCAAAGAATAGCTTCCAAAAGAAAATAACATAAATCATTTTTCATTTTTTAAATATAAAAGCTGCAGACCGAAGAATTGAATTACGAAATAATTTATTTTTTTAAAGAAATTAGGGACATTAATTGTAGGATAACCCTCAAAGCTATGCAATTATTGTGGGAATGGGTACAATATGTTGCATCAGCAATGAACGGTCATGCTACGATACCAGATTTGATCCAAGCAAGTGCTCCGAGGCTTTCCACTTTTTTTGAACAAACACTTTTTTGGGTAGTTAATCAAATCATCTTTTTGGATTAGCCTAGGTGGAGCCGAAAATAGGGGTAAAGATTTCAACAGAGCAGAGCAGTTATGGCTTCAAGGAATCATATACAGTGCAGTTTTGATTCTATAACTTGTGTGCTGCATGAAATTAAAACCGCCATGTTAAAATCTTTACTGAGAATAGAATCATAGAGGCAAATGAAATAAATATCTTTACTAAATTCCATAATCACACAGTCACTTTCAGCCACAAAAATAATAATAACAACAATTGAGTACACACCACATACCAAAATACCAAATCAATGATTTAAAACACGTGGAAATATTACATTTCATATCTATAACGAAAATAAAATTAAAAAATACTAGAATGATCTCTCGGCGAGTCGGCATTCTACATTTGTCAACTATTTTTTTACATAAGCACAAAATTTTGTCACGGCATCTAGTTCTGTCCTCAGTTCCCAATTGAAACACAATATTATTTTTTTCCGAAAAACAAAAAAAATACAGAACGATAAGCAATTATTTATTTCTAGAAAGAGAAGCAATTCATGTCAACTTAGCGAAGCAGCCTGTTGGAGCTGAAAATATCAACCAAGTGCTTTGGGGAGAGGGGGTTTCCGATGGGCATCGGACCAAATCCGGTTCGATGGGGGGTTTAAACCGTCAGATCTGCTTTAGGATTCGCACCCGCAATTTTGCGTCTGCTTTAAAATCCGTACACACGAATCCTAAAGCAGATCTGACGGTTTAAACCCCCCATCGAACCGGATTTGGTCCGATGCCCATCGGACACCCCCCTCTCCCAGTGCTTTGTACGGCAGAGATTATCATTTTTCTCATTAATTTAAGGAAAAAAATTAATGTGTCACAAACTCACAATATAGGGGGTGAATAAGAGAGAGAGAGAGAGATATTCGGCAGTATGATAGATTTATAAGATTACATTTAAATTTGTATTCATCTCACTGGTAAATAAATTAAATATAAAAAATGTAGTCATTACTGTTTTCAACAATTTTTTTCTTTCAAATCTATAGTACACGGAGTATATAAAATTCACTAAAGGAGGCTATATATAATCTTCCAGTAAGATAGTAGATCAGTCAATTTTTAATCTCCTACATACGACTAGAGATCTTATTTATCGGACCTAGATCGCTCAAATTCGCTTAAATTTCCTAAAATTCTTTCGGGGTTTTGACTGCGCGCCAATATTTCTAGTGAAAATAATCTCACGTGCACCTGGTAGTCGCTACCGGGATTTCAAAAAAAAAGAAAATAATCTCACGTGTTACATCGCTACGGTATTCCTCAAGACCTCAACTCGTACCAAATTTCATTTGAAGAGATGGTTGCTCTTTCAACAGTTCCTTGTTTCATAGAAAATTTAAAGGAAATAAGGCAATTTTGACAAATTCATAAATAACTACATGCCAACGAAATGCTAACAAAGAGATACAGGGATGTTCACTGTTCAATGTTTCTTATTTCTTAATAATCTGCTGTGCTCTTTAAATGCCTTTTCTTTTCTTTATGTTTTTGGATTGGTATGTAACTTTTTTTACCGAACTTATATGCTATCTGTTCTCGGTCTAACTCAGGCCAGATTCAAATTAGCTTCAGATTGTCGATCATTCGGGTTCACGGCAGATCTGATTTCAGATTAAGTCAAAGTCGGAATCAGGATAAGACCGAATTGTTTTTAAGTGGATTTCAATTTTTAGTCTCCCGTCAAAACAATTGAGTTATGTAAAATTTGAGTCAGAATTAGATTGGAATTAGATCGAAGAGGTGCTTTGGATCGGATTAGATTTTACATAATCACATTACTGGACTGTTAACGTGATAGAGAAAAAATCGGCTATTATTTGATTGGAATAACTATTATAACGATAATCATCGATCAATTTCGTTGAAATTCGTACATAAAAAAGTGTTTTTATTGAGATTTACGCATGGAAAAATCTGAACAGTTATTGTTAGAAGACTCTGTTATTCCAATGAAATAAATTGGAATGATAGCCGATTTGTTTCCACCATAACAATTATGGATCGATGCAGACTGATTGACTGAGTATTCACTGGGTTATAAAAAAATCAAGGTGGATTGCACCATGCTCTATTATACTAAGAGAGTAGAGTTAATTCAAAAATCAAGAGCTATTAATTATTTTTTGTTTTTCTATAGAGTAGTTCACTATTTTAGTAAATAAAAAAATTGAATTAACTCTATTCTAAGTTTTAAAGCTAACTCTGTTATTTTCACTAACCTATTTCTCCGTACAAATGCACCCGAACCAAAATATGAACCCAACATTGGTTGCAGCCTTGCAGGGGACTAGCGGATTATAGTTCGCCACGCAAATAGTTGCCACCAGATTCTAGGCTTCTCGCCTCATTACGTGGAGTCTGGTGATAACTGAGAAGTGGCTTTATAGAAACTGAAATTAATTAGAATATTTTTGTGTACGTCAATTTGGACGGATACTCGACGCTAGCACATCGGGTTGATACTTGGCTGAACGAGTTATTTTAAGAATTAATAATAAATGATCATTTGAATTCGAAAAAATACAAAAGTGACTCCCTTTATTTATACTGACATCTGAATACGCTGCTTTTTCAATCTTGTAATAATATTAAAATTAAAGTTTTTTTTTCTGCAGTTAAATTTAATACATATTTCTTGTGATTAAAATTTGCTTAATTCTGAAAGAGGGAAAAAAGAGAAAATAAATGGCAGATTCCCAGAAGAAGGCGATGAGTACATACACAGTTTAGAGTAGGAGTATGGGCCACAGAAAATAGTACCGTTAAATGCAGTGGGTCCAGTCCTATCATATACACCTCGTGTTCTCTGTGCGCCTCTGCATATACCCGGGCCCTACACCAACTCTTTGGTGCATCAATACATGGTATAGTTCCATTAATA
Organism: Carex rostrata; assembly: GCF_964058835.1. NCBI lineage: Eukaryota > Viridiplantae > Streptophyta > Magnoliopsida > Poales > Cyperaceae > Carex > Carex rostrata. Next base: position 8,418,617 of record NC_135921.1, read on the forward strand.
CCCCATGTACCAACAAACAATTCATACCAGTTGTTACATTGCATCTGTGGATATCAATCATCTGATAAAAGATAATTTAATATAATCCAATAAGAATAAACTGATCCTGAATAAAATTCAAAGCCACCTATTTTACTTTATTTACATTTGGATGTTTATTTATGCCATTAGAATTCTAAATTATTTCAATATTAATAAATAATTTAGAGAAAGAATATAATGCTAATTGTTATAGGTATCAAGCAATGTCAAATTTTTTTTTATCTGGATTCAATTAAAAAACTTAATAACTTCAATGTTTCATGTATCATTCAATTCCATTCACAAAAAAATGAGCGAGGCTATGGTAATATGCATATTACAGATCGATTTGTACGTGTTATGGATCCATATCTCTATTTTTAGAGTTTAAATAGTAGAACCCGATCTCCATATGAAAATGCACTTGTAGACCAAATTTTACATTTTTAGAATATTTTTATATTTTTTAATAGGCAGAAAATCACTTATTTTATATGGTCCAAATGTTTTAAATTAAGGGAATTTTTTTGTATAAAAAAATTCTGAAAAATATAAATTTGCTCTGCAAGTACATTTTAATATGAAAAAAAAATTGAACGGTTCAGAGCAACTGTTATATTTTACAAATTGACATATAAGTTCACAGTACAGACCGTAAATATGAATTTGCTCTGTAAGTACATTTTAATATGAATTTTTTTTTTAAATAATTCAGATCAATTGTTGTATTTTATAAATTGAGATATAAGTTCACAGTACAGACCATAAAAGCCTCACTAAAAAATTGTATGATTTTGATCACAGCATTTAATGCAAATATTTTTCAAACAGCATCAAATTCAAAAGATACAATTTTTTAAACAATTTAATCCCATTTGGTAGAAGATGGAGGCATTCATGGTTGGAAGTTGGAACTAACACAGCGTAGCTTCTAAAATGTACTTGTTAAATTTTTACTTCCTCGGTAAAAACACCTACTCAGAAGTCAGAACCCAGTAGACGCTACTGAGTTACACAACCTCCAAAGCCTTTTTAAACTTTACCGTGCAGAGTCCCCCCTGTTCATATCAAGCGTAATTAATCGCTCTCGCTCTCTGATGATGCAAAATAGAGATCAAAACGGTTAATAAGTGCTTTAAGATTCGTGTTGGAATACAGTAAGATTCTTGCCTCGGATGAATAAAAAGACGAGGCTGCTTTGCTTTGCTTTTTTTCCTATTGTTTATTTAGTTTCCCTCCCAGTTTGTTTTCAAATTTGCATGATAGTTAGAGCTCAGATATCATCTCAAATTCCCAACAAAAGTATATTTGTAATTTGTGGAAATTAATAGGCGCAGTGTCAGAAATCTTTTTTTTTTTTTTTTTTTTTTTTGCGTCAAATCACACTGCTATTTTAATTTAGTTAAAAAACAATCGATGTATATGTTTTTAATTTTTTGTCGTAATGCGAGTAATTTGTGGTGTATTTGCAACCAACAGAAAGTTTGCTAAAAAAAAATGGGGTTCGAGTTTTTTCTTTTTGTATCTGTCTTCAATTTCAATCTCCATTTTTTAAATATTAATAACTTAAAATTTAAAATTCAAATATCAAAATAAAACTGTTAAATTTAATCTATAACATTTTCTATACGCCCATGTAAGAAATTACAATATTTGAACTTTATTTTGATCCATATCAAGAACTTGCAAAAATATATTTATATAGATAAACTCTGAACGTTGATTTTTCAATTTCTTAATTCATATAAAATCAAAATCGGAAAGTGATAATTTTTTTATGTGCATGTAGAGAAAATAATGTAGATCGCATTTAATGGTTTTATTTTGATATATAAATTTTAAAAATTTTGTTATTAGAAAATTAAAAAGTGGAATCACAACAAAATCATAAAGAATGGAGACATTTGAACCCTCCTCATTTTCATGTAAATTGTGATTTTTTGGGGCTCTGAAAACCTTTTAGAGTGATGTTTTTAGGTTAATTTCAATGGTGTACCCAGTGGGTGATCTTTGTGCCGTTTCCTATCGTTCCAAAATTTCAAAATCACAATTTTTTGGGGCTATGAAATCTTTAAAGTAAACTTTTTACTCTCGTTATTAGGTTAATTTCAATTGGACCACTTAGATTGATTCTAAATCAAGAATTTTTTTTTGGTCAGAAGCAAAAGTCTATAACTTAATCCAACGAGGATCCGGATCGCCACATTTTTGCATTTTGTAAAATATTTTAAAAAAAATGTGGATGCTGTTCAAATTTTCTAAAACATTGATACACTGTTTGCACCAGAGCTTAATTGATGTAAGTTAGCAAGCCTCATAAAAGAAATTAGATTAAAACTTGTTGTCAATTATTTATGAGTTTGGATTTTTGTTGTCAATTATTTCTGAGTTTGGATTTTACTGTTTATTTTTATTATAATGAAGTTATTATATTTGACAATCGTGACAAGTGACAACTAACAAAATAAGAAAAATCATGTGTGTGTCTGTGTTTGTATTCGATATAATTATCAAGTGTACTGTAATTTGAAATCATTTATTCAATAATTACGTAACGATTGAACAGAAATGTTATTTTTCAAACATCTTCATAGATAATTAATCGTTTTGCAAATTATATCAGAATAAATACATAATATATATCCAAGTTCTTAAAAAAAAAGATGAACAGGTCGATTGATTATTTTTCATGTAGCCCCCAAACAGGCAAACAGTGGCCAATAAATGCCAGTACATGGGGCATTATATCATCTCATGAGAATTTCATTGGAACCATTATTCGTCCGTGTTAAATGACCAATCAAACTAGTTAATTTCCTCTGCACCAAAACTTAAAATTTTGAAATTTTGGAACGACAAGATCTGAGTATTTAAAATGCAAGCTTAATACGAATTCGAAATTGGAATAATTTAAGAGGCCAACAAAATAATAATTAAAAAAAATGCAAATCAATCTATTCATCTTTAGTTTCATCACAAGTGATGTTTGCATGTTAGAACTTCATTTTTTTTAAAATAAAATGTTAGAACTTTAATTAAAATTCTTTAACTCGTTTTATATAATTCAAATGGCCAATAAAATAATTAATAAGTTTGATCGATAAATAAATTTTAGTCTGTTCATTTTCTTCTTCTTGATCTTTAATAGAAAACAAATATATTAATATTTTTTACATGGTAACGCTCAAAAAAATATCTTCTACATTGGCACGTGATATTGCTTTGAAGATGCTAACTAGCGTTTCATATTGTTCAAAATACTATTTATTTATTTTTGAATGAATCAAGCCCGTAGGTTCAAAATGCTAGTTGCCATAAGAGTAGAAGTAGGGCTTTGTTGAGCTTACCAAGGTGCATGACTGAACTAGAAAATTTAGTTACGACGCTAAAACTTAAAATACATAATTATTAATTTGTGATTAATGAAATTTAAATTCAAAATCTCTCAGGCACAAAATAAGATCTTAATCACAAACACACAATATTTTATGAGGGAGATTGAACTATATAAAATTTTTAAGGAAATGAAAATTCAATTAAATTTCAACCTATGTGATTAAAAGTTTCAAAATTATGGGGTGGCTTAGCACCCAGAGCTAATTATAGATCTTCCCCTAAGGTGTTTAGTGAGCTTAGCTCCAAAATTTATTATATTAATTTCAAATGACGAATTAAAATTGTTGAAACTTAATTCATAAGTTATGACTTTACATGCAAGTTTTTAAAATTTCCGAATTAATTTAGTATAAAGTCAAGTAGTCAAAATTAAAAAAAATATTAATTATTTTTTTAAAGAATTTTATTAATTAATTTTTTAAAGAATTTTATTAATTAACTTTAATTCAATAATTTGTTGAACTTTTTTTACGACTCGATCTTATACTAAATTAATTAAAAAAAATTACATGTAAATTCATCACTCATGAAATAGATGTATTTTAACGGTCTAAATTCATCATTTGAAGACAATTCAATTGGCTTCAGAGTTAAGCTCATCAAACCTCTTAATGGTCATGTTCGGCAACAAGGCTTTAGCCTCCTTAGAGTGGCTTTAGCTTTCTTAGTTGCTTAAGCTAGCCGAACAACAATTCCTTAGATAAGCTTAGAGCACCTTTCTTAAGCTTCCTTAGAGCAAATTCTTAAGCAAAAAAAAACATAGACTTAAGAAAAAGTGCCTCCTTAGAGCCTTTCTTTAGCATCTTTATACACTTAAGCTTCATTACTCTAAGCCTTTGTTAGCCGAACATCTCCTCCTCAGCACAGCTTAAACTCTTAAGCTGCAACACTCTAATCTTCGTTGCTGAACATGACCATTAAAAAAAAAAAAACTGGTTAAACCTTGAAATTAGTTAAGAACACCTTAGCTCTACTCCCTAACTTTAAAAAAAAAAAAAAAACTGGTTAAACCTTGAAATTAGTTAACTAGTTTTTTCAAAAGTGTAAGAACTGATTTAGCTAGTATAAATAATTCTTTTTTTAGTAAAGTTAGAGTCAAATCACCTAATTGTATTAGGGAGAGGGGGGTGTCCGATGGGCATCGGACCAAATACAGTTCGATGGGGGGTTTAAACCGTCAGATCTGCTTTAGGATTCGTGTGTACGGATTTTAAAGCAGACGCGAAATTGCGGGTGCAAATCCTAAAGCAGATCTGACGGTTTAAGCCCCCCATCGAACTGTATTTGGTCCGATGCCCATCGGACACCCCCCTCTCCCATTGTATTAATATCTATCGGAGATATCTCATTCGGATTCAAACCCCACCTTTTTATACGGAAAGCATTATCTTTCTCATCAGATCAAACAATTAATTCTCCGGTGTCAATGAAAATTCAGGGGCTAATTATACCCATTCAAATTTGAAGGACGAGTTTCATTTTTTTTGGTAATATTTAAAGATTAAATTGATGCAAATAAAAAATTAGAAATGAAGTTCAGGAAACGAAATTGTTTCAAACAAGTGAAACATTTTGATCAACACAAATGATGCATGTGTCTTCTGGGTTACTGGATCTGCACGTGCATTGGGCATGGGACAAGTCATGATGGTAATTGTCTGTTGGAGCCTTATTTAAATTACTCTGGTGTTAGTGTGTTACACTTGTTATAGATATACCAGCCGATTTTTTTATTTATATCAAAAAATAATATAAAATTTTAAAAAATAACAAAATGTTAGGTGTATTTTCAAAACTATCTAAACCGATTTTTTTTTTCCGTTTTTAGCACCAATTACTGGAAATTGATATCTAAAACCGGAAAAAAAAATTCTGATATCCAATTTCGAAAAACAAATTCCGGTTTTTAGTCCCAAAACCGGAAAAAAATTTTCCGAAAATAAAAATTTTCAATTTTTTATTTTTATAAAACTCATTTACATATATACAGGGATGGGCTACGCTATATACATATATTATAAAAAAAATTGACGTTTATAAATAAAATATTGATTGTTATATGTCTACCGTTGAATGAAAACTTAAACTGAATTTTTGAGACACTAAATGACGTTTTTTGAAATTATGATGCTTTGGATGCTCGGGGATTCCCCCCAGGGCGATGTTCGGATTCGTCTCGTCCCCCCCTTTCTGAAAAGTGGTCACACACCCAAATCTGACTTTCCTATTATGGCTGTTTAAAGTTTTTTCGAAAGCTGAAATTTGAAAATTCATAACTAACTGTAGAAAAATCCAAATAAATTGAAATTTGTGTCAATTCTGTGTATTTTTTAATGCTCTACATGTTGGTGTAATCACTTTTGCAGTTTGATCCCTGTATCAGTCCAAACTTATTGATTTACCAGCAGAGGTCAAATTTGATATACATATAAATTTTTTATTTATATCCAAAATTTTTTTTTTAATTTTTTTCTGGTCTTAACACCAATTACCGGAAAAATTTAGTGCCTCAAAAATTCAGTTTAAGTTTTCGCTCAACGGTAGACATACAACGATTGGTATTTTATTTATAAACGTCGTTTTTTTTTATAAACTCATTTTTTTTATAATATATGTAAATGAGTTTTATAAAAAAAATATTTCGGTTTGGGTAATTTTGAAAATACACTCAACGTTTGGTTATTTTTTAAAATTTTATATTATTTTTGGATATAAATAAAAAAATCGGTATACCAGGCAGTCAGGCACATAAGCAGCTCTTGTACATTACAATAATGTTTCCTCTTTGTATTATTTCTTTAATACAATATTTCATATCGTCGGTATGTATATTTGTTATTTATTTTGTTCTGGGAAAGTATACATTAATTTGTCAAAGAGGAGGTTGCACTGTTTCTATTTATGTCTCTATTTTCATATTGTAATAATATAAAACTTATAACTTAAATCTTAAAATAAACAATTATATATGAACATATTTTTTTTTTTTCTATGCACATGTAAAAAATTACAATGTTTTAATTTAGTTTAATTGGTATATATAGAGATGTGCATGTAGATAAAATAATATATATAAATCTAAAAAGTTTTTATTTTAATGTATAATTTTAAAATTTTCAATATAAAAAAATTAGAAAACTAAAGGCACGACGAAGATACAAAAATAGAGATACTTGAACCTTCATATTTTTCTTGTACGGTAATTTATATCATAGGTATATAATGTGTATATATATAGATGTTATATCATTTTGTTGTTGGCGAAGTATAACAAGAATTTATCATAATAACAGTGATCATGGGACCAATTAGCTTTTGGACCCTTGATGTATTAGTCAATATGTTACGGTTGCCGACTGTATGGATCCTATATAATGCACCTACTTTCCTAATGGTCACAAAATAAATTAAAAAATAGAAGCACATCATGATTCTTCTCCCCTTTCTTATTTGGACTACCTGCTCCCTTCTTCACGGTTAATACTAAATGAAAGGGAAGTCAAAGAAGCAAATAATTAATTTAATACCTTAGTTTCTCTACTATTTTTTCTTCTTCTAATATCAGTAGAGGTGATTAATGAGCGAGTTAATAAATGAACGAGTCGGAAATAAACAAGTTATGAGCGGCTCACGAGTTATGAGTACTAAAATGTAATAAATTAACATAATTCATTTAAATAAAATAGAATAAAAATCCAACAAAAATATAATCATATTATAAAAATCAACAGTATCATCAATACTTTAACAGTGATACTCAACAAATATAAAGCAGATTGATGTACTTCATTAAGATGTTGAACCATTGATACTCAACAAATGTAAAAGGTAACTCGTGAGCTATGATCAACTTAGCAATTATTTCTCTACACTTCAATTGATCACAACACCCATTCGGGTTCACATCAGGTATAGGACCATCAGGTTCGAATTTAAGAAGACATTTATTTCTACCTAGTGCCCTTTTTATTTTAGAACAAGTTTTAATGTGTCGTCCAAGAGATGTTGTGGGAGAAATTTGAATGTATGATGAAACTATGAATATTGCACAGGATTTAATGAGGCAAGGCTGATGCGATAGAAATTTATTTGGAATTGAATGTGGCAGAGATTAGATATGGCAAATCCTAAATGAGCGAGTTATGAGAGAGTTGGGGCATGCTCATGCTGACTCATTTATTAAATGAGCGAGTTTAAGTGAATTGATAAATGAGCGAGTTTAAGTGAGCATTTGATGAGCGAGTTATGAGCGGCTCACGAGTTATGAGCAATTTACTCACCGCTAATTCCCTAAATATTAGCATGGTTATAGGTGCAATTGGCCACTGTAGCTGAGTCTGATATAATTTTTACTAAACGAAGTTGATCATTACTAGTGGTATCTCATTTATTTTATTTAGAAGACAATATTTATCTATTTATTTCTGTAATTTTACATAAAACTTGTTTCTTGTTTACACCTTGTTTGGCACTTTCACCTATTCTTTTTATATCATACCTGTACTGAGTAACTGAGCCATTTAATTTAATCAAAATTAAATTATAAATTGCAAAACCACCTAATCTTGTCTTGGTGTCAGAACTCCCCACCCCGGTTCCAAGCCGGGCCATGATTTCCAAACTCAGGCCTACATTATTTAAATATTATTTTGTTGGCTCGAACTTGTTAATCACGATTCCAAGTTCCTGATCAGATCTACTACATTTTAATTTTGATTAAAGAAAAAAATTTTATGATGCAGTGCTCTAACTCTCCAAGTTCTCTTCTAAAATCTAAGTAATGCAATAGAGGAAAACCGATAACATACATTTTTTATTGGAAATGAGCCCAGTGAAGGCCCATATAAACAGAGCCGAACAAATTTTGGGCTTACATTGGATCAATAAGAAAAGGCCGAGACCCAAAATATATTGGACAGAGATCTCCTATATTATCAACAAAATCTTGGCCCTGATATAAATTCTTCACAGTGCATACTATATACACACACCATCATATAGAAGAACAAAAATTAAATAGTTACTCAATGATAAACACTTAAGTAATTAATTATCGAGATTAGAAAAAAGAAAGTAAAAAATAACATCTAGGTGAAAAAAAAAAAAAAAAAAAAACAATATCATAAAGGACAAAATAACATCAGATTACCAAATTGGATAAAGACCCTACCCCATCACTTTCTCATTTCTTAACCAAAAACAAAAACCCTGATTCTTTTTTATAATTAACCCTAATTAATTACCTAGGTAAAACTAATCTCAAAAGGAAAGACTAGCTTCTAGGTTGAGATTCTCTTTAACCTCCAATGGATTTGCTGTATCTCTTCTGATCTTTTTAACCTTTGCACTCTCTAATCCCTTATGAGCAAAACCATATAATTGAAGCACTTGATTATCTGCAAAATTGATTGCTCTCTCCATGCTAGTAATACATCGCTCGACCGGGTAATCTGCATAACTGCTACAAAGTTTGCACCCGACAAAATGCGTAACAAATGGCCACCTCTCGTCACCTAGACCGGGGTGATATTTCTCCATCATTTCTTCATATTTATCTACCAAGCCAGTCCAAAAACCATGCAGATAATAACTACTCTCTATGTAGACTTTGTCTATCCATTTCTCCTTTTGTGAGAGGAGAATGTATATGAGTGCAGATTGATCGTCTGCCTCGAAATCTGGCCGACCTTCTAGATACTCCGTAAGTATCTTCCCTGCTTCATTGCGCGTGGCACCTCTTGGACCCATTAGGGCCCACGTATCAAGCAAATCGAGTGACCACTGGCAATTACGTAACAAAAAGCTCCCCGTATTGAGTGCAATCCATGATTTCTGCTTGAAAAAGAGATCATGGTAACCATGTATTATTAGATTATGATCATCATAACGAGTCATTGGGATTTCAAATGCCATGTCGGTAAAGATTGCATCACTATCCATCCACCAGATCCACTCCACTTCTGGATGGGCAAGCATCAGTTTTCGGATCAATGGCAGCTTTGTCCAGTAGCCGGACATCTCTTGGTCCAAGTGCGCCATGTTGTATGCGATCTCTATGCCATGTAACCGTGCATAGTCAATCTTGTTCTTCACTGCCTTTAGCAAGTAATGATCTCCGATAGGCTGTTCACACGGGTTTGGAGTTGATCCGGTAACTAACAAGATCTGTGGTTTATTCGGGTCTGGACTGAAACCAGGATTAAAGCTGAGCCAGTTTCGTCTGTGCTGGTCCCAGTTGGTGACCTTCAGGCCAAGAGTGTAATTGGTTTTAACTGTTTCAGTCGAATTTGAGAGCGAACTGTTATATTCAACAGCTGGATCTGAATCTGGGTCTGAATCAGATCGGATTTCACGCAAGATACGGTCGATGTCTTCTAGCATGGCAGGGTCGGTTTGCTGAGAAGGGGATGGGAGGCCAAGAAGGGTGCTTAAGCCGACAGTACCACGTAGGACAAGAATGGTTACGATACCACATAACACGGTGATCTTTATGTTGTTGAATGTACGTCGGATCTTGCGGTTATGGCTGTTTCGGGACCCGTTTGTCATCGGGTGACCCTTCACTCCCATCCTTGCAAGTGTAGCAGTAGAAATGTATGTATATGTTTAGCCTAATTATGCCTCTTTGCTTAGGCAACACCTTATTTTCTATGCTTGTTTTGCTTAGGTTTGAGGTTTGAGGTTCTTTCTTTGTGACTGGAATCTGAAAGACTGTAATAGAAGCTTCAGAACTGAGTAGAAGGACATGAAATTTGCCAAGAAAATGTTTAAAAAACAAGTCAAGGGATCCATGGCTTAGAGATTCGCGTCAAGTTGACTAAATTGCTGCTTAGAGGCGCGCCTGATATGCATCCCTCTAAGATCCGTATTAAAATACAGATATTTCTTGTGCCTTATATGCATCCCTCTAAGATCCATATTAAAAAATACTAATGTTTCTTTTGTACAATTGCACCTGGAGCACTTCCTTAGCAAAATCTCAGTGAGAGCAAGTTGTTGGGGCCCATAAAAGGCGTAATGCAGGTACAGTGATACGGAGGTATGGTTGGTCCAGGGAATGGTTTCAGAATACACAGGAGGCCAGATTAGTAGGTCTCGGGTTAAACATTGCTTAATAAATGCGCGCAACTCCCCCGGCGTGATGCACGGCACGTGCACTCAGAAATTAAGAATTTAGTTAGCCGTCGGTGGTGAGCATAAGCAAATGAAGATTTGAGGTAATATTAATAATAATTAATATAATGTTCGTATTGACATATGAGAGCAATGAAAACCCAAGCAAACTTGAAGAATCTTCAAGTTATTTCGTTAATAGCCAGTTAGCCACGGTTCATTATTCTGTTGATTGAAAATTTTATGCGATCAATAAATAAAAAATAATTAAACGAAACTGATCAAACAATTAGATCAATTAAATTATTATGATTGAACTAAAACAGATTAAATTTTAATTTGGCTAACATAAATTATGATAAATATTTTAATTACAAGCAACATCACAATTACTAGCTTAATATTTTATATATGGACATCATGACATGTCATAATGACATTACATTTATCAATATTCATGTTCATTTAGTTTGTTAGTTTATTTGAGTTTCAATTATCATAATCACTGTCCACCGATAAACAAAAAATATAAATTTTAAATCAAACCGAATCATATAAATCAAACAAAACACAACCATTTAAGGCTGTCAGACTTGAACTTTCGAATAACATTCCAGCCACATGAAACCAGTTAATTAGGCCCTAACAAATATATTTGCATGGGATAAAGCCCAATTAGGCCCCAAAACTACTTGGCTAATACTTGATTCTCGGTGAAACCAAAGAAAACATGGTTTTCATTGCAGTACTGTGTTTCTAAAACACACAATCATATAATAATTGCCATCATCCCTGTACGAATGCTGGAAAAATAAAACCGTACAATCCTTGTTTCCAAAAGAACCAATTTCACTGAAAACTTTCGGCAAATTAAAAGAAACAACAATTTACAAGGCATCATGTGTCAAAATCCCATGTTTGCCATCGAATTAGAAAAAAAAATTTCCCACTAGTATAAAAGGACCCATATTAAATTCATATTAAAACCATATAATGAAAGTAACCCATTTGGAAAAACAGATTGGAGCTTCAACCAATAAACTATTTAAAGTACAACATCTCTGCCAAAACTTTAAAAACAAGTACAAGCAACAAACTACAAAACCACATTAAAATCACAACTTATCTGTTCATTGCATCATACTGACAAATCCAAAGCATTGTTTTCATCTAACAAAGTTAACTAGAGAACTAAAACAACTTTAATTGAAGAAAAACTCTTCCGAACCGCTTAGTCAAACAGACTGAAACCCATGTCCTGCAACAAGTCGAAAAAATTATACCAATCAGTCACTTGTTTTTCAAAGCAGTTTCAAATGGGTGAATTGATGTTAAGTTAGATGATCTCATGTCAGATCCTCCAAAACATCAGATTACATACGCCAACCATATTACGCTAAATTAAGAATTCAAGTTTGTCGAGTCAAAGATCTATTTGACCCCAGTAGGCAAGGAAACAAAACCAGATGTTACCAGGATTAACCCCCTATAATAGATATATGTACAGCAGTTCAGTTTGGTGTTTTTTGTATATCTTTGACTCGACAAACTTGAATTAACCCCCTATACTTGTAGGAACATCAAATGTTTCCATTTACACAGGCTGACAGTGGCAACCTCACAGTTCTAAGAGTAAACATGAGATAACATAAACAAAGGAGATAGAAAGAACGTACATCATCAGACTCCTCTTTCTCTTCAACCTTCTCTTCTTTCTTGGCCTCAGCAGCTGCTGGAGCAGCAGCACCACCTGCAGCAGGTGCAGCGGCAGCAACAGCAACACCTCCACCTGAGGGCACTGAAGCAAACTTCTCCCTACCAGCAGCGATAACCTCAGCTAGGTCCTTGCCTTTAAGCTCAGACAAAAGGAATTCTATCCTCTTCTTGTCAGACTCAGCTCCAACTATAATAATTTTAAAACAAAATAATGTTAATTGCCAAGTTTTAACCTTTTGAGTTTATACTGTAATAAGAAATCAAGTGAAGGTTTATAACCTGATTCGAGGATGCCCTCAATATCCTCACAAGAGGGGGAGGTGTTACCACCGAGAGCTAGCAGCAGGTAAGCAGCAATAACCTTCATCCTATGAAATTTAAATATACATTATCAGTAACAATCTCAACAGACAGAATTACATGTCTGAAAAGCACCATACGTAAAGATTATACCAAACAAACAAATACACATGATCATTTCACAGAATTGTTGTGAGACAAACGTATGATTATTTTTTACACATACTGATTTTCATAAACACTCCAGGTTCAGTTTCAAGTAACATTCCATGATTAGTGCGTACTGACAGAAATTAATTGCTAATTCTGGAGTTGATAACAAATCATTTATAACTAAAATACAGCATATAAAATCTACAGATGCATCTCGAGACAACAACATAGCATTTCGAAATTTATTTCGCATTTCAAAGCAGTCTAAGCATTTAAACCAAACTGGAATCGGTGCATATGTCCTACAATGCAAAAAAAGGTTGCAAATCGATTGAATCATAAGCTAACATATCTAAATACAACACATCGAAAACAGATACTAAATCTAGAACCAGGGGAAGCCACCGATCAACAAATCGTAATAACTAACGATTAATGAAGATTAAGATTATGTACCTGATGCGTGAGTGATTCGCTTGTGCTGGTGCCGCCGCTGAGGAGGAAGGGACGATATAAATATGAGATGTTAGGGTTCACGCCAGATGGAGGAAGTCCGCTTATATAGGGCCGTCCACATACCCAAATGAAACCCTAAGCGATTTGATCATCACTGGACGTACACGATTGATTAGTGATTGGGCTCGAAGAAAGAGGCCTCATATTCAGCCCAAATTGCGGCGAGATATTGGGTCGAGATTACTGATTAAAAAATTGGGTCTCATTCAATTAAAGCTGCGTTTTGTATTTTAGGCCGTGTGAGAGCAGCCGATATAAATACGTGTTGTGCCGTGCAGTGATTAGATACGTCATAACTCGAGTCACATACTATGATATGTTGTACCGTAACTAAATTTGGAGAAAAGACCACGACTCGTTAATGGTCATAGCACGCTGTGATCACACGTGTTGTATCCACTACAGCAGGAAAGACTATCAGAGACCGGTTTTCCGGTCTCTGATAGTCACGTCGCCGGTCGCTGATAGTCATTCCGGTCTCAGAAAGCCGATTCCGGTCGCTGATACTCCGGTCGCTGAAAGCATTGTTGCAGATACTCTTCTGATGACGTCACCGGTCGCTGAATGACGTAATCCGGTCGCTGATATTTTTTTTGCGACCAATTTTTTTGGTCGCTGTTATTTTTTGCTGACGTCGGGAAAAAGATATCGGCGACCGTGAATCGACGGTCTCTGATAGTTAAATCCGGTCGCTGATACTATTTTGTCAAATTTTTTTTTGTTATTTACTTTTCTGTCAGTTTTTTGGGTTTTTTTAATTTTACTTTTCTCAAAACATACACAATAGATCGATTCAATTGTAACGTCAAATATCATACAAAATTACATTTTTGATTTGAGATACAACAGTAATAATATCAACACAACAATTCTAATTTTGCCATAGTATCAATTACAATTTCCTCAAAATTCTCAAGTCATGAAATAAAAAAAAAGCACATATTCCTCAAAATTCTCAATTCTAATTTTCCCAAATTAAGCTAGCCTATTGTTATTTTGCACAATATCAAACACTCCCATTTAACAAAACAACACATATCAATGAATTTAATAAAGCCAGGAAAATCAACAACCCGCACTCAATCGATCAATACCCCAATTCATCACAAGAACTCACAATTTATCACATCTCGAGCAACAATCAATCAAGAAAAAGGGCTTGAAATTACCCGAAAAAGGCTCCAAATGCAAAAAAAGGCAGCAACAGTCGCTTCTCTATCAACAACATATGGTGCTGTTAAATCCTTCTGCACATAACCAATTTTCAATAGCAAATATTAATCTTACCAACAATTAACCAACAAATTGTTTGACACAGGGACAGAAGTGGAAATAAAAACATAAAATGCTGATTTTGCATTTCAAACAAGCCAACTTTGAAAATGCCTAATAAATAGCAGAAAAATGCTAAAAATATGAAATCAAGTTCTAGTTGTCAAACAATCATAGGTACCTCCTTCAATAGCATACTGGTACTGAACTGGTACTGGTACAATAAAAATCATAGGTACTGAACTGGTACCAGAATCAGAAAATACTGGTACAATAAAAATCATAGGTACTGAACTGGTACCAGAATCATAGGTACTGAACTGGTACTGGTACAATAAAAATCATAGGTACCTCCTTCAATAGGCCCCTAACCGTACCAGAATCAGAAAATACTGGTACTGAACTGGTACCAGTTATAATTTATATCAATAAAAATCATAGGTACCTCCTTCAATAGCATAAATGCGTTATTCTTGCATAATTAAGCTTTAGTACAGATAGCTGTACAAAACCCTAATTGTGAATAATTAAGCTTTAGTACCAGTTTTATACAGGAAAACCCTAATTGTACTAAAGCTTGATTTGGCATCTCGTAAAAATTGAAAGTTGTACTGATAAGAATAAAATTGAAAGTTTTATTGATAAGAATAAAAGAGTAAAATAGAAAATGAGAGAAATATGTATAGCTCTGAATTGTTAAACCTTGATTTTGTGATGGTGCAAGCTCTGAAATGTTAACTATTGGAGGCAAGCTTGACAATTCTGGACGGTAAGCTTGACGGTGACACGGAGACCTTTCCAGTCCTTAGCTTGTCTTTATGCTTACCTACATATTTATTTTGACAAAAATCAAGTTTCTAGTCTTCAAGTATTGAGAAACTTGATTGAATTGGTTTAAATAAATCACTGAATTGAATTGGTTTTCTGAAAGTATTTAATATATAATTAATAAGGTTACATATAACATTCTCATAAAAATTATCATAAAACATTATCCAAACACTAAATAAATCATCAAATTAAGTTAAAATGCTGTCAAATGTTATATCCTAGACAAGTAGAGTACCAGTACAGCTTAAATTCAATGAAAAATCTTCAAATTTAGTACCGACATCTCATTTTTCTGATGGTATTTGTACCAATTGCGGTACAGGGTGTTGATAGCTAAACCTAAATCAGTCTTTATGCCGAAATAAGAGTACCAACCATGCCTTTGGAGAATAACAATTTTTTTGCCGAAATACGAGCTCCTAAATCAATCGCAATCTGTCAATCTGTCAACAGCTAAACCAAACAATCGCTAAACCAAACAATCCAAATCTAGTGACAGAATCGCTAAATCAATTCAATTCAGTGAAATACCTGGAGAAGAGACAGTGATGCGCTGGGAGGACAGAGGCGACGGCGGACAGTGGAGAGAGGCACCGGAGGAGGGAGAGGCGCCGGAGGAGATAGAGGGTTCTCTCTCTAGCAGGATGGAGGGTTTCTCTGGCGGGATCAAGGGCTTCTCAGGTGCGCAGGATGGAGGGTTTTTTCTCTGGCGTGAGTGAGAGAGAAAGGATGGTCTGGCAAGAGAGGGTCTAGCGTGGGCAAGAGAGAGCGAGAGAGAGAGAGGTGCTGAGAGCCGTCGGTCTGAGGCGATCGATTTTGGAGAAGGGGTTGGGTTCCGATCAAAAATTGAAAAAGGGTTTGGGGTTCCGATTGGAGTTCTGCCGCGGAGAAGGAGATTCTGCCGCCCGCGCGTTTTATCTCAAAATTTCAGCGATAAAAAAAAAAAAAATTCAGCGACCGGTGTTGGCGCCGGTCGCTGATACCGGTCGCTAATACAGTTGGTCGCCAGAATTTGACTAAAAATCATTATTTTTGGGAAAAAATTAGCATCAGCGACCGGCGTCACCACCAGTCGCTAATACCGGTCGCTGATACTCTGTTTTGCTGTAGTGATCTAAGCGTGACCCTCACATTTATCACTTTTGATCATATTTAACTATTTATTTTTCATAATTTAAGTAGGTTTATTTAAAATTCACCATTAAATTAAGATCTAAATGTTCTTATCACAAGTGACCTTGTGTTGTGCTGTGATCATACTAGTTCGCGTGTTGCATCGTACCAATTTTCTGAATGAACATGGTATAGGATACGTGATCAGCACACGTGCCGTGGCGTATCTAGTCACGACACGAGGTGTTTTACATCTGTATCAGTGTTGTCCAGTCCTCGCGTTTCCAAAATCCAACTCTGCACAAGAGGGATTGAACTTGAACTCGGATCATTTGGACAGGACGAAGTAGGCTGCCATGTTTTAAAAGACATTATGACAAGTTGATTTGGTTAGCCTAATTGCTTCGTAATTAATACTGTCGATGAAACGGTTCAATTTGGTTTTAAAATTGCACAAAGGGATCAAAATTTGAGCAAAGAAAATGAAAGATACCGGTCAAAGCAATAAACTGCAAACTATGTTAATTATTTATTTATTAATATAAAGGAGCGATTCCTGCTAACAGACTCATATGCACATATGCACATATACCCTCTCTTGCATACACCCAATAGAAAAAAAAATGATCAGAGAACATGTGCTTAAATTTCAAGCATGGATAAGTTTACTTGGATTGAGGTGCATAAATTCGAGAGCTTGTGCCCTCAATTCCACTGGGTAATCTGCAACACATCCAATTCTCGGGCCGGCTCCAGTCGACCAACTACGGGCTAGCTGATGGCCGAGCTGATATGAATTCATTTCTTTCCTGGAGTTGATTCTCTTCAGTATTGTTTCCTGTGTTAATTCTCGAACTTGCTTCCCGGATGTTGATCTGTAAGTTCTTGAATTTGCTACATCTTTGATATTGACCGCACATGGTTTGGCGGTTTCTTCCTCAACCGTATTTTGTTGAGGTGTTTCAGGATCATGGGATTCAAGTGCTTGTTCCTGCTTTTCTTCCTCCTCATCATCGCCGTTAGACGATCTAATCACCTGTATGTTAAGCGATCAAGTAAATCAATGGAAACATTTACCAATGATATTAGACGGAATTAAATGATGTAGGTCACACAAAAACTACCTCGACTTCATTGATGTCTATGCCATTTTCTCGAAGAAAGTCTAAGAAATTGTCAATATTCTCATCTTTTGGACGATAGTGTCCACTGTGTGCTGAGATACACTGTGATCAGTCATGTTATTATTCAATTAAGAAAAGGATAATTCTAGCATATATCTAACTTTTATGGTACATTCATTTGATACCCTTAAAATATATATTCTTCAAATTAAAAGGTTAAAATTGTAAATGCATTATGCATTGTTCATTATTTAGATAGGTGTGTATCAAAAGTGAAGTTTGATAGGACATCCATCAAAAAGCAATTAAACTCAAACTGTTTGAAAATTTAAATTTGTTTGATTGAAGGCTAATTGACTTTCAAATTTGTTTAACTTCAATAGATATCCTATTTAACTAATATAAAATACGTCTATCATTAAAATTTTTCAGTTCAAACGGTAATATTGAAGATATCAATTAGATACAGAACAACAATTGGATACATGAAGTTTGAACTTGTTTAATTAGATTGATTTTGTACAAACAATTTTCACCTTAATGTAGCCATTATGGACTGTTAGTCTTCCAGCTGCTATAGTGGCGCCTCCTGCCAGGAAACTTGAGTGGTGAAAAGCGCCTTTCATTTTCTGAAGAATATAAAGAGGTTTTTAATTGGCATGAGCATGTAGTAAATTTAATAAAAATAAAAAGTATATTTTTGACGTATAAATTTGTGTGTGCATACCACTCCAGCGTAAATTTTCTTCGCGGAACTAACAACGAAGATCCATTTCTCCTCTTTGGAATCCTTTCTGGTGTCAAGAAACACTCGGCATTGCTTGTGAACAATTCTCCCCTCTTCAATTATGTATTCATAGTGCTCTCTCTCTTGCTGCATCAAATGTCAAGTTCTTACAAATCAACCACAGTATACTATTGAAATTGAAACCTCTTTAAACAAATAATTTTGTACATGCTATGAACAGAAGTATCCTGTGAACTTACAGGGCCAAGATATGTCACACACTGCTTCTTAAGTTTAGACCTGGGGCACTCTTTGAGATCAATATTACGGCCTTCACCTGCATCTAGCCTATTCATTACAACAATAACTCATAAATTAAAAATCCACCTGATCTAAACAGAGGTGAGTACAAGTATTACAACAACAGTGGAGGAAATTTATATTAATTTTGGTAGAATTAGAATTTGACAGTAAGACGGATATAACAATTAGAGAGTTTCAAATTACCAGTAGAAAAAAGGTTCATCGGATGAGCTATTGTACCATTCCTCATAGTAGAATTCGAGGTTGTGCCCATACCTATGTCGTGGATCGATCTATTTTAGCAAAATATTTCATTAATAAGGAGAAAGTAATCTGAAAATATTCAGCATAATCAGTAGTCTTGATATAATTTGAAATATTAAACATCTATAAGCCAGTCATTTTAACTTTGGATGAAGCTTGCTATAATTGAGAAAGTATATCAATCCCAAGATTTAATTCAATCCAAAGAAGTATGGATTTGGTAAGACCAGTACAGAATCAGTACGTCTTTGTTGTCAGCTCTGTGAACAAGATACAAAGAGGCCAAATAGTAATAACAAAAACTTACAGCTTCGATCCAGTGCTGAAATGCCAGTGTCCGAGCATGATCGCCTTCGCTTAAACCGTGACCAACCTGACCAAGTATACTCATCAAGCATTACCAAACCATACTCTTAAATTAAAAATATATATATATAGAGATGGGCTATGGTGCATTGCAATGCATGAACCCTTTTATGCATTGCATTCTAAATCATGGATTTAAAGTCCAAACGACCAATCCGAACCGTTCATCTTGTTCTTCATATTAATATGTACTTGGGGACCAAATTTTACATTTTTTGGAATTTTATTACTATTTATTAAGCAATTTTGAAAGTCGCTGATCTGATGGTCTAGAAAATTTTACTGTTTTTTACTGTTCACAGCAAAACAGCAATTTTCAAAAATGCTTAATAAATAGTAAAAAAAATTCCAAAAAATGTAAAATTTGGTCTCCAAGCACATTTCTATATGGATTAAACATCTAACGGTTCGGATCGGTCGTTTGGACTTTAAATCCGTGATTATAGTGCAATGCATAAGGGGGTTCATGCATTGCAATGCACCATAGCCCATCTATATATATATATAGAGAGAGAGAGAGAGAGAGAGAGATGGGCAATGGTGCATTGCAATGCATAGGCCATGGTGTGCATTGGACCATAAATCACCGATTCAAAGTCCAAATGACCGATCCAAACCGTTCATCTTATTCTCCATATTAATATGTGCTTGGAGACCAAATTTTACATTTTTTGGAATTTTTTTACTATTTATTAAGCCACTTTGAAAATCGCTGATCCAACGGTGACTGTTTAGAACAGTAAAATCAGAAGCCACCGTTGGATCAGCGATTTTCAAAATGACTTAATAAATAGTAAAAAAATTCCAAAAAATGTAAAATTTGGTCTCCAAGCACATATTAATATGGAGAACAAGATGAACGGTTTGGATCGGTCATTTGGACTTTGAATCGGTGATTTATGGTCCAATGCACACCATGGCCTATGCATTGCAATGCACCATAGCCCATATATATATATATATAGAGAGAGAGAGAGAGAATGGCTAAGCTCAAATCGTTTGTTCCTGGGCTCAGGAACAAACGATTGGGTTCTCCAATTTCCGAAGTTCAAACGGCCGATCCAAACCGTTAGATGTTTAATCTATATTAAAATGTGCTTGGAGACCAAATTTCATATTTTTTGGAATTTTTTTACTATTTATTAAGAGGGTTTGAAAGTTGCTGTTTTTATTAAAATTCTGCACCATAAAAAAACATCGACTTTCAAACCCTCTTAATAAATAGTAAAAAAATTCCAAAAAATATAAAATTTTGTCTCCAAGTACATTTTAATATAGATTAAACATCTAACGGTTTGGATCGGCCGTTTGAACTTCGGAAATTGGAGAACCCAATCGTTTGTTCCTGAGCCCAGGAACAAACGATTTGAGCTTAGCCACTCTCTCTCTATATATATATTAAAGAGGATAGGACTGAATGAAAACCCAACCTTTGAAGCATTGATAGCGACACGTGACCACCTAGACGCAACATGCTCTCGATGGATGTGATCAAAGAATGATATCGTGTTGTGGTTCAACCGCGCATAGTCCAATGCTTGCCACCTTCATTCCACCAAATTATCAAGTTATATCAAATTACTCACTTTGACTTTGTTTCCCAAGAATTCGGCACAGCTTAAGTTTTTTTCTATAATTTGTGAATAATATATGAATTGCTATTTTACTTGGGTCTCACGGGCAAACTAATGAGCAACGGTTATAGACTTCTGGGTACTGTATGTTTGGAATTCATATCATAAGGTAACAGAAGCATGACAAAAATTACAAAAAAGAGAGGTAAAAAGTAGATTAAGTGAAAATTAAAGTAGGACTATTTATAAAAGAATCACAGACCAAAACTCTTCGGCGACGACGGCAGAGTCGGCTAACCGACGCCTGGTTCGGTAACTTCGGTACACCTTCTGTACCTTCCGTGCTGCATTCACCTCGGCCGGGCCACGTGGCTCATTTTCCACCGTTCGATTTGGCGCTTCTTCATCTATTCCATCACCTTCCAATTCCATCGGAGAGATTTCAGACCGCGAACAGACATTGAATATAAATTTGGCCAGGAACATCTAATCTAATCTACTGCAGCTTACAATGGCGCTTACAACTGCGATTTGAAAAATGAAAATGAAGAAGGGAAACTTTAAACAGCTCGCGTTAGTTGTTGTTTATATTATTAGCTTCTGGAAAGGTTGAGGCGATGGGGGATTTTTTTTTGTAGTTTTGGAGGAAAACAAAAAAGACAATGCGAGCAATGAGAAACAAATAAAGCAGATAAAGACAAAACTATAGAGGAAAGAACGTTAATTATTGATCTGTATACAGTAAATGAAGGCTGTAATTTATGTGTTCGGCTTGTTCTCCAAATGGCATTTCGGCATTTGTTGAATAATTCAATTGTTTTAGATCAATTGTCCTTAATTGGTATGGCCAGTAAGTTGCCCCTGTAACCTAACCTGTCCGTATTGTTTCATTTTCACCAGAAATAGTCATATCTTGAACAAATGAATCAAATCTACCAACTTCGAATTACTTAATTATTTGTAAAGCTGGACGTGTTTCCGTTATCATTTATAATCCGTTAGAAGATAATTTTTCAAAATAAAATTATATAATATAAAATATATTTGTATGGAGAGGATATATGATACATTAATGCTTATACTTTACAAAATTTTCATAATACAAATAAACTATATTCAATATTAATTTTTTTTGAATTTTTTTCATCAAAAGCACAAATTAAAATGTTTTTTTTTTAAATCTTTGTAGAGAGCACAAAATCATAAACAAGACTCGAACTCTCAATCTTTGAGTAACCACAATTTTAAGAATTTTTTTTTGACATATTGTGTGCTACCGTCCCAACTCCACAAATTAGAATGTCAATAATGCTTTTTATCCGTTTCGTCGATCCGTACCATATTCGAAAAGGCGGATAAGAATAAGATTTTTTTTTCGTTAACTTTTCAAGTACGGATAAGAATAAAAATATTTTGTATTGCTACGACATATACATTTATGAAAATATTTTCATCCAATCCGTATCGTGTCCGTTAACACTCCAGAGTGGAATAAGTTAGGTTTATATAATATTCATTTTTACATTAATTTTTTACAAAATTGATACTTAATTTGTACATACTTCTCACTGTGACGAGACGAGAATATAATTTCCACCAATAACATTCAGTTCGCCCGTATAATTTACATGGGTTTAAGCTTTTCAGATAGTTTTCTATTTTTATACCACTTGTTACTATTTTACCCGACTTAATTACAACCTAGAGTCTCGGACATCTTTTATTAAAAAGGATACCAGAAAAGTTTAGTAATTCCATCTAAAATAATTAAAATTGATGATAATGTTGATAATACATTTTGGGTTTAGACTTTGGCTAATCTAGTCCACCCACACACCCAACCTAATCTGTTGTACCCCGATTGTGATGTGGACAGTTTTCAATACGGGTTTGGTCGTTGCCTAATAACCTGTTCATGTTTGGTTGGATTGTGAATCTTTTTTTAAAATCTATCTTAAATCTCATTCGCCCATATCTGATAATGCACCACGTGTCTCTCTAATAGCATCACCATTAGTCAATGATGCACCACGTACTTCATTAAAATATATCTTAATCCCATCTGCCCATTTTAAAAATCTATCTTAATCCCATTAGTCAAATAGATATTAAAATGTAAATAATTACTCTATAACACGATTATAATGATTAAAAAGTTTTATGCCCGCTGCTGCGTATATCTTTAAATAATTATTTGTATTTTAAGTTGTTCCAAATTTTTAGTAAAAAAAATGCTATTTAGTCAAGTACAACTTAAATGTTTTACATTAAGTATTTATTCCTGAAGTGAAAATTTGTTTTTGATCCAACTTTTAGTTTTTACTGCTTAATTATCCTTTCCATATTTTATTTTGCATGTCCCTAACTTCAGTTGTAACATCCTTAAAAATAAAGCTAAAATAATAAGGTATATTCTTAGGACTTCAATCAAAATTATAATCCCAATTTATATAAAAATCGTATGTAAAAAAGTAGATTAGTTGAATGGGTTTAAGAATGAGTCGGTCTGGATGAATTTCCAATATGTATAATTTATTCATCCGAAATAATCAATATTATTTTTTTCTCTCTCAAGGCTCCTAAGTCCTAACTAAAAAGAAATTTTCATCTCATTTCAGTTTTTGGTGGAATTCCACTTGTAATCACTAATCTCTGGTCTCTTGCATTGCGAAAGATGACCCACCTTAACACCCACTTAATATATTTACTTGATGTAATATTTCTACTTCTTTCTCCACAAAAAGAAGTTTTTAAAGTTCGAACTTTATATTGTCGTATTTTTTCTATATTTAGCTACCTATTATAATTTTTTTTAATAGAGTTAAAATGTCCCAGTATTTCATGCTCCAAACGAGCCTTAAAATCTGGAGCCTCCAATCAGTTTGCGTACATCAGATACGAATAGTATTTTAATTTTTTAAATATATGCATATGGATACAAATATAGATAACTATATGTATCCGTATTTTTTTCATCTATTTTTTTTTAGAATTATATATGCATAGAGAGTAATATATTTTTTTTGTTAGTACCTTTTGATTAAAAATATAATTATATTGGTAATCAATATCCGTTAATGAGACATATATTTTATGTTGAAGTTACAAGCTAATACGTACAACAAGGTTCACATTTGATCCAAAAAAATGAAGAAGAAAATCAAGCAATAATTAAATTATATTTTTCTTCTTTGTTATTTGATTTGTTTCTTAGTTGTTTGTATGGAAAGATATATTGTTAGAATAGAAAAAATGAAAAAAAAGGAAGAGATTTGTATCCAGCTAGAGGCGCAGGGGCTAGCATATATTTCAGCTCTTGGTCTCTCTGAAAAAAGCATGTAAGAAAACAAAATATATTTGATTGAAATAAACAAAATACATTTGGCTCTTGGTCTCTTTGTTATATTATTATAATAATTTTGACATGGTATCAGAGCAGTGATCGATCCGAAAACCTCAACATTCCAAAACCTCACCAATAATCTCTTTCTTTTATCATGAGTGAACCTGAAGCTAGTTCTTACTCCTTACGAGATAAGAACACAACAGCATTGTTGAAAAAATTAACCCAACTTGTTGCACTACAACAAACCCAAAAAAATTTCATTCAACTCGCTGGTGTGAATTCGGCTCAACTAGAAACAGGTTTTCAGCAAGGGATTCATGGTGCAGTTCAGGCCAAAACCAGCAATGGGTCTGGATCTATTGCCCTTCATACTGCAGGTTGTTCCAGCAACTCGAGTAACAAAGAATGGGTCATTGACTCAGGAGCTTCCGAGTTCTGACCACATGACATATTATGAAAAAGATTTTATGGTGAGAAAGAAAACAAAAAAGGATGATATTTTTAATGCCAATGGAATCGCGTATCCGGTAAACGGGGCAGGAGATGTACAGATTTCTAAAACTCTTATTCTTAAAAACACCTTGATAGTGCCATCTTTATCTACAAAATTGATTTCTATTGGACAATTAACAGAAGAACAAAATTGTGTAGCTCTCATGTTTCCCAATCATTGTATTTTTCAGGATATCCTCACCAAGGAGATCATTGGCCGTGGTACTAAGCGAGATGAATTGTATTACTCGGAGGAGATGAAGACTGAAAACTCATTTCTGTCAAAAACCGATTCAAAACAACTGAGAGAGCAAGTTTTGTTATGGCAGGAGATTAGGGCATCCCTCGTTTGGGTACATGAGAAAACTCTCACCTTATTTATTTTCTGGTTTAAATGAATAATTGGTTTGTGAAACTTGTATTAAGGCTAAAAGTCATCGTACAACTTATCTTGATAGTTATCATAAAAACCTTCTTCCTTTTGATTTAGTTCATACCTATGTTACTCGGATACGTTGACTTAGGCACCGTACCCGTATCGAATACGTATCAGATACATATCGGATACCGATACACGTCCGATACGGCCACAATACGTATCTGATACGCCAACTGGCGTATCGAATGACGTGGCGTATCTCTAAACTGCTAGATACGGTCACGATACGCATTGACTCGTATTCAATACGTCTGTTTCAGCGAGATACGGGCGGGATATGTGCCTGTGATCAGCAAACCCGCGAGCCGCGTCGTGGACCAGTCCGGCCGTGTGAACCACGCCCGTGGACACCAGCCCGAGCGTGTGGACCGCGCCAGTGGACCGGAGCAGATTTTTTTTTTTCTGCTCCAAGCTGGGTTCGAACTTGGGACCTCCCAAGTGTGGGTCAAAAGCTTTAACCACTACACTAGAGCATCACATTTGACAAGATCTAGTCAATATAATATTTATCTTAAACTTTCATGAAGTCTTTATTTTTCTACAAATTTGATTTAAGTTATAATTATCTAAATACAATATATAAATTAATTAAAAATAATATATATAATAGACGTATCGTATCTTATATTTTTCAAAATTACCGTATCGCCGTACCCGTGTCATATCCGATACGATACCCGTATCCGTATCCATGCAACATAGGTTCATACTGATGTTTGGGGACCATCCCCGGTTGTCTCAAAGTCCGATTGTCGATGGTTTATTCTTTTTACCGATGACTGTACACGGATGACATGACTTTATTTACTCAAAACTAAGGATGAAGTAACGAAAGTATTTCAAGATTTTTTTAACATGATAAAAACTCAGTTTGAAAAAGAGATAAAAGTTGTTAGAAGTGGTAATGGGACAGAATATGTAAATAAAAAATTACATAATTTCATTAAAGATAAAGGGATTATACATGAGACCTTATGTGTGGGAACCCCTCAACAAAATATAGGAAAGAGGAAAAATAGGCATATTCTTGAAACCGCTTGGTCAATATTGTTTGAGAGTAATATGCCCCCGATTTTTTGGGATAATGCTGTATCGTTTGTGTACACCAACCCGAGTACATGATTACAAAACTCATCTTCAAATGTTATCATCTCATATTAGAATTCCATCTATTTTAAATTTACCTCCTAAAATTTTCGGATGCATTGCATATGTGCATGTTCAAAAGAATTTTCGGTCCAAATTAGAACCTTGTGCACAAAAATGTGTTTTTTTGGGATTCGGTACACATCAAAAATGATATAAATGTTATAATCCAAACACAAGAAAATTCTTTACAACTATGGATGTCACATTTTTAGAAGGTGAATATTTTTTTAAACAAACCGAAAGTCCAATTTAGGAGGAGAATCGGGTAGAATTGGATTTCTCTGATTTATATTTCTTAAGCTGTCATGCTGAAATCAACCTATTGCCGAAAATGCAAATACACCTACTGCCTAAAATCAATTCCCTACCTCAAATATACCTTCTGCCGAAAATCCACTTACTGTTGAATCTGAATATGAAAATCAAGCAATAAATATGCACCCTGCTCCTCATGAAAATCAACCAAATCAAAATATTACCGAATTTGGAAATCAACCAAATCAGATTCATGACCCTGCTCCTCATAAAAATCAACCAAATCAAAATATTACCGAATTTGGAAATCAACCAAATCATATTCATGACCCAACCCGGGTCATCCAAACAAATCCAATTCGGGTCATCCAACCTGACCCAATACGGGTTATTTGTTACACCAAAAAGGTATAGTCCAAAGTTTCAGTATAATCAAGATGTACTTTTATCCCTAAATACACTTTTGGTTCAGATTGCAAGTATACAATCCTACTGCGTAGTATATTATCGGGTATCGATCCACAGAGAGTATGGTTAAAAGCTAGGTTTTGTACTTTGTCAATTAATTTCAGAAAATAAAAGAAAGTAAAGTGCAATAAAAGTAAATGGGGGGTTGTTCTAACAATTCCTAAGTTTTGGGTTCAATACCCGAGAGAGAGGAATTTAAAATAATTAAAGTAAATAAATGGAAGAAAGATTGGTTTGCTTTCTAGTTGAGAAGATCTAGTTGTATTCGGTCTACAATCCCTTGTTAACTCTATCTATTCGGTATTTGTTTAGGTTCATGTATGATTTGATGAGGTTTTTAACATAATATATCATTAAGAGTCACTTTCGTGAATTAATTACGTGTCTAAGTAATTCGGACTTCACGATTAGGTCCTTCACTTAGCTACTTAGACCCATTGAGCTCTTGTTAGTCTCTCCTCTCCTCAAATATTGGTACTTCACAATTAAGTCCATCATACCAATACCCGATTCGATTTGAGATGTCCTAATTAGGGTTTGGCTTCACGGTTAGGTCCTTCACCAAGTTCATAACCTTAATTTCTATAGTTCCGGCTTAGATTACAAATTTGTTAGATCCTAATCCAAATCTAGGGTATTTGCATTCATAATTTGGTACTATCCTATTGATCCTAGTCAATTTTGGGTCTTTCGAATCCAAAACGGGATAACTACAATTCAAGTACTAATTATGTAATTAACACAAATGATAAATCATAGAAATTAACATCAAATCCCATAGAAACAATCATAAAAAAAACAAATAACCGAATAAAATACAATTAAACAAGTTCATGCATTGACCTAGACCCCTAGAGAGAGATCTACTCCCTCATGGAGAGATCAATTACAAAAGTTGGCAAAAATAAGAAGAAATGAAATAAAGAAATGATTACATTCTTTATTGGATCAAAACTCTCAATCTTGCTGACTTCTTACTCGAATCTCCTTCTTCTCCTTCCTTGAAAAGTTTTCCTTGGCTGCAGAATTTTACGCTAAGTGTGTATTTCCTTGGAAATGGACATGCACCAAGTGGTGAGAGAGAGATGAGAATTGATGATGTTTTGAATGGAAATGAACCTCCTCTTTTATAGCCAAGGACCATATCCAATTAAGAGGCTAGGAAGTGGAGTTAGTGGGTGCTATATTTGGATTATTTCACCAGGATGCCTTGTCCAAGTTTAGCTGTAAAAACGTGTCCTTGGTGCGCCAAAAATAGAAACCGTGTTGAAAACGTGTAATTTTGGCTTTCTGAGAGTTTAGTACGTCCGACTGACTCTAAATTTCATTTTTTTTAGTTTCTCATATTGTAGATCTTCTTCCTAGCTTTTCAAAAAGTGGTCGTATGTCCAAAACGGAGTTACGAGTCAAAAGTTATGGCTATTTTAAGTTCAGGCTCCAGTTATGCGTTCTGCTACAGTGCGGCCAGGCCACCCGCACTGGGCTCAGATTTTTCTGTGCGTCCAGATTTCGCCCGCATCGAAATCCGTGCGTTCGCACGGATTTTGATAAATAGCTTATTATACATTTTTAAAATTGGCGCGCGTCCAGAAATCCATCTAAGTACTTAGTGTGGCTGTATCGCAAACTGTGCATCCGCACTGGGCATTTTTCCTTTGTTTTCTTCATTTTCTGCAAATTAAAACCAAACAAACGCAGTAACTTGATCATAGGTGTATTCTATTCACTTTATATTCGAAATACAAGATATTTGGTGTTATTTCGTGATAAAAATCAGATCGAATATGTATATAATTTAGGCCTATCATTATCCAAACTGAACCGAATTTCTGGACAGAGCTAAATGATGCAGTAATACAATCCGACCAAGTATCACATGGGCCAAGATCTCCTGAGGATATTCCAGAGGTAAGTGCTCCTAACACTCTCTGTAAATTACCATATAGAAATAACCGAGGAAAACCATCAAAATGGTACGTTCCGGAAGATGGAACAAGTGAGGAAGTAAGATATCCCATTGCTAATTATACAACCACTGAAAAATTGTTAGAACTTTTGAAAGCCTTTGTGAACCAAATATCTTCGGTAAATGTACCAGAAAAAATAGAAGAAGCGTTAAAAGACCATAATTGGGTAAAAGCAATGAAAGAAGAAATGGATGCATTAGAGAAGAATGATACTTAAAAATTAGTAACATTATCAGAAGGGAAGAAAACAGTCGGGTGCAAATGGGTATATACTATAAAATACAATGCAGAGGAAAAAATTGAGAGACACAAAGCAAGATTAGTTGCAAAAGGATATACACAAACGTATGGTGTTGATTTTGAAGGATGTGTGTTTTGAAAGTTATCTTTTAATAATAATTTATGTGTTGTTCATGATTTTATTACGAATATTATTATTCTTGTTCCTTGAGATTTATATGTTATATCTTTGGAAGTATTCAAGAAGATGCTCTTGGTCTTGAATTATAGAACTCCTAAGATGACAAACATTTAATCACTAAATAAGTTCACAATCGTGGTAATTAAGGAGGAACATTAATTACCGAGGGAGATTGTCATGTAGATTAAAGTACATTGAAGTTCTATAAATGTTGATAAAGGATTATTATTTAATTACATGAATATATAAAATGTGTATTTTATATATTGAACATGACCTAAATGAATGGAACATTATATGGATTGTGTTTTGTGTCATTAATGTTTCCATTGTGTCTTTAAAATCTTAGATATGAGATGTGTAGGTTTTTCACATGAGAAGCATATAATGTGATTGCTATTTAAATACTATCTTATGATAGGAATAAAATAGCAGTTCGTTGTGTACAACTTGTGCTGGAGAAATCTATATGTTAATATTATTATTGTCCCTCAATTTGAGTTGTGATATTACTGGGCCCCTTGGTAAAGTGGAATTATATCGCATGCAATATAACTGATGTAGTTATAATTATAATTCACTTGAGAGACCAAGAAAACGAATATAATGCAAAAATGACACGATCCTATTTTGCATATTATTCATAATATTATGTGACAATGATAGACACAAAATTAGTGGATTGAGTAAATGATTACTATGTCGTTTGGATAACTATAATGTAATGATAGAACCTCTTATAGTCAATAATATAAAGTTTTATATTATTGCCAAGATGACATAGATCCTCTATACGGTTACACCAACTGAAGAGAAACAACAAGTATTTTACATTTTATAATGATGTATAAGATAAAATACATGTGATGAAATGCTAAAATAAAATGTCATAATATGACATGCTTAGACCATAAATAAATTGATGAAGTTATGCAAATATTATTTGGTATAATGTTTGAATACATTATAAGAATAATATAAATATTGTATAATAGAATAACATGAATAATATTATTTGTTCATAAATTAATTTATTGAACCAACCATAAGATGAAATTAAAGAGAGCATGAGATGGCTAAACAAGGCTAGTGGCATTTGTGTAATTGATTCAAACCTTACACAAAGGGTTGCCTTAACCCTTGCCGATTAAAGGGGACTCATTTAGGAGAAAAATATGCTAATTTTCTGCCTATAACACTTGCCAAAATCAGTCCCTTTGAGCAGCCACGTTTTTCCTTCTCCTTGATCGAAAGTTGAGAAGCTTGCTCTCTCATCTTCTCTTGTTAGGTTTAGCCACCAAGAAATCAAATAGTTTGTTGATTTAAAGATTAAGAGGTGGTTGTATCTAAGCCTTGAACTCCACATCCATCTATCTAAGAGGTGTGGTAGTTCGTTGTTTAGGTTCAAGGTGAACCAAGAGGTGCTTCTAAGAGAATGGCAGTTCCAAGAGATCTAGAAGAGAAATCGACTTCCCTCTAACAAGAGATTTGACAATCTCTTTAGGTATAAATTATTATCTCCTCTTTTATAAGAAATGAATAAATTTATTTATTTTTATTTAGTACACATTAGGTGCTTAATGAAACTATTAAGAAGTTTCTTGTTTGCTATTGTCATATAAATAACGTCCTTTGTGTTGGGTTTCGAGGAACGGTTCAAACCCATTTAATTAGCTTAAGTTGCGGAAAGAGTAAAACAAAAATTTTTACATCTAACTTAACCTACGGATTAAATGAATCAAGAAGATTCGTTTAATCCTATTTACAGATCTACTCCATAATTGATTTTCTAAAGCATTAAATCTATTTACAAATTAAATAGATTAATATAACAATTTATACCTTGATTCCAAATCTCAGTTGGAATGCAGACCGAGCGAGTAGAGTCTCACCAGGGATGGAATCGACTCGCAGTATCACACGTGTGATACCTCTATTGGTTATCCACCAGGACTAACCGGAGAGCGATTTACTTCTTCTGCCAGAAATACCGTAAACCGCGGAATTCTGCAGAAACACTATTCACCGAAATAGGGACAGATTAAATATATTTAAGACTCCAAGTTATTCAGTTTCACTTAAAAAGCAAAACACGAAATACCGCAGAGTTTGCAAAAATATATTTTTCTGAATCTCGTAATAACCGAAATCAGGGAAGAGAGAAAAACCGATTAACAAAGTAATCAGATTAACATGTGAATTAGCAAATTTTCTCTCTACCCTCACCCCTCTATTTATAGTGTTTTGAGGAGGTTCGCAAAAGACCAAAATACCCCTCAAAACAAATCTATTTACCAAAAGCCCTTGACACCTCATCCTTTAATATGTGAAAAGACCAAAATACCCCTTCCACACCCTTCCACACTCTTCTCCATGTTTCTACACCCCTAAGGTGTCATGCAAGGTGGCATAGGTGTGAAATGACCATTTTGCCCTTGGCCCATTAAGGCATGAATAGTAAAAGGATTTGATTTTGGGCTTTGACTTTGGGCCTTTATTTTTAATTAAGGCTTTGATTATTTTGGGCTTTTAAACCCATAATTCAAATCCATAATTAACAATTAAAATTCCAAATCATATATATATAATTGTCATGTACAATTATATTTCTTTTCGGTTATTGTTCGGTAACTTTTATACAACGTAACGTGTACGTTTATAAATTAACTGTTGTTTCTGCTTGTCATTCTAAATGACATTTATAATTTAATTATATCACGTATAATTAATTATAACCATCTTAATATTAATTATAATCAATTTATAATTAATCAGTAAGATTCTCCGAGTAGCTCCTATATGGTGTGACCCAATAGGATCTGTGTTATGTTGGTAAACAGAGTTAAAACTGTTTTAACTTCTGTTAGTCATGGGTGGCATCTGGCAACACATCATGACCATCCAATTACACAGATGATGCTGTACTGTACAATATCACGATCCAGTAAACAATTTACTTGTGTCAGTTCTTCTGTCTCCTTGTTAACTGTATCTTTTCTTGATCTTGAGTAGATTATCAAATATAATTACTCTTGTAATTATACCGCATGCAGATAATCTAACTCTATCAAGGGGCCCAGTGATGCTATAGCTCGTATAGAGATACGAGGGACAAATAGTATTATTGGCAGACTATCACTTCCTCAGCTAAGTTATATATATGGAAATGCTACCGTTATGGCTGCTTTTTACGGACAGCGTTAGATAACACTTACTCATATATATTTCTTAGTGGGAACGATAAATACCTCATACTGTAGAACTTTGACACTGAATGAAAACATTAATGACACGAACACAATTCTATTTAATGTTTCATTCGGGGTCTGTCAAATACCATGTTCCTAAAACATGTATCTATGTGATTAAAATGACATCTCGTGTCAAGTGGTTTGTAAAACTTAACCATCTTTTAATCCACATACTAACCTTATAGCGGTAATTAGTGTTCCTGCTAATTACCTTGGTCAGTGACCTTTTAAGAGTATATATCATCTATATTATGGAGTTTCACAATTTCAGTCATGAACTCGAAATGATCCATAAATGCAATAATACTCAAGGCAACAAAATGATATATAAATAAACATTCAATTCATGAACAAAGCTTTATGATTAATTTATCGTATTATTGACTTCTAGATTATTACAAACTAACACTTTGTGTATTGAGCCAAGTGACAATAGAAAAAATTTTAAATTCTCACCACATAGGCATACACATGAAATCCCTACAGATTTTCAGGAAACATTCTCACCCGTTGCAAAACTAAATTATGTTCGAGTTCTTTTATCTCTTGCAGCAAATCTAGACTGGCCACTACATCAATTTGATGTTAAAAATGCATTTTTGCATGGTGATCTGAAGGAGGAGATTTACATGGATATCCCACCTGGATATTGGTACCCGGAAACAACTACGAAAGTATGTAAGTTGGAGAGAGCACTCTATGGGTTGAAACAATCACCAAGAGCATGGTTCGGTCGATTTTGTCAGGCAATGAAAGATTATGGGTATACCCAGAGTGAATCTGATCACACGATGTTCTTTAAGAAATGTCGAGGTAAGATATTTGTGTTAATAATTTATGTTGATGATATGATTATTACAGGAGATGATCATATGGAGATAAAAGAATTAGAAACTAGATTGTCAAAAGAATTTGAAATGAAAAATTTGGGTGGTTTGAAATATTTTCTTGGAATAGAAGTATCACGCAACAAAGAAGGTATATTTCTCTCTCAAAGAAGGTACTGAAGTTGGGATGATAGATTGTAAACCAGCCGATACACCCATGGTTCAAAATTTGAAACTGAACATAGACCCAGATGGAAAATCCGAAAATAAGGAAAGGTATCAGAAATTGGTTGGAAAATTAATTTATTTGTCTCATACTAGACCTGACATAGCTTATGCAGTGAGTGTTGTTAGTTGATTTATGCATTCTCCAAGCAGAGAGCACATGGAGGCAGTAGTAAGAATCCTGAGGTATCTGAAGGGTGCACCTGGAAGAGGAATATCTTTTAAAAAAAACCAACACATGAATATAACCGGTTACTGTGATGCTGACTGGGCTGGATGTGTGGTTGATAGAAGATCTACCGCTGGATATTTAACCTTTGTAGGTGGAAACTTGGTAACCTGGAAGAGTAAAAAACAAAATGTAGTGACACTCTCCAGTGCTGAGGCTGAATTTCGAGGAATGGTGAAAGATATTTGTGAACTGTTGTTGTTGAGAAAACTACTAACAGAATTAGGCTTTGAACCTTATGCTGAAATGAAACTTTTTTGTAATAATAAAGCTGCTATAGATATATCTCATAATCCAGTGCAGCATGACAGAACAAAATATATTGAAGTGGATAGACATTTCATGAAAGAGAAATTAGACTCAAATATTATTTCAATGCCATTTGCAAGATCACACAAACAGTTGGCAGATATGCTCACAAAGGCGATATCAAGCAGGGCATTCGATGAATCTCTATCTAAACTCGGTATGACAGATATCTACGTATGAGCTTGAAGGAGGGTGTTGAAGTTACAAGCTAATACGTACAACAAGGTTCACATTTGATCCAGAAGAAAATGAAGAAGGAAATCAAGCAATAATTAAATTATATTTTCCTTCTTTGTTATTTGATTTGTTTCTTAGTTGTTTGTATGGAAAGATATATTGTTAGAATAGAAAGAATGAAAAAAAGAAGGAAGAGATTTGTATCCAGGCACAGGGGCTAACATATATTTCGGCTCTTGGTCTCTCTGAAAAAAGCATGTAAGAAAACAAAATATATTTGATTGAAATAAACAAAGGAAGGGAAAGAAGATTTATGGGAATGATTGTGTTCTTGTTCTTTGTTATATTATTCTAATAATTTTGACATTTTATAATGACATAACAAATTTAATATGAAAAAATTATTTTGTTCATCATAATAATTAAATATTTGAATTACATCTTTATACATGCTATTTTTATTTTCTAATAAAAATAATTTATTAAATAGAGTAGAACTAGGGTGTTCTTAAGTTCACCAAGCCCTTTGGTGAACTCAAGTCTAAAATCCGTCAAATCGGCTTCAAATGACGAATCCGAACCGTTGAAACTCGCTTACCTTACGAGTGATGCGTCTACACGTGACAATTTTAAACATTCGAATTAATTTAATTTAAAGTCAATTAGTCAAAATTAGAAGGTTAATAAATTAATTTTAATGCATTCATTTTTTGAACATTTTTTGACCGCTTGACTTTAAACTAAATTAATTTGAATGTTTAAAATTTTCACATGTAGACTCATCACTCGTAAGATAGGTGGGTTTCAACGGTTCGAATTCGTCATTTGAAACCGATTTGACAAATTTTAAACTTGAATTCACCAACAGAGTTGATGAACTTAAAAACACCCTAGTTGTACTCTATTAAATAATATATTAATTTTGTTACAATATTTAAATTAGATATTCAAACTATATATGTATCTATATGTATTCATATAAATTTAATATCTAATATGTACTCGTATCAGATATTTAACTGATCCATATTTAGGGGTGTTTATCGGTTCGGTTCGATTGAAATCGAACGGAACTGAATTAGCATTGCAACAGAATCGAACCAAAGTTTTATTTCAGTTTGTTCGGTTCAAACCGAAATATATTAATTCTTTCTATTTAAAACAATTGATTTATAATAAACCGAAGTATATTAAGAAATAAATCGAAGTATTTAAAACAATTGATTAAGAAATAAACCGGAACGGTTCGAATCAAATTTATATTATATAAAAGTTCGGTTATTTCGATTTTAAAATTTTTTAAACCGAACCGAACCGAAGTTATAATTCAATTTTAAAAAGCAAACCGAACTGAACCATTAAACCGAAGTTATAATTCAGTTTTAAAAAACAAACCGAACTGAACCATTGAATTGAGGTGGAGGGAGAGTTACGAAAAAAGTGCCAGCCGTGGGATAGAGGAGAGAGAGAGCATAGCGCGGCCGGTTGGGTCAAGTAGAGCTCGACCGGTGGTGTTGAGGAGGGCCATTGTGCGGTTCTTC
This sequence comes from Carex rostrata, assembly GCF_964058835.1. Lineage (NCBI taxonomy): Eukaryota > Viridiplantae > Streptophyta > Magnoliopsida > Poales > Cyperaceae > Carex > Carex rostrata. The sequence goes on from NC_135921.1 coordinate 8,454,502, forward strand.
GTTTCTTCTTTTAGCACCTGAAAAAAAAATTGGAGAGATGGAGAGACGGGCGGACCAAAAAAATATTATTATAATAGAAGAATTCATATAAGCCGTTGATAAAATTTGAATGGTTCATATGTATGCAAGCAGGTCCTGCTTTTTCCTTAGAAAAGCAGCAGATGTGGATCCCTGATCTAGCGCTCAGATCCGCACGGATCTTCGCACATATCAGAGAGTCTATATTTTGAGGCACGTTTGAGGCATGAAAATATGGATCAGATATCTGGAAAAATCTGAGTCAATTCATTTAGGACAGCTAATCTGAACCGTCCAGTGCTTAATTCAACATGTACAAACCAAAACCGAGAATCATATCGGAGTTCGTTTCTTTCTTCAGTGATTTTCTCATCTCCTTCTTGGCTCCTTGCTTTCCCCAATCGAGAAAACTTGCAGAAAGTGCACAGTCCAGTAGGCCTGCTAAACGAGCCGGGCCAGCTCATGGGCTTTGAGCTGGACTCTTGAATGAGCCTAATTGAGCTGCGAGTTTGAGCCCGAACTCGACTCGAACTCAAAATAAATCTCTGTTTCCTTACCGAGCGATCTGATCCGAGCCGAGCTCATGGGCCGAACCATTCCTTCGCTTCTCAGTAGAACTCTTGCTCCGTCGCTCTCCAGTTTTGCTTCTCCAGCCGAGCTTCATCGCTCTCCGCCGCTCTCCAGTAGAACTCTCGCTCCGTCGCTCTCCGTCTCTCTTCTCTCAGGTGCTCTCTCTCTCCTCTCCTCTCCTCTCCTCTCTCTCTCTCTCTCTCTCTCTCTCTCTGAGCTGCTTAAGTTACGATTTTATTTTGTGGGTTTTGTGGGGTAAATTATTATGAAATCTAGTGGTTAATTGAATTATTACCCTTTATATTACCAGAATCTATAGTTTTTCAGAAAAACACATAGATGGTGATCAATAGAAGGGATTGGTGTCAGCTGATCTGACACTACCTTGAATTTGGAAATCATGAAACAAGCTCCTATGAAATTTGGCGTCTTTTTGCCAATAAGAAAAGTACCCCAAACCATGATACTGGTACTGATTTTATTTTGTGGGTCTCGTGTTTTTCACCTCAATTCTCCACATTTTGATTGTGAGATGATGGTCAAATTACATAGGAATATTCCTGGAATGTATGTGTATCCATTTGTGGTTTTTACATGATATTTTTACATTATTAAATCATTCAACTTAGGCACATAACTTAGCAAGTTTGAAACAGTTTTTACATGGTTTTTACATGCCCATGAAACAGTTTTGGCAAATTTGACTTAGAGCCAATGTTTTCATTTATTTTCAATTAAAGGATATTTTGTATGGTTTTGATAATCACAGTACCATCATGCTTCTTCTTTGCTTTTGCTTTTGGTTGCTGTGTTTATTAATTTATTTTTAAGCAAGGGGTGCCTCTGTAAGTATCAGTAAATTACACAAGTAAGAAGAGAACTAGATAAGTGAGAATAAGAAAGAAAAAGGCTTAAAGAGTTTTAAACTTTTCTTTCATGGCCTGAGGGTGGTACCAGTGTTAGAGAACTAATACTAGGGTCCATGTGATAATTACAAATACTTAATTGTAAATATGAAAATGATACACTAAATTCAGGTTGCAATATTGGTTGTTATTATTGCAGAGAAGGCGCAGCTTAGAAGAGTGGACGGGAAGGGTTATTTCTGACATTGACGTGTCGAGAAGTGCACTTATTGCAGCCTTTCTTGAACTTGAAGCAGCCGTCAGATCATGTAAACATTATATAAATATCAAAAACATTTTGTGCATACCTGAATTTAGTGCTAATCAGGTTACTGTCAATTCAGTAACTGTTGTTGTCATTTTGAGATCCAGAGTTTTTATTTGTTTTTTTTTTTTACAAATCCGAAATATCCAAATTGATTTTTTTTTTGTATGGTTAGTGATTACTATCCAAATTGTTAGTGCTGAGTAAAATTTTCAATCTTTTGCACTTATGCGAAACATCACATATCAAACAATCAAATCTAATCTTTGCTTTCAGTTTTCAAGGAAGGAATCTTGAACTGAATTAGAATCAGAACGAGCTGAGAAATAAAGGAAGTTTGAACAGAGTGATGACTCCTGACTTGCTTTATCAGTAACTTGAAGATGAAAACAGGTTACCTTAAACTCAACTGAATGTTTAATTGTAGTCTTCATTGGCTTTTTAGTTTGGATGTAATAGATGTATTAGTTTGGCTTTATGTGATATAATAAAATGTGTCGATTTATCTGTATTGATTAGTTTGTTGTATGCTTGTAGGCGACTGATCTGCTACTGGTATAGCTTCTACAGACGAATCACCATTTCAGAAGAGCTTGGACAGCCCTGCCCTAACTATTCTGGTATATATATATATATGAATTTTTTTTTTAGCATAATTAGAGGCATGCCAAAGAATCTTGCAATAGCTCTATGTGCTTTTATCAAAAATGGGTTTATATTTGAGTTCATGAGCTTGGTGCTCAATTTAACCAAGATCAGGTTTCCATTATTTCCTTGTACCAGTTCATGACTCCTTTGGTTTTATTTATTTTGAGCACTGGTACAGTGCTTGGTACCAACTGCTATGCCTATACAGCTTTAGTTTTTTATGCTTTTGTGGACTTACTTGCAAAAGTTCATGTTATTTAGATTGACTGATCAGATTGGCACAATGTATGATTCGGTACTTGCAATTATTAAACGTTTTAAATGTTTGATTCTAGTTGATTGGCTGATCATATGTTGTTTGTATTTTTTTTTTCTAATGCTTGGTATTAATTTGAATATTTTTAAATGATATGTTGAGGAAGTAATTTTTTTATTTATATGTTTTGCATTTCTTGCATAGTTTCCATCTTGATAATATTTTTTTAAAAAAATTTATTTGTGATTCAAAAATATGGTATTAATTTGAGTGATATGATTGATGAATATGGAAATTGTTCCTCTTTTATAACGACAAGAAATAAAAAAAAGGATAAACAGGAATATTCAGCTATTCGGCTCTACTTTATTTGCCATTGAACAACAGCATGCTTGACACGTATCACTAAAAAGAATTACTAAATTTTTTGAACAACAGCATGCTCGACACGTATCACTAAAATTTTTTAGAATAGTTCTAAACTTCGCCACGTATCACTAAACAAAAAACGAAATGCAGTAACGCTTGCGAGTTCGAGCCGAGCCGAAGGCTCAAACTCATTAAAGTGAGTCAGGCTTTTTTCTTTAAATTTGGGTTGAGTCCGAGCTGAGCTTGCTTTGTTACATGACCGAGCCGGGCTGAGTTTTGGACTGAGTTGAGCCCATTAGCAGGCCTACAGGCCAGCGCGGCCCCTCAAAGTCCGAACCGTGGAAAGACTAGAAATAGGCTGAAAACAACGCAATTTGGTTCGAAGAGGCAAAGCTAAAATTTGTAGTTGCTTAAACCCTAAACCCCATATTATCTTTCTCTATCAGCTTAAAGCCTAATTGCCTGCTTGTAGTTGCTCCAATAATCCATTGATCTACCTTTGGTTTAGTTAAGCCTGGAACTTCTGACACGACAGAGGCTGTTTTTGTTTGTTTGTTGTGTAATTAAGCCTGCAACTTCTATTATTTCAACAAAATTGCGAAATAATTGATCACTTTGCTATTATTGAGATTTCGTTGATCGTTTCTCTTGCTGTAGCTTCTTTCATTTTACCTAATCCAGTGGTTTATATACTGCAGGTGGAATCGCTGGCAGTAGCAGCAGCTCAATTGGATATTTTTTGGTTTCATTGAAGAGGTTTTTCACCAGAGGGGAATCATGGATGGTACACAACCTTCTTCTCCTTTCCTTTGATTTCCTTCAACTTTGGTTTTAAATTTGAAATCTTAATTATTATCCGTTTAGGATATTAGATATTTCAGATAATAAACAGTGGAAGGAATTTGGGAAAATTAGGTAAACTGATTTCTATGATAGAATATGTGAGGTTGTAAGGGATTGGCTGTGAGGCGGGGTTACTCGGTGAACATTGAGTTTCTTATTTTAAGGTCAATTACACACTAATATGCAACAGTTGGTAATTTAGGAACAACACTTGCACTCAAATTTCATCATTTTAGCACTAGCATTGACAATTTATATACCTTTCTTGTTCTTAGTACCTCAGATGAAATTCTCATAAGAATTTATTATCTATAATCATGTTGCTAACTGCTATTTTGTTGTAGTTGATTCACAGACCACCATGGAGGAAACAATTTTGGTGGGGGATGACCTAATGCTGGGCCCACCATCCCCTATCATTCCCCCAGAAATTGCTTCTCATGTGCTCGAAGGTGTCGATATATGCGATGGAATTCTTAAAAATCTTTTCCTTTGTAAGTGCATATCCAATATTTTAGTCCTGCAATCATAATTGTTGCCACTGCACCCAGATAACTATGCTTTATGTCTCAGGTCTACAGATAAATGACATTGAACCTTTTTGCCAGGATGAAATTGTATTGTACCGGCAATGTGCTGAGAAACGGGTCAGTTGTATTGGCAAAAATAGTCATTATAATTCTCTTCGGTGTTATTGAATTATCTAATAATTTATATTTACAGGATAAAGAAATAAGGGAGCGGTTGAAGGACAGTGAGTATAAATTAGGGTTATCAATGCCTATCGAAAAGTCAAAGGACAGAACTACTCAGCTCCAATCTGAAGTAACATTGCTTGAGAGGTATCTCTATATTTTTTTTTGGTTTCAGGTGTTTTGCACTAAATTTATTTGTTTCAATTAAAACCTAAAACAAAATCAAAGAAAAATCTCACTTGTAGGATCTAGCTGTTATTTTAAAGTCATTACTAATGTGTATTTACAAAATAGGTACTGATAAATTTCAATACAATGACCCTCCAATTAATATGTTGATCATTTTTTTTTCTTAAAAGAAAGATAATTTTTTTTTTAAGCAAAGATAGTTGGAGAACAAAAAGGTACTTTAAATTAATGAACTTTATTGTCTCTCCACATAAAATGGGATGGGCCAACCTGGGTTGCTTTCTAGCTACTGAATGTGACCATAATTTTATTATTACTCATAATGATCATTTGACTGAATTCATATGAAAAGTTTAATGTCATTAGGGTCAGGAATCAACATACGGTCATATACCAGTTGACTTGGTACCTTTACACTAAAATTTAGAACTTCTCTTCTAACTGACAACAGTTAATGTATATTTGTTGATAATCTCTCTTTATTTTCCGTAAAAATAAATAAGTATCTGCTTGCATTTGGTAGGCGTCTGATACTTGCGAGTGGAGCTGAGGGGATGGAGGGGTTTCGCCAGAGATGGAGCTTGCACGGGCGCCTAGAGGATACTAAGTACTTTCTCTTCCTTCAATTTTCAGACTTTAGTCTTAAACGTAGTTTAATTATAAATAATTTAAATTGCTGCTCTGTTGTAACAGCTTTCTGAAATAACTTCTTATATTCTCTCTTTGATTTGTTTTGTAGAAAGAGACTGGAAGCGTTGAACCAGGGAATGGCAAAAAGAGAGATTGAAAATCCAAAACAAGAGTTTCAAGGAGATGCTGTTACTAAGAAGAAATGGTTCTTCTTTTAGAAAACTTTCTCCTACTTTTTCTCGTCAAGTTTTGTGGATGGCTATCAATTTTGCGCATGATCAGAATTTTATCGTGTCTCAGTTCTCAAGGGCTGATTATGGCGGTTAATGAATAAAATAGTAACTTTCAGATGAACTGCTTTCATTCTTGTTCGAAAATATTTATTTTCCGCAAAATTTTATGCATCATTCCGACATCAGCTAAGACTAGTTGAGAAACACAACAAGGACCCATAAGAAACAAAAATAATATATATTCTGTGTATTCATTCCTCCAACGATAGTATATTATTTCAATTTTTGGGTTAGCCAGAAATATATGTTTGGCAGTTACATGGCAGCACAGAAACTGTAACTACTACATCTCAGCAATTATTCATAACATAATACGAAGTAGATATTATCATGATTGCAATCATTTGTAGAAAGTCTTGATGAAATCAAATCAAGAACTAGCTGTTGTCATAGCAGGAGTTGCAGGATCTGCAGTTGCAGCAACAGTAGTTTTGGTTGTGTCTGCAGAGGCGGGTGGAGCAGTGGTTGTGGTCTTTGTTTCAGTTACAGCAGCTAGTGCAGCTTCAATCTTTGTTTCAGGCTCAGCCTCCCAGAAGGAAGTCTTTTTCCCGGTTTTAGAAACAGTTTGGAAAACATCATCTGGTTTAATGTTTCCTATAACAGTCACCTTTTGTTCCTTCAGGTCCACATTGAATGAATCCACACCTGTTTTAACAATCAAAATTTAAAAAGGTCTTCAATCAATTTGTTTCAATCGTTGTACATCTTTCTTGAGTGATAATGCTGGCTGCTTTTACTGGAGACTGAACGTTTAAAAAAATGCATGTATGACTGAGAAGTCTCCAAAGAAAAAAAAAACTTGTAACTCAAAATATTCATAAATCAAATGTTAAAGAAGTAAATGATAGATTATATCTATTTTGTTAATTGTTATACATTTCTAAGGTAACTAAGAAAATGATAGACTATATCTATTTTGCTAATTGTTATATCTATTTCCTTTAACTATATTTTTGTAACACATTTTTTTTTCTTTTCATGCTCATTGATTACTGAATTACTTTTAATTCCCCTACTGAAGTATAAAAATATTGAATACCATTAACATTAACCAGGGAACTCTTTTTTTATTTATTTTTCCAACAATGTATGTCCTTTTTCACAATTACTGGATATGTACTGCTGTTATTGCAATTAATTACTGATGCAGGGGCTTCTGCAAATTCCTTTTTCTAATAGTAGTGTGCGCATAGGTACAAGAGAAAAGATAGAAAATGATCAAACCTTGCATTTTAGTTAGAGCCCTTTGAACTGCCCCGGCACATCCTTGGCATGACATGGCAACCTTGAGCACAACTGTCTGTGAAATAACAGAAAGAAAAATATGCATATATTTAATACATTTCTAGTTTCTTTTGCTAATTGCAAAACATATGCAACGTAAATTTCCAGGAAGAACTCAGCAACATAGTTTTGTTTGGATATATTCTGGTACCATCCATTAACGCTCAAAAAAGAAATTCTGGTACTGGCATCAAATTTTTAGAATTTTATCAGAACTTCACAAGGAGATCTCAATGACATCACCTTTTTCTTGGAGAAAAAGCAAAAATGTCCAAATTAAAAACAAATAACTTAGACCCGAGAAGAAGGAGATGTTCCAAGGTAAATTTACCTCAGCCATGGTGTTTTACAAAGAGGTGTCGTCTGACTCTGGAAGTAGCTATCAGAAAGAAATTACCAACGAGAGAGGCGATGATAAGTTGAAGAGGGTCTGTGGGTTTTTAAATAGAGAGAAAAAAAAGAGAGAAATAAAGATGGCGTGGAATCGAATCCAATTGCTGGGTTGTGGATCAGTGATGGGACCCATTAACAAAAGTAGGTGGGTTAAATATGGATAGAATATTATTGACATTACAACCTTACCTCTGATTTGTTCACATTTAATAACCCTTTTACTTTCCTCATTTTTGAGCAGGAAGCGTTTCTGATGGTAGTACTAGTACTGAAGTACAAAGCACCAGAAGGTAGTACAGTTTCAAAAAAAAATGGTTGGAGACTTGGAGTTGTGAACACCTCATCTCCTCAAAGTTTGGTAAACCAAATTAAAAAAAAAATGAAGATGGAAGATCTACAAATCGTACAGTCTGCGGCCACAACAATTGCCTGGTTGCAGGGATAATATGATTTGACTTTATATTTGAATAATATTTCCCATGAGAGGGTTCAAATGCCTCTATTTTTTGTGCCTCCACTATGCCTCTATTTTTTAAAACTTTAATAACTAAAACTTTAAAACTTAAAAGTCAAAATAAAACCGTTGGATATGATCTACGTCATTTTATTTATGCACGTGTAAAAAATTATGACATTTCAATTTTATTTTGATTGTCATCAAGAGCTTGTAAAAAATGCATTAATGTGAATGATTTATAGACGTTGATTTTTGAACTTATTGATTCACATTAAAACAAAATTGAAATGTGATAATTTTTTATGAGCACATAGAGAAAATAATATAAATCACATCTAACGGTTTTATTTTGACTTTTAAGTTTTAAATTTTTAGTTATTAAAGTTTTAAAAAATAGAGGCATGATTGAGGCATTTGAACCCTCCTCTATTTCCCATTGTCTTGAAAAAAAGTTAACATTTATTTAATCATTTCCCATTAGTGCATGACTGCATGGCCTAATAAGTGCTATAAACTTTATATAATATACAAAGAGGAGGATTCCAATGCCTCATGTCTTTTATACCTCATCGTATCTCATATTTTATATCTTTGTTTTTAAAGTCTAAATTGTCGATCCGAACCGTTTAAAATGAAATCCATACTAAAATATGGTTGGGAGGTCCATAAATAGTGATTTTCTATCCATCTTAAAAAATAGTAAATTTTTTTCAAAAATTATAAAATTTCATCTCCGGGTATATTTTAGTATAAATTGTATGTTGAGCGGTTCGGATTAACAGTTTAGACTTTGAAAATAAAAATATAAAATATGAGATATGATGAGATATTACAAAAAAAAAAAAATGTGCTGCTTGCCTTGATAGCGAGGCCCAAAATATTTGGGCTCTGGATACTTGTGCCTTTAGCCCAGTCCGCTTCTATCTCTTTATAATCCGATAATTTGATCTGAATCCGTACAAATGAATGTGTGAATCTCTTAAAGCTTATTGAACAGTGCTAGCCCAGTTAGCACTATTCTCTTAAAGCTTATCTATTAGATTTGTTAACAGATCTCGAAAAATGAAATCTGGATCTTACATGTTCCGAATATGAAGTTTTTAAAGATTTTGATTAGTAATATTAATATAGAATACAAATATATTTCTAATATTTTTAATTTTATATATTTTTAATTTTTTTTTTGTTTGGGACAAGTTAGTCCGATTTTTTTATTAATATCCATAATTAAATAGAAAAATATTCATGATTTTTGGATATTAATAAAAATGCCAATTCGTTAGAATTCTTGCTGGTTCATTTTTTTTTTCAGAACCGTTTCTGAGGTCCTGGGATTTTTTTTTGTATGTTGTTTTCCCAAACTTATGAGTTATTATATAAACCTTTGAATTGTCGAATTTTTATGAATGTTTCAGAATTTTGTATAATAATTTAGAAGAGAGTTCAAATACCTTCATTTTTTATGTCTCTATCATATTTCTATTTTTTAAAAAATTTTATAATCCAAAAATAAAAATTTTAAGTCAAAATAAAACCCTCAAATATGATCTACATTATTTTAACTATGCACGTGTAAAAAATTATGATGTTTCAACTTTGTTATGTTTGTTATCAAGAGCTTGTAAAATTGTACTAATGTAGATAATTTCTAAACATTCATATTTCAACTTATTGATTCAAATAAAAAAAAAATGCGATAATTTTTTGTGACATGTAGTGAAAATTATATAGATCCTATCTAACGGTCTTATTTTAATATTTATGTTTTAAATTTTGAATTATTAATGTTTAAACATGTAACACTATGTAAAATACATATATTAAATTTATAATTGAAAATAATATACGATATATTTAGATGTGTTTTTCAGCGAAATAAATTATAATTTAAGTGAAATATTATTATTAAACAAATTAGCGAGATAATTTACTTTGAATTGACTTACTATCAAATTGATTACTTAAATATTAGATTAAAAACAAATGCTATTAACTCGAAATTTCCAAAATAATTAGAAGTGAATGAATAGAATAGAAAATGAAATTAGTATGATACAATACATAGGATTAATATATATATATATATATATATATTCTTTTTATTACTTTGGACTAATTTGTAGATTTTAGAAAGTTAAAGGTTAAATTACAAAATGAAATTAGATTTATAAATTAATAGGTGGGACCCGCATAATTTTGTTCTTATCTTATCTTCTCCATTTATATTTTGATTAACATTGTTACTATTTTCTTTTGACTTCTATACGTGGCAAATTTTCTTTGCTCCAGCGTGCCACACATATGACTTAAGCTGTTGGTTCTTTTTAACCCACCTAAACTATCCCTCCTGCAAAAATCCTTGTTTCCCCTCCTTTCTTTTGTTTCTCTTTGCGAGGTAGACCTAAGAGGAATCCTTCCTCCTCTGTTGAGCATATTGTAGTTGGAGCCTTGCTTAGTTGCTCCTTGTGTTAAATTCTTTCTTCTTGTAACTCACCCCTTGCATGGATATCTTGAAGTGAAAATTGACGGAACAGTCCGAAACAATTCGTATTGCACGATCAATCGCTCTATTTCCCTACATTATCAGGTGCGAGGTTATTGAATTAGTTTGAGATTCATAACTAGGAATTAAATCGTAACTCGCTGTGCATTTTGAATATTTGATTGACTGCATTGATTGAACTGTTGCATCATATTCATAGGGGATATTGAATGGCCCCAACTGAATCCAGTACCGGTTGGATAGGGGATATTGAATAAATGTGAATTGTGACTGTAAGACTAATGAACTGTGGTAACTGTTTTATCATTGATTTTCTTTCCGATAATGACAGTATTGTGATATTAACTTCGTATTGTTTCCGTTAACCAATTGTAAGGATAATTATAACAGTATAAGCCTAACACGACAGATACATGTTATGGTATCTGCCAGTGTTACCAGACTAAAAGTTGTAAAGTTAAGAAACCAAACATTACCAGACTTAGTGGTTGTAAATATTAGGTTCCAAATATTGTCAGACTTTATGGTTTAAAAGACATTGACCCAAACCATCTATTCCGATAAGATTCTTGGAGTTCTGATTTATTTATCTAATTTTTGTTGTTCAATTGGATATTGTTATTGAGCATTTGCATTCGTCATTATATAATGAACTGTTTGTTTCTCATGCGGTGATTTTATTCTGAATATGGATTTTCTTCGAATCCAATAATCTTAGTGGTAATCAGCACTGAGAAATAATTTATTATTTCTCACTCGTTTCCCCTTGTGGATTACAGGTTTATTATACGAAGATAAAGAGCGCTTCCGGGTAATTGACAGCAAGGCCACCTAAAGATATGAGATTTGGGTTTATTATATCTGACAAGGTGCAGAGAATATATCTCTAGCATCATTCACTATAAAATGTCAGATAATTATTATAAATAAATTGGGATGTGGCAAAAATAATGGATGCTATTGGCAATGCATAAAAAGATCCATGCCTTATGTTACTTATGTTACGTATATTGTTATGGTAAATAGGCACGACTGCATCGTCGCACATCCGGATCGGGGTGTGACAAAACAAGACAATGAAAATCCAAAAAATAGAGACATTTTGAACTCTCCTCAATAATTTATATATGATTTTGATCAATTTTTGTTCAATCTTTTGCACTGATCGACAGTTCGACACAATGAACACCTGAAAGTCCCATATAATTGAAACTTGGAAAAACGTTGTTGTAATTTTTTGTTTACAAAAAATGTGAAGTTCTAGTTCTCGGATTCCACTAATCATAATCATATTATTTAAATCTTAATTAATATCGAAATCAAATCATTATATATGATCTATATTATGTTTTATATGTATTAGTTTATGATTATGATATTTTGATTTTTAATTAATATCAAGAGCTTGCGAAAATATATGGATAATTTATGAATTAATTTTACAACTTATCAATTGATAATAACAAAACTAAACGTGATAAATATTTTTGAATAAGAATGAATAAGTAGATGTCAAGAGGAGCCAAACTATCAAAATAGAACTCACGTAAATTTAATCGAGTTTAGAAGGCATAAAGAAATAAAACCTTCTCAAACAACAAATCCTTTTTGCTGGAGCATAACCTGCACCAATAAAAATACAAATCATAACTCAATGGAACGGAACACCCGAGTAGGTGTGATTAATGAGTGAGTTCTTGCGAGTTGAGATATGCTCTGGCTCTGTTTATTAGTTTAATGAGTGAGTTGACTCGAGTTGAGAAAATAAAACTGAGTTGATAGTTATGCTCATGTTCGGTTCGTCAATGCTTGAGTTGACTCATGCTTATTAAGCGACTCGTTAAGAAATCAAGCTTGTAGGCAATTTGAATTTTGTTTCGATTTTTTGTTTCAAATACTGTCACGCCCCGGCGGCTGGGCCGGGCACGCGACGCGACAGAACGACATCCTCGCATCCATCCGCCGTCCTGTCAACCTACGTCGCAATAGAAATAAACAGAAACAATACAAAGTCAGCTACAAAGCCGAGTAACCAGTTATTTAACGACGCAGATTCTTTATAATTGGCTTAATAACATTAAACAACCATTTCAATAGGATTGGATTAATCCACACAATTAAAAATCAAATTACGTATGCAAATTTAACCGGTAATATCAGTTGGGTCTAGGTTTTCAGTAAAATCAGTTCCATTTCAGTTGGAATCCCTGAAACATGCGATTCCCAGTATTTCCAGTCCATTAAAAACAATTTCAGTATCTAGACCCTATATTCCAGTTAAATATGCTATCATAATCCGATTACCCAATTCAATAGCAAATAAACCATACAAATCGAAACCACATATTATAGAGAAGTCTAGTTACCTATTAGCGATCAGTTCAGAATTCCAATTCGAGATGCAACACTTGTTTGGAATCAACGCGACGTAGTCGGAATTCCAATCGGATATAAAATCAAATAAAAATAAATATCAAAAGATTTCTCTTTATTTTTCTTTGATCTTTCTCATTTCTCTTTTCTTTTCATTTTTTCAATCTTTATTTCATTTCCTCTCATGAATTTACAAAGAGATAGATATGATTTTATCTATAGACCGATCAATAGCGGTAGAAAATTTTACCATGCATAAGCCACGTGGCAATAATGCCACCTCATTCTATTTTATTTTTAAAGTTTTTCTCATTTTACATTATACACCTTCAACTTTTCTAATATTATAAATAGGTCCAAAATAATTATAAATATATGTATTACTGGGGTGTTACAAATTCTCCCCCTTAAAAAGAATTTTGTCCTCAAAATTCAAATAAATGATATACAAACCAAATGAGACATTATAGATAATAATCAAATCGAACTATCAGACACAGATCAATCATAGAATGTAATCAACTTGAACAAAATTAATTTATTTCCATTCATTCGTTTGCCTTAAAATTCTATACTAATATAAATTCATGTGAGTCAGACAATATATCAAATGATACCACAAATAACATATATTATGAAATTAATAATCAATCAATTTTCAAATTAATCAGACAGTTCAAATTTCAGGAATCAATATTCCATAATGTCTATTCAGATAAGTCCGGAAAGCTGTCAGAATTATTCAAAATGAAAAGAACACAAATATAATTTTTATAACAATTTCATGAATCAATTATTTAGAATGTCAAATTTAATTTATATCAGACAAATTTAAGTCAAGATACTTGTCAACTTGTTCAGAAAGATCAAGATTCAATTCAAACAGAACAATGATAACAAATGAAACTTGGACCCAAACACAGTCCGAGGAACGAATGCTCTGATACCATTCTGTCACGCCTCGGCGGCCGGGCCGGGCACGCGACGCGACAGAACGACATCCTCGCATTCATCCACCGTCCTGTCAACCTACGTCGCAATAGAAATAAACAGAAACAATACGAAGTCAGCTACAAAGCCGAGTAACCAGTTATTTAACGACGCAGCTTCTCTATAATTGACTTAATAACATTAAACAACCATTTCAATAGGATTGGATTAATCCACACAATTAAAAATCAAATTACGTATGCAAATTTAACTGGTAATATCAGTTGGGTCTAGGTTTTCAGTTAAATCAGTTCCATTTCAGGTGGAATCCCTGAAACAGGCGATTCCCAGTATTTCCAGTCCATTAAAAACAATTTCAGTATCTAGACCCCATATTCCAGTTAAATATGCTATCATAATCCGATTACCCAATTCAATAGCAAATAAACCATACAAATCGAAACCACATATTATAGAGAAGTCTGGTTACCTGTTAGAGATCAGTTCAGAAATCCAATTCGAGATGCAACACTTGTTTGGAATCAACGCGACGTAGTCGGAATTCCAATCGGATATAAAATCAAATAAAAATAAATATCAAAAGATTTCTCTTTATTTTTCTTTGATCTTTCTCATTTCTCTTTTCTTTTCATTTTTTCAATCTTTATTTCATTTCCTCTCATGAATTTTGCTCTTGATTTTTTTTAACTGATGATAAATCAAATAAATAATTGCTAAATTATGAAAATTTTAGGGACTAACAAGAATTTCTTCAAGGATCATCTGTTTATTTTACTAGAAGTATGATTTTTTTTTTTCAATTTCTAGGTTATTTTGAAATTTAAATAGAAAAAAGATAAATTATGTTATGATGTTGAAGATATTTTAAATAGAAAAAGATCGATAGTTTATGATATTAGTATTACTATAGATATTTTGAGTCGCAATTTGGACTTTGTATTGGTTCAATATGAATATTATAATTTTTTAATCAATTTGATATTATTTATTGTTCTATGAGACTAAATAATGTTGATATTTAGTACAAATATATAATATAATTTTTATAAAAATAAAAAACGCTATTTGGGATAGCTTTTGCTATAGCCTCGCTATTCGCTATAGCTTTTTCTGGAGGCTCTCCGCTATGACGCGATAAACGCTATTTAGAACATTGGAATTTATAAAGAGATAGATATGATTTTATCTATAGACCGATCAATAGCGGTAGAAAATTTTACCATGCATAAGCCACGTGGCAATAATGCCACCTCATTCTATTTTATTTTTAAAGTTTTTCTCATTTTATATTATACACCTTCAACTTTTCTAATATTATAAATAGGTCCAAAATAATTATAAATATATGTATTACTGGGGTGTTACAAATACATCATTCAAAAACTAATTAACATTAATAAAATTTAATAAATTGCCATAACCAACCTGCTTAAACAATACATAATTTAACAAAAACTAATACATCATTCTTTTTAGACGTTTACCCGATCTGTATCGTATTCGATAAGATTGGTATAGGTAAATTTTTTCTATGGGTATGGATAAGAATTTTTTTTTTCGTTAACCAAATGGATAAGGATATGGGTAATGACTATTTCATATCTATTATAGGTAATTATAAAATTTAAATATATATTCAATTCAATTTCCAACCCATCTAAATATATATTCGTGTTTTCAAATTTTCTTTCTTTACAAAAAACAATTTAGTTGAAATTGATTGCACACTATTTTCATTTTTTTTTATTAGAAATGCAATTACATATATGTGAAATGAATGATTTTTTTATGTTTAATTTGTAAAATATAATAAAACTAAATATTATATAATATTATTCGTTATTCACCCGCTACCGTTTCTTTACCCGATAATATTAACGGGTAAGGGTAGGTTATGATAAGGTCAAATTTTAATGGATATGGGTAAAGTCAATTTTAATGAGTATAGGTATGAAAATGTCTCCATCCAAACCCGTACCATACCCATTGACATCCCTGTCAGCCACCAACTTTTTTTAATATGTTTGAGTCTTTGAGACTATAGAGAAGTAAAAAAATAACAATAATAAAGAATTTGAAAAATCTAAATTTAGAAAAAGAATATTATAACACCTCTTATTTGAATAAGAAAACCTTCATGTATTAAATATATATATCGGCGACTAACATTATTAATCTTTCCCTACAACCATATATAACCATAGTCATAAATTAGAGCAAGAAATGCCACTGACTAATTAAAGAGTATATAATTTTTCTAGTTTTACTTCCAAAGGTCAATTTATTTAGGGTAATTAAATTGTTGGTATGATAAAACTTTTTAATGTAGCTTCATAAAGAGACATAAATCTCTATGTCGGGGAATTGTTTAATAATAAGAGACGATTACTTTAGAGTATTTTTTCGGGTAAATTTTGCTACAGGTCACTCAATTTTGTCATTTGTTACAAATTAGTTATTCAAGTTTAATTTATTTTTTCATAATCATTGAATTTTTAATTTGTCTCAATCAAATCATCATATAATATTTTCATTGAAAATATTAATGAAATATTCTCATCATGTTCAAAATATAATGGAATATGCTTATTCTATCAAAAAATTTAACGGAAGATGTTCATTTCGTCCAAAATACTAATGAAAAATTATATTTTATTATTTTTTTGAATGAAAAAGTTATATGATAACTTGCTTGTGACAAGTTATAAATTCAGTGATTATGGAGAGAAATCAAACTTGAGTAACCAATTTGTGACAAATGACAAAGTTTAATGACCTCTCTAACAAAATTTACCTATTTTTTTCAATATTTCCATGTTTGCACAAGATTAATTTGCAGTAGAACTTTGATTTCTTGTCCCAGTTGCAGGTATGTTTGGATCGTCACAAAATAACATGTAAAATACTATTATTTAAGTTAGCGTGTGAAATATATATTAATCCGAATAATATGATAACAGTGCTAATCTTATACCATGTAGAATAGTATAAATATTGTTTTAATTGTATTTCATTAATAATACAATGCTATTTCAAAAAGAGAGAAACGTATTTGAATTATATTAGAATAAGAGAATATATATCAGCACTATTTTGAATTAGTACACATCCAAAAATATAATATATATATATTTTCTTTGATTTTAAAATAATAACCGTAACGATGCATATATTTTCTTGTTGCATATTTCATATTAAAGCTATTTTCTTTCAAAAAGCTTGTTTTATTACTACGAGCAAAATAAGTCGAATATTGCATATGTTCGCACACTATGCTAATGGTTATATTTTTTTTCTTTTTTCAAATTGGATACGATAGATTTATATAAAATTCCTCCAATTTCAAAGTAAAAATATAAAATATGTTGTTTATTAGTTATATGGAATAAAATAAACTATATAACAGATGCTTTTCGTGCATTTTTTTTTCTAAATTTTGCACTCTTATTATAAATGAAAATATTGCATCTACTGTTTGATATTAATTGGATGATCTAGAAATATTTCTTTTGTAGTTTCTTACTTTTTAGATTTACAGAATCTTTAGTTGCTAAATTATAATGCTAACAAGGTAATTCAAATAAAAAATATGTTAATATCTTTATTTTGTTATTTGTAAATTTATATTAGAATAAACTATCTGCGAAAAAGATAAGAGTCTATGGTACTATGCATATTACGATTTGGCCCGTAATATGGCTCAATATTAGACTTTTCAAAATCCTAACGGTCGATCCGAACCGTTCACCTTGTTCTCCATATTAATATGTGTTTGGAGACCAAATTTTACATTTTTTGAAATTTTTTTACTATTTTTTTAGATTTATTAAAAATCACTGTTTTTGGATGGTCCAGAATTTTCAGATCAAGTGATTTTCTAAATATCTAAAAAAATAGTAAAAAAATTTCAAAAAAATGTAAAATTTGGTCTCCAAACACATATTAATATGGAGAACAAGATGAATGGTTCGGATCGACCGTTAGGATTTTGAAAAGTCAAATATTGAGCCATATTATGAGCCAAATTGTAATATGCATAGTACCATAGACTCACTCAAAAAGAGTGATGCTTCTATGGACATAAGGATCTATTTGTAAAATGAACATATTTTTATTTTCAAAGTTCAAACAGTCGATCCGAACAGTTCATCTTGTTCTCCGTATTAATATGTGCTTGGAGACCAAATTTTACATTTTTCTGAATTTGTTTACTTTTTATTAAGATGGGTACAAAAACTATCAAATTCAGACCATTGAATTTTGTACCCATCTTAATAAATAGTAAACAAATTCAGAAAAATGCAAAATTTGGTCTCCAAGCACATATTAATACGGAGAACAAGATGAACGGTTCGGATCGACTGTTTGAACTTTGAAAATAAAAATATGTTCATTTTACAAATAGGTCCTTATGTCCATAGAAACCTTTGCCTTATATTTAATTTGGTTATTCTATTTAAATTTTATTTTTAATCAAAGACTGCATGCAAATATTGAGAGGTGATACATCAGCACCCCCACACACTTCACCCAACAGTGGCCTCTTGGCCATTCAAAATGTGGGGTACAGACGTCGTCGGTCCAATCGACCCACTCTTTCCCTCTCTGCCAAGGGGTACTTATTCATTTCAACTCATAATCATCACGAGTCAGAAGTAAGCTGTTTCAAGCTAGTTAGCTCGTTGGACTTTATTGAACATGGATCGATCTGGCTTGCCAGTTTGCAAGCTAAGTCCAACTCAAACTCATTAATTCTGAACTAAGTCATGATGAGCTGGCTCGTTAACAACTCGAACCAATAAGCGGTTAGCGATCAAGTCAAATGCAAGTCCCGATCAATCTATGATCTTTTTTGCCGGCCCTAATTGTGTACCCTGCATGAATGGTGAATGTTTTTTTTTTTTTTATATTACTTAAAATTGAACGAAAATAGTAGTTTTTGCGTTGTACATACAAATAAAGATTGGATTTAATGTTTTAGACTGTGTCTTCATCAAATTCACGAACGAAAGGTAAATAATTGAAACAAAATTGTAGTCTTTGCGATGTACGTTACATACAAAAGATTGGATTCAATGGTTTAGATTGTGTCTCTCCATCAAATTCACGAACCAAAGGTCACCAATTGTGATCAATTTTAGCAAGTTGTTGTAATAATTAAGAAACAAAAATAAAAGGAAAATCTTGTGAAAAGATTAGATTAGTTCCGTATTCACACACGGTTAATTTTTTTGTTTTATTATACATTGAATAAATGTGGATGCATATGATACGTATATGGAAACAAAATAATGCTCAAATTAGAAAAGTGGAAATATTTAATTATATACACGGTAACGGCGTAACGCCGCTAACGCGGATTATAATACTGAGTCCTATTTAAACGCCTTCTCTGTACCAAAACTTTTGATCTTCTTTCAAAAGCAAACGACGAAAACAAACACATAAGCTCTCTTTTTTCTTCTCTGCCCCATGGCCACCTCGATTCTGTCCTCGACAAATATCCAAAACATCTCTGAAAATGCTCTTGATGACAACACCATGTTCATCCCTACCATGCTAGCCAACAAACCAACCATCCCCAAGCAGTTCTTTTGGCCAAAATCTGATACGGCTCCTGCCACAGGAATCCTCGATGCACCGATAATCGACCTACAAGGTATCCTGACAGGGGACGCATCATCAATTGAGAAGCAGGTCGATGCACTACGTGTCACATGCAAAACCCATGGATTCTTCCTTGTGGTGAACCATGGCATTGACACAAATATATTGAACGAAACATTGGATCATGCTGCGGAGTTCTTCACTATGCCATTGGAAACAAAGTTGAATATAGTGCAGAAGAAAGGTAGCATGTCGGGCTATTCGGGGGCGCATTCGGAGCGCTTCTCGGATAAGTTGCCATGGAAGGAGTGCTTATCTTTTAAATCTGGTGGTAGCATTGAGGAGTTCATGGGGTCTTCTCTAGGCAAGGAGTTTGAGCCCATGGGGTAAGTGTATATGATATATATATTAATCTTCTTATTATTGCGAACATTTTATTATGATATATATATGGCTTGATAAATTACTTTTTCCATTTTTTATTTATTTTTATTGCCTGAAGAGATTAAATTCATTTGAAAGATATCAACTGCACCGAATAGCTTAAAAGTACAGCCTAATTTATTTTTTCTCAGGCTGGTGTACCAAAAATACTCTGAGGCCATGAAGAAACTCACACTGTCTATCATGCAACTGCTGGGGTTGAGTTTGGATGTGGGCAAAGATTACTACAGAGAATTCTTTCAGGATTGTGGGTACATAATGCGGTGCAACTACTATCCTCGCTGCCCCGAGCCGGAGCTGACACAAGGCACTGGCGCGCATTCTGATACCGTGGCATTGACCATATTACAACAGGAGGAGGTTGAAGGTCTCGAGGTTTTTACTGGTGGCGCGTGGCAGTCTATCCTTCCTGTTCCCGGCTCACTCGTGGTCAATATTGGAGACACTTTTATGGTACTGTTGCAATTTTTTTTGGTTCAATAATTCTGTATTCTTTTCTTTTCTTCACTGTTTGATATTGAATTAAGTAACTACATCTTCTTCCAGGCAATGACAAATGATATCTACAAGAGCTGTGTGCACAGGGCGGTAGTGAACCGGCACTCTAGCCGTCGATCTATCGCCTTCTTCGTCATCCCTCGAGACAACAAGGTGATCCGAGCCCATGATTCTCTTATAGGGCCAAATGGCAAACGGCTATACCCTGATTTTACCTGGTCAGAACTGGAGGAGTTCACTCAGAAGTATCATCGGGTTGATGAGAATACACTTAAATGTTTCGCGCAGCGTCTACGTCTTCTCGGGTCATCTTCCTCTGAATAATCTATTGCTCCAACTGTAGTAAATTGGATTAAAAGACATATTATATATGTTATAAAAATTGTCCCTTGTACGATGGAGAATAAGTATCTTATCTTGTAAGCTCTGGATAACAAGAATAAGAGAAATTTATATATATGCCCATCATAACTTCTTACTTTAGATGTTTTCTCATCAAAAAATAAAACTAGTGTTGAGTTTAATACTTGAGATTAGAGAACTTTTGGTATGATGAAAATATTGTATATATCTTATATTGCTTTCTCTGTGTACAAGGCTTATATAGCCAGAGTTGTAACGGTAAAAAAAATCCTAACGGTACAGTTCCTAAAAAGGAAATAAATAAATTGAAGCTCCTTAAATGTGAGCTCTTTATTTTTCCTAAAAAGTGCCTATGACGAAAATACCCTCACGGGTCTGAGGCCTTTATTTCTCAACACTCCCCCTCAAGCTAGGATTATAGAGATCATATAATCCTAGCTTGCATGAAATATTCTCGAAAACCTTAGAGTTTAATCCTTTCGTAAATATATCCGCTAATTGATCTTCACTCTTGACAAACGGAGTTTCGATTTCTTGAGTTTGAATTTTTTTCTCGGATATAGTGGCAGTCCACTTCAATGTGTTTGGTACGCTCGTGAAAGATTGGATTTGCCGCAATGTGTCGTGCCGCTTGATTGTCACAAAACATTTGCATTGGTTCATTAGCCTTCACATTCAAGTCGGTCAACACTTGCTTAATCCATGTCAATTCACTTGCGGTTGATGCCATGGCTCGATATTCTGCTTCTGCACTTGATCGCGCCACGACATTTTGCTTCTTGCTCTTCCATGTGACTAAATTTCCGCCTACAAATGTGCAAAAACCGGTGGTCGATTTTCTATCGAAGCTACCGGCCCAATCTGCATCGGAATAGCCACATATTGCATTAGTACCATTTTTCCTCATCCAAATTCCCTTTCCGGGAGAACCTTTTAGATACCTTAATATTCTATCAATGACATCTAAGTGGGGTGTTCTTGGTGCATGCATAAACTTGCTAATCTGACTCACGGCAAAAGCAAGGTAAGGACATATAAACTTCTTCCTCGAGCGTCCCTTGGAGGAATGCATTTTTTACATCCATTTGGTGTAAATTCTAATTTTTATTAACCCCAATGGAAAAAAGAATTCTCACCGTATTCATTTTGGCTACGGGTGCAAAAGTTTCATGATAATCGATACCGTATGTTTGGGTATAACCTTTGGCTACTAGTCTAGCCTTGTAACGTTCAATAGTGCCATCACAATTGTATTTAATTTTTTACACCCATTTACACCCAACCGGTTTCTTATTTTTTGGTAATTCACACAATTCCCAAGTTTGGTTTTTTATTAAGGCATGTAGTTCTTCTTCCATTGCTTTACACCAATTTGGATTCAATTTTTCTATCTCATAATTGGTTGGTTCTTCTATTTTTGACAAAGAGTTTAAGAATGCATAATGATCATGAGAAATATTATTGTAGGAAATATAATCTTGTATGAGATATTGTATCGAATATGTGACAAAATCCCTCAATCTTGTTGAAGGTTGAATTTGTCGACTAGATCTTCTCAATGATATTTCTTCCACTTGGACTTCTCCATAATCCTCACTTTCTTCGGTTTCTTCCAATAATTGCTCATCTCCTTCGGATTCTTGATTACCTATCTCAACATTTTCAAAAAGATTTTCTCTTCTTTCGAGATTAGTAACATAAGGTATAACAAACTCATTTGAAAATAATTTATTAGAGTGGTTTTCTTCATTTTTATTATAAAATGATTCATTCTCAAAAAAAGTTACATCTCTTGAGATGTGGAGTTTTCTTGTTTTCGGATCATAGCACTTAAACCCCTTTTTTTCAAGAGAGTAACCAACGAAAAGGGTTTTTATTGAGGTGAAATCCAATTTATCTATTTTATTTTTATGAACAAAACAAGTGCAACCAAAAACTTTCAAATGATCAATATTCGGTTTTTTATTATAAAGTATTTCAATAGGACATTTAAAATCTAGAATGGCACTACGTAACCTATTTATCAAATAGGTTGCGGTGAGGACGGCTTCCGACCAAAAAATCTTTGGAACATTATTTTGAAATAAAAGTGTTCTTGTCATCTCAAGTAGATGACGGTTTTTTCTCTCGGAAATACCATTTTGTTGGGGGGTATAAACGCAAGAAGTTTGATGAATAATACCTTTTTGTTTTATAAAATTTAAGAAATTTTGATTTACAAATTCCGTTCCATTGTCCGTTCTAAAAGTTTTGATTTTTTTTATTAAATTGAGTTTCTACAAAATTTACAAATGTTTGAAAGTGAGAGAAAACTTCACTTTTATTTTTCATCAAATATATCCAAGTTGTTCTTGAAAAATCATCAATAAATATAACATAATATCTAAAGTCATTATAAGAATTTACGGGAGCGGGTCCCCACACATCGGAGTGAACTAGCTCAAAAATTTCATTACTCTTAGAATTTGATTTACAAAAAGGAAGTTTTGTATGCTTGGCAAGCTTACAAACTTCACACTTTCTACAATCAATATTAGTAAAATTAAACATATGTTTAAGTATCTTGTCGGAAGGATGCCCCACCCGCTTGTGCCAAAGTTCACTTAAATCTTCATTTTTCCTAGTGTTGAAAATAAACTTGTTGCTATTCAAAAAATATAGTCCATTTTCTAGGAAACCTTCACCAATCTTCTCCTTGGTGAAAAGATCCTGAAAAATAACATTTTTTTCTTTAAAAATAATCTCACAATTCAATTCTTTAGTTAGCTTACTAATAGATAATAAATTGACGGAGCAATTTTCAACAAAAAAAACATCTTGAAAAATTCTTTTTGGAAAAATGCTAACCATGCCCCACCCTTTAATTTTGATTTTCTCATTGTTGGCAACAGTAAAGAATTGTTCACCATTGATTGGACGATAATTCTTTAACAAACTTTGGTTCCCCGTCATATGATCGGTAGCACCGGAATCAAGGACCCATTTGGTACATTCTTGAGGTGCATTTTTGGTTGAAAAACCTATAGTTAAGCATTTGTTTTTAAAACTAACCTTATGAATCTGTTCACTGTGTATAGGCTTTTCTATACCGAAATTAAATTCTACATTTTCTGGGCTGGCTACATTTTCTGGGCTGGTTTTAAGTTTAGAATTTAAAAGAATTTGATTTGGACCTTGGCCCATTTTCTGGCCCAGCAGCGTAGCCAACATCGACTCCAGTCGGTCGAGTCGGTCATCTCGATCATTCTCGTTCCGACTTGGTTCAGTCGCTTCGCCCAGGCTTTTAGACCCCTCGTCTCCATTTCCTCCCTTCGTTGAGATTAGACCTCTCCTCTCCCCCTCTTTCGGATCTAGGGTTTTGAGCTTCTTTTTCACCGCCTCTTGATTCCGATCATTCCTCTTAGGTCGGAGGTGAGGATGAAGCACCCAGCATTTCTCTTGGGTATGCCCGTCCCGCTTACAGTGCGAGCATTTCTCACTCTCCCCCTTACCCCTTCCTTTGGCGCTGAGGTATTGGGCTGAGAAGGCATGAGCCTCCGGCTTCGGGTTCAAGTCGGAGGTCTTCATTGCAACTCGCCTTGTTGCCTCTTGCCGAATACGGGCGGTGACATCATCAAATGTCAGTTTCTCTTTGGAGAGGAGAATCTGAGCTCTAACAGCTTCATAGCTTGAATCAAGAGCTGCCAGAAATGTGTAAATTTTATCCATCTCTTCTCGTTCTCGGAGCACATTAAGGTCAGTGGTTGGTGGTCTGTACAATTTGAGCTCTTCGTATTTGGCTGTTACAAGTCCGATTAATTCTGGTATGTCTCTTGATTCTTGAGTAATTTTGACGATTTCGGTTTTTAGTTGATAGATTTGAGAATGGCTTGTTTGATCACTAAACTGCTTCTCAATGGCTTGCCATAGCTCTGCTGCTGTCTCGCAAGCCCAGAAAGAAGTGGTTAGTTTTGGATCAATTGAGTTGGTGATTAAGGTCATTGCTTGACTATCTATCACATCCCATTCCTCTTGATCATCAACACCTGTTGTGGGTCTCTTTTTACTGCCATTGACATACCCAAGCAGTCTTTTTGCTTTGAGAGTAACTTTGGCAGCCTTTGCCCATGGAATATAGTTTTTTCCATCCAAGAGCACATTGGTTAATTTTTGGGATGAATTGAACTCGACTTGATGCCTGATTATTGTGGTTTGTTGATGGCTGGTTTCAGCAGTTGGTTCTGCCATTTTTGCCGAGTTTTGCTGATTTTACGAAATATTTGCGGAAGCTTTCTTTTGGATCAGATACGCTCTGATACCATGTTGAGTTTAATACTTGAGATTAGAGAGCTTTTGGTATGATGAAAATATTGTATATATCTTATATTGCTTTCTCTGTGTACAAGGCTTATATAGCCAGAGTTGTAACGGTAAAAAAAATCCTAACGGTACAGTCCCTAAAAAGGAAATAAATAAATTGAAGCTCCTTAAATGTGAGTTCTTTATTTTTTCTAAAAAGTGCCTATGACGAAAATACCCTCACGGGTCTGAGGCCTTTATTTCTCAACAACTAGTTATTTCCTCATCTAAAAATTAATATTAATAAAATATTAGAATGATAGTTATACCCTTTTTCTTTATATCAGCATTCAACAGAAAATCTAACAAAAACGTCAGAATTAAAGGTCTCCTCTCTTGACTCATTGCTTCCATTTCATAACATTGATCTAATCCGACTGATCTCAAACCCGTTCTCTCCTCTCCCAACCCCATAACCCACTTGCACGACTCCCTCCATTACCGTTGCCTCCTCACGCATCATTGTTACTGATTTTAATAGGAATTTGGAAATGAACCTGCTTGGTATCAATTATCAAAGCATCATTCTGTTTTTTTTTTTTTTTTCCCTCCAATCAAAGGAAATTGATAATCATGAGCTGGCGCAACATACTTCAATACAAATAATTACTCAAGATTGTTAGTTAATTAGTTAGAGAAGTTGTTATGAGAATTAGTTAGCCTGTAAGTTGAGTCTAATCTTTATCTTTATATACTGGTACAAAGCAAATGTGAAGACACGATTCAATTTAATAAAATCAAGATTCATCTCTCTGTATCGATACCGCTA
Source organism: Carex rostrata (assembly GCF_964058835.1). Lineage (NCBI taxonomy): Eukaryota > Viridiplantae > Streptophyta > Magnoliopsida > Poales > Cyperaceae > Carex > Carex rostrata. The sequence goes on from NC_135921.1 coordinate 8,480,163, forward strand.
TCTTTAGAAACACTCCCAATTCAAAGTTATATTTAAGTTATATTCAAGCATCATTCAGTTTTGCACCAGGATAGCACTTGTGTGCACAATAATTCCTGACATTCATAATTTGCAGCTCAACCACATATACACATAACGCACACCAGACCAAAATAAATCGGACCAAATACAGGCGAAGAACGGACATAGAATTTTGGGGGTGTGGGGGAATTGGATTAGTACGTGACCATGCAGCTGATAAGTGTTTTAGCAATCCACACAAGTAACAAGTAACAATCAACAATCAACAAAATTGTTAGTGCCTCTACTATAGCTGTTGTGGTCCAGACAGGATCCTTAATTCCAAGAACAGTCAATGCAAGAGAATTTTTAGAGCCAAATTGGCACCGAAATCGCTTTATCAATATCACTCCTCCTAAGCATTAAGAATAGGGCTGGGCAAAAAAGCTCGAACTCGTAACTCGCTCGTGACTCGCTCATTTACAGCTCGTTTGACTCGGCTCATTTACAGCTCAGTTCATTTACAACTCGAGTTGGCCAACTCGTTTAATAAATGATCCGAGTTCAAGTTGGCCCCAACTCGCTCATTTATAACTCGAGTTGCAAATTATTGGTCACAATAAATTCCAAAATAATCAAACCCGAATCTCTAGACTGTTATTTGTGCTTTGAGATTCGTGCAAAATATGTTTGAACTTGTGTTGTAATACTATCACTGGTTAAACGAGTTGTGAGCCAACTCGAGTTGATAACGAGCTGAGTTTGAACTTATGTTGTAATACTATCATTGGTTAAACGAGTTATAAACGAGTTGTGAGCCAACTCGAGTTGATAAGAGTTGGCTCTACAACTCGTTATTACCATCTCAACTCGAGTTGGCTCGCTCGTTTATTAAACGAGCCGAGTTCGAGTTGGGGGTAACTCGCTCAAACTCGGCTCATTTACAGCCCTAATTAAGAACTTCATTTATGATGCCACCACCTCCTATTCATATTATACCATTGGGATACATGATACTCCCAAATCGATCCAAATGCCTTCCCTTTCCCATCAGTTTTTCCTTTCTTGAATTTGCATTTGCTTTTGCCACGTTTTTTACCCTTCTTAATCTTCCTTCCATCTCCATCTGTATTTATAGCCAAACATGAGATAAACCGTGGGTCCCACCCTTTCTCATATTAATCCGATTGTTTTTTTGAGAGGCATGGTAGAAGCTACCAGCTTACAGCATTGAAATATTAATCCGATTGTTAAAATTGTATAACTCTGAATGATATTGATATTCTAATCTTACAAATTATTGAGTCACCAAAATAGCACCAATCCAATACTATCTCCAGAAGAGAAAAATAAATGTGTTTGAATTATATTTGAATAAGAGAACATCAACTAGGGGCGAAAACAGAGCAAATTGGAATTCAAAAATTAGATACAAATATCTGAATATCCGTACAGATATAGTTTTAAATTTTATGTTTTTTAGTGGTCCAAAAACAGTGATTTTACGCATATCTAAAAAAAACAGTAATTTTTTTTTAAAATTTAGAATTTTATCTCTAAACACAATTTAATACGCAAAATCATTTCTCTAAATTTTCATATTCATTATGATGTGCAAATATTTTGTACGTTCTTACTGAATTTTTATGTTAACTAAATGATACAAATAAGGTTTCGCAAAGTAAATATAATTTTCTCTGAGTAAGGCTACCATACATTGCAATGCATAGGTATTTTTGTGCATTGGACTATAAATTGCTAGATTCAAAATCTAAATAATCGATCCAAACCGTTCATCTTGTTCTCCATATTAATATGTGCTTGGAGACCAAATTTTACATTTTCTGAAATTTCTTTACTATTTATTAAGCCACTTTGAAAATCGTTGATCCAACGGTAACAATAAAATCAAAAGACATTATTGGATCAGTGATTTTCAAAGTGGCTTAATAAATAGTAAAAAAATTTCAAAAAATATAAAATTTGGTCTCCAAACACATTAATATGGAGAACAAGATGAACAGTTTGGATCGGTTATTTGGACTTTAAATCTGGTGATTATAGTCCAATGCAAAAAAATATCTATGCATTGCAATGTATGGTAGCCTTACTCATTTTCTCTTTGCATTATCATAATTTTACACTTTTATTCAACTAAATATCTTGAGTAGATCGTGTTTTTTTTTTCCCCTCGTTTTCCTTATCAGATTATAGATTTCATTATTTTTGTCTTCAACAAAATAAAAATGTAGGATAAAAATTACGAAATTAATATTACTTCTTTTATTATACATAATGTCATCGGACAGTTGAATATGTCATAAAATGACTATATATAAAATAAAGAAAGACATGGAATTATTTTTTTTTTACAAATGCCATTATGGCATTATGCACCGTCCAACTTACAAAGGACGTAAATAGTACATATTTTGTGGATATTTTTCAACTAGGACCTTGGTCTTTGATGCAAGAGGGAATTTCATTTAGGGCGTGTTCGGCAGACGGACGGGAATAGGAATAGGAATGGGATTGCAAAATTTTTGAACTAAATTTTACTGTTCATGTGGGAAAAAAAAAATTTCGGTCTGAGTGAATTTTTTTTTCCCACATGAACAGTAAAATCCGAACACGCCCTTATACTCCTCAAAAATCTTAAAATAAAGTTTTTTCCTCCTCTAATAGTTATAATATTGTATTTATTCTTTTTAGTTTTTAAACTCACCAATTTACTAAATTTATTTCGTTTTGTATTAAAATTCATCTTAGATTTATAAAGTTTATATTTTATCCTTTATTAAATATTATAGGAGAAATTTCATGTATACCCCTCAAAAATGTCAAAATTACGTATTTCCCTTTGTTTCAGTCCTGTTCTTCTTTTGTTTTTGTTTTTTTTTCCCTCCATATCAAGATTTCGTTTGATCCTATGGGCCATGGATCCGTATCCTCTCAGGTACCTGACTCAACATAATTGAAACGGATAGCACAGATTTACTCTTAGCCGGTCCTTGCTCGGCTTTGAGATTCGGTCCAAGTTAAATAGAATAATTTTGGACCATCTGATTCAATTGTATTCAGTCCGGTAACTCAAGGGGATGTGAATTTATGGGCCATGGTGGTCACATTCCATTAAATTCTCGAGGATTTTATATTTCATGTTTTAACGCATAAGTTTCAATTACAAATTGCAATTAATTAATGGTCATTGCTCACGACTAAATCAATTCTCTCCACAGACAGTACAAATTTCATGAAAATAATTGCCAATCCATAATTCTTCCCGGAATTGTGCCTTGCAATCTAAATTATATGTGCTACCATGCGTTTGCCATCGTTTTAATGCATAGGAAACACACTTCAAATGGCACTGCTTCACATGTTCTTACAGCATAATCCCGCTTTTTTTAATATAAATTTTAAAATAAAATTTTCACTTTAGCAACTTGATTCATTCCATGAACTCTCAGGCCGTTACACCAATATCAAACTGTATGTATTCCATGACCAGCACCCTCTATAAATGCAGCCTCAACCAGAGACCTAGTTACAAATCAACCTGAAATCAAATCTCTTTTAATCACAGAAAAACAATCAAGTTCAACTTAGAGTCTAATTCGGATATGGAGAAGGTTAGCAGTACTGCGTTGTTCGTTTTGATTGTGGCCACTTGTTGTACGATTGCATCGGCAGGATTAATGCTGCCATGGGGTGAACAAAATGCAGTGAAAAGTCCGCCAAAGAATGAGCCTAGGACTGTGCGCTGCCGGCACCGCAATTTTCCTAAATGCTTCATGGTTCCTCACCGCTGTCCCAAGGAATGCCCCTCCACCTGTCTTGTCGATTGTCGCACTTGCAAGGCCACCTGCAGTATGTTTATTTTACATGTTCAACACACACACACACACACACACACACACACATATATATAATGCATTTGAAATTTTATCTTGTTCTGTTTTATATAAATTTTCCAATCTATAAGTTTTTTTCTTATTTGTGTTAATCTGATTTTGTTTTTGCTTTGTATGGCAACAGACTGCTATTCACCAGGAGCAGTATGTGATGACCCGCGTTTTGTCGGTGGTGACGGGATCACATTTTACTTTCATGGAAGTCGTGACCGTGACTTCTGCCTCGTCAGTGACCCCTCATTCCACATCAATGCCCACTTCATTGGTAAACCACACCCGGGGAACAAGCGCGACTTCACGTGGGTCCAGTCTCTCTCCATCCTTCTCCCTTCCTCTGATCCTGGGCCCCACAGCTTCTATCTTGCTGCCATGAAGACCGCCACATGGGACGATTCAGTCGACCGCCTAGCTCTCTGGTACAACTCTCATCCCATCTCCCTGCCTACAAAAGAAGACGCCATGTGGCAATCTCCTGATGGTCTGATTTCTGTCAAGCGCGCACATATGACTAACAGCATCATAGTTGAGTCAAAAAACAAATTTGAGATATCAGCCACCGCTAGACCCATTACTAAACAGGAGTCGAAAATTCACCACTACAATATAACAGACAGCAACTGTTATGCGCACCTAGATGTGAGTTTCAAGTTCTACGATCTGAGTGACAACGTCGATGGTGTTTTGGGGAACACGTACCGCAAGGATTACATAAGCAAGGTTAATCTGACTAACCCGATGCCAGTGGTTGGTGGTGAGAGTAATTTCATAACATCGGGCTTGTTTGCCACCGACTGTGCTGTGTCAAGGTTTAACAAAGACAGTGGGCTGGAGAATGCTGGAGAAGCTAATAAAAGCAAAGAGTACAGTAAAGTAGTGTGTCGCAGCGGCCCTGCTGGAACTGGGGTTCTATGCAGCAGATAGATTGATAATATCAATAATCTAGATCTAAAGTGAAAATGTATCTTAATTATCTATTAGGCTAGCTACAAAGTATGAAGTTGTATCTGTATGGATTCAGCTTATTAATGTTGGCCTAATTATTTAATGTTAATGTTATGTTATGGGACTGATGTACTGTCTACGGAAAAAATTAATATATATGTATTGGAATTGTCCCAAAGGTTTTGTTGATTGTGTTAAATTCTAATTATCCAATTACAATTTATGCAGATGGTTGTAATGACATAAAAGTTATTCAATCATATGATCAAATCTCTGTAATTATAGGGTAATTAAGGAGACCGAGGATACAACATACAAATGGCATCTAATTAAGCATAATTATTATTATTTTTTTATTTACAATTTTGAAATGTCTTTAAATTAGCTATGCGTGAGATACCCAGCTTTATTAAAATGGAGGCTCAAAGTACACTAATTGATAGTGTTTAGACAATGATACTGGAAACAAGGCTTCAAGCAATTACTTAATGGATGCTATAGTCATTATTGTAATATATTAAATTAATTAACTGCCACATTTTATGTTAAAAGAAATCACAAATATGCATGAGATCGAATTTGGAAGGATCATAGTATAATTGTTACACTTCAGTACTTTACACTAAAAGGACAAAACGGAATTTAACACTGATCATTGTACATTGAGACTCGAGAGTAACATACTAACTGTGTCTTTCTTTTTATTATGATCGAATTTCAATCCTGCTGAGAATTTAAATTTTCATTAAATTCAATAGAGAAGGCATGGGCCTTACTACAGCACTGTATATCTCATATTTTCAGGCCTTATTGATTCAACAGTATATATCTCATATTTTTCAGTCCTTATTGATTCAGCACTATATATCTCACATTTACATACACTATAATTTTAATGGCTGCAGACACGGATGACCGGTAATTCAGTAGTATTTTTTTTTTTTCTTGAATCATTTGCTATTTCAATTAAAAATGTTTTTCATGTAAAAGTCTTCAAAATTAATTTTAAAATTTGCAAGACAAATATAGATAAAAGACCTCCTTTCTGTATAACCTTCTATATTTTTATTTTTTAGGCCAGCTGGTCTCCTATAAATAATCCAGGAACAATCAGACATTTTTCAACATTAATATTGACAGATCATTAATTTCGTGGACTGCTAATTTGTGTGACGCTACTCTTCTCAATCTTGTTTAATTGAATTCCTATATAATATTTTACCATTTTTATAATTTATTTTTACGAATTACCACAGACAGAAGAATTATTTGATCATTGGTCCATTGCCACTGTTTGCAAATATAAACCAAAGATGTTGCCACATGAACTAATTGAAATGTATTAGATTGGGACGTCTGCTTGGCTAGTTGGCTATATATGTACTTAAATTAGGCGAGATATACAATTATTTTAACAAATATATATTGTAATACAGGTGATAAGTAATCACTAGATGCAACAAAGTTAACAAATAAAATTAACAAAGTAATCAAAGCAACTGATCTTTTTTCTTGGTAAATAAGTAATCAAAGTAGGTGATCGCCTACTTTCCAGAAAATTAATAAATAGAACAACAAAAAGAAAGGAGTGGTTAATACATTTGTTTTCAGAGACTCAAGTGAGAAGTAATTATTCATTCTTACAATTCATAATCAGCAGCATATGCAACAAAATGTGAACCTACTTGACATGCACTTGAAGAACTTAAACTCTCAAGCGACAACACATCTCGAACAGTCGATACCGAGTCATCATTTCGATGCCATGACCAGTGTGCACTACTCCCATTTATCACCTTCAACCTTCCATGCCCAAAACTCGCCTCGTGAAACAACGAGAGGTGAGCAGACTTGTGGTCTTTTTGAAACCTTCCATTTGTTGGGTAAAAGATCATGTTAGCTATAACTAATTTAGAGAAATGATGAAATTTTTAAAAATTGAGTTATTATTAGTCAATTTATTACTTACTGTAATGCAAGACCCTCTCTATTTCCACCATCTCCTATTGTGATATATACTGGACCGCATGGATCTTCTTTGTTGTTATAGATCCTTGTCTGCAATTAAAATGATGCATTAATTCATAGCAGATATGATATAAATAAATTATATTGTCATTTAGTTAAAATGAGGAATTGAGGATCGAACAATTAATGCTAACTTACAAAGCGTTCATATGCATGAACATGACCGGAGAAAACAACGTCTACACGAGCCTTGTACAATAAATCCTCCATGGCCTTTCTCATGCTCTCTCCTTCGCCTTGATGTGCCAAGTTGGTGTTGTACCACGGTACATGCAGTAGCACAATGAGCCATGGTGTTTGAGTTCTATCAACCTTAGCAAGATCAGAGACCAGCCATTTATATTGAGTTGAGTTTGAATCGAAGTTGGTGTATGATCCCAACATGATCACATGAATCGCCCCTGCAACATCAAATGAATAGTACAGATTGGATGTGGATCCACTCTCCTGATATGGCATCAGCCACCTATCAAATTTCAAAATCAAGTCATTTTAAATTATCAAACTAAAAGCTCTATCAATTGTCTATATGTGACAAATCATTAATCACTTAATAATTTTTTCTTCTTAAGATCTTATCAGACCTTGAGTTGTAAGCTGCGAAAGGATGCAAGTCATGGAGAATGGGAAATGCCTCCACCTCGTGGTTGCCTTGCGTTACCATCCATGGCCTTTTGCTAGCGTATGGTTCGACAAACCGGCCAAACGAGTCCCACAGTGGTTGCTCTGTATCAGCATAGGATAAATCCCCTGGCAATAGAAGCATATCATAGTCCAATTGATTGACATGGTGCAACGTGGATGCCGTCCACTCTGTCTGGCCTAGATCACCTGTAATTTGTTTAATTTTATTTTCAATAATAGATCACATACTAACAAAAAAGAACACAGAGTACAGCCAAATTAAACTATGCTGAAATTATAACTGACCTGCGACAGCAAATTCAATAGGAAGAGCAGCAGGGGGAGTTTTAAAACTGAATTCATCTCCGACTCCCCCGCACCGGTAGTAGTAAACCTTATCTGGCAGAAGTGGACCGATTTTTACATGGTGTATTTTTCCAGAAACATAGGAAAAATACCGGTATGAAGTCTGTTCACCGGTAGCTGTCACATCATAAGTACCAGAATTCGTCCCGTACTCCACGATAGTAGGCACGTGCTTGTCAGATGTGATCCATGAGACCCTTATGTGATCTGTACCCACTGCTGATATGTGAACCTGTAAATTTGAATAAGATTGATTAATATAAAACTATATTAAAAATAATGCACTGAGAAACTAATACCTGTTGGGGGTACGAGCTGGGCTTGGTGTGACGGGTTAGGATCATCCTTCCGGGTGGCGGCCTCTTAAACTCTCCATTGCAACACTCTGTTGCAAAAAGGAGGTAGAAGATGGAAATTATTCTGAGATTTGACAAAATTAATTTACTCTCAAGTTTGGCCATCTTCTCATAAAAGTTTTTAATACTGGATGAATTGAAACATGCATTTATTTAAGAGAGATGGATGTAGAGGTGTGAGCGAGAACAAGTGTAGGCTTGCAAGGAAAAGAAAGATGGCGTGAAGGAATCCCATAGTGCAACCAATTGCTTAGGTTTCACTTCTCTTGCCATTTCTTTGACCTCAAGTCAAAACTCTAAAACCTCTGTGAGGATAATTTTTTTAACAGACTTGTTCTGACTTCATGCAGCGCACCGACTATAGAACCAAAACAATGCTGCATATGGTTTGTGCGCTGGATTACGTCAAATTTACTCTGTTAAAATCTTTACCCCTTCTGTGACAAACTGCCAAGTGACAACAGTTATCATTCGGGTCGGATCATTTGAAAGGCTTTTGTGGGGTCAAAGCCTATTTTAAAAATGGAGACCTTATAAGAGGCATATATGGGCTTTCTGGGCCCACAAGTCCGAATTAAAGCATTAGCATTCCATCTGTTTTAACCTTAGAAATACATTTTGGGCCAATAGTGATTCAAAACAATCTGAACTAAATAGAAAGCAAACCAAAATGGATCTCATTCAAGTGGAACCCTATCCATTCATATTGTTCTGGTACAGAATTTTATACTTATAGAAATTATATAAAAATAATATAGGGTGTTAGATGGATTGCAGTAAAATTTTGATGTAATAGGAGAAACCAAACCATATTCTTTAGCTTTGTCTGTAGGTAAGACAGCGTCACATAAAATTGCATAACTTAAGGACCCAGTGTCGGTCTCCTTTCTTTCTTCCTTTCTTCTTCACCCTTGAGGGTCCGAACTCTGGTGTGATCTACCGTGTGGTTCTAAGTTTTGGTGGGTTAGCTAAAGAAATCAAATCATTGGTGTGACTTCTTCAGGTATTTCAAAAGGAACCGAACCGATGGTTCAGTTCTATGTTGCATCAAAATTTCTAATATCCTATGTTATTTTTATATAATTTCTAAAATTAAAAAAAATCTGGTTCTGGTATTGAGAAGTACGACCTAATTATTATTTAGTATGAAAAACGTTCCATCATTAAATCGGTGTCAGTTTATATTTTCTTCTTGTTATAATCATTGCTATCTTTTCAAGTAGCAATTGACTTTGTCCCCTAAAGTTCAGTTCAAACTCAAATCGGTTGGCCTTTCCTCTTAATTTCTGTGGGGCTAAATCTGCTGTTAAAGCTGAGCGTACTCGTACTTGTAATGTTATTGTTATACATCCAAATTTGAAACAACTGTAGTCCATTGTTGTAAAAAATGGTGGTTTGTCTGAATAATCAGTCAATTAATTATTGGGAGTGATTAAACTATTACGAATTAGTTGTTTCTGTTTTCATTTATAGAACCAATTAGTTAGTCATTTTTTCTGTATTTATCTATTATATGTATTATACTTTGTCTTGTCTTATACAAGTTTTTCTAAATAACAATTTTATAAAGTTTTATAAATTAACAATGAAACTAAGTTAAAATAAATTTATTTGATAAGTTTGATGAGTTATTTTTAAAAATCATAAGTATATGCAGATAACTTTAATGAAACACAAAATTATTTGCAAAATTCCGATTAATCGGCTGCGTATCGATTAACCGCTTAACAAAACTCCGTCCGTCTGCTTTTATTTGATCAAAATCAGATGAGACGGGTCTGATCTGCTGTCTTCGTAATTCAATCCGAGATGCATTCAAATACACACAGCTATTCCTAAATAAGTAAAGATGATGCCAAGAAATTGAGATGTAGATCTGGAGCAGAGATGCAGTTTGAGTCCTTGGAGTTTAAAATCAACAGCTCTGCTTATTTATTACATTCTTTTCATAGTCTTTTTTTTTTTAAAATAGTGGTATTATCACCGATTTCATTGAAATCAAGCATACTTGATATAATATCTAAAATAGATACCAGAATCAAATACGAAAGTCTTTTACAATAGTTTGTATCAACATCAAAAGACTAAAAACATACCAAAAATAGCCAACTAAGAAATAACCACTACAAGGCATAACAAAACCACGAAGCAAATATATCAACAACTACAAAATTAGGAAAACAAAGAGAATATTAATCATCCAATAAATCCTCATCCGTCAACTCTTCTCTAGATATTTGATCTGAGAGGCTGCCAATTCCAGAAGCCTGGATTTGCTCCTCCCCCTCTCTTGCTATGGATAGCATCAGTGTCACAACCTCTTCCTCCTCCAATATTGGATCTGGAAGGTCCTTAACATCAGATGGAAACATTAGATTTAATTTAAAGAAATATTTAACCGACTTAGATTTACACTAGAATGTAGCTAGTGAAATAATCTTAAGACCTATTGCCTTAATAGACAATTCAACCAACAGTTTATCTTTCAAAGGTATAGATGCATCAAGCATCCAAAGATCCTCCAAAGAGTCACACTCAAAGATGAAATTATTATGAGTCGCAATCCATTCCCAAATCATTTTAATATAAGAACAATGAATAAATAAATGTTCAGTACTTTCATACTGGTTACAAAAGGCACAAGTAAAGTAATCTTGCAATCCTTTCTTGGACAAGTTATCTTTTGTTAAAATTTTATCTCTTTTCACCAACCAGAGAAAAATCTTAACTTTCAAGGGTAAATGTGATTTCCATATCGTATCATACTCAGAATTGAGCATTCCCCCAAATTCCAACCATTTGTAAAAAGAGTGAACCATAAAGTGATCATCTTGAGACCATCTTCAAATTAGTTTATCATCCAACTGTTCAGACAAAGAGAAGTGTTGAAATTTTTGTAAAAGGGTCAACCATTCTATTCTATATATAGCTGTTAATTGTCTTTGAAATGTCACATGTAAGTGTGACGATGCAAATGCATCTGCCACTGAGAGAAATCTATCACTAACAATATAAAACAGGTTAGGGAATTGATGTTGTAAGGCATATTCATTATACCATCTATCTGACCAGAATGAAGTTGACTTACCATTACCAATTTCTTTGTTAAGACCAAGACAATTTCTTTGTTAAGACCAAGATTAATTACTTTATGATCCTTAAGTATGAATTTCCAAAAAAGAGAACAAATAGCCAGAGATGTCATATTGCCATATTTACTTATAATGATACTTTTTCATCTACCTATGACGGAATTATCTAGAAATCTAATCCACAACCTTTTCATAGTCTTCTTTGTAATAATCAATACCCAATGGCACCCCTAAACTACCATTATTCAGTTTTGACTTGGAAGATTTCATGTTGTAATTAATCATAGGACACCTTTGTGTCGTGATGTTTTAGTATGTATGTAAATACTCAACTCATTCAATAATTTTTTTTGGCAGCCTCTGCTAATTTTCAAAAAAAAAAAAAAAAACTCTCGCTCCAAAATAAGAGAAGTGGGTTTAAAATCTAAAATTTTGCGTGGAAAGGGGAATAGTGGATTGTTTATGAAGAAATATATGATTATATCCGTTGACCGAGGAAGCCACTGGATGATGTTACGTCAGACTTCAAAATCCGATCAATCGCCTCTGGACCTTTTGTAGACTCACGAGAAGTACAGCAATACAACTATAAATAATGGGGGTTTCAATTATCACTTATCTAATGACAATCGACAGGAAACAATGAAAACTAGAATTTAATTCGCACTCACCGTTTAGTAACCATTTCTTTTTTCCTTTTCTCATTTTTTTTCTTTTTTGGAAATTACCATGTGTATAGAAACGAATAGGGCTGCACAAAAAATTCATAGTTCGTGATTCAATTCGAGTTTGATTCGAAAAAGTTCGTAAAAAATTTGATTCGAAATAATTCGAAATTAATTCAAACCAAATTCAAACTGGACCAGGTTTCTTTGAAATAGGTTCACGAACTATTCTAGTTTGAATCTCGAAGTAACGTGAACCGTTGATTTTCGCTAATAACTTAAAAGTTAAAACATAAGGTAATTCATAACCCATAAGTCGTAACTCTCGCTCTCGGTTCTAAAATCTTAGATGACTTTCATCTCTCGCTTTTGGCGACTACGATCACTCTTCCTTGTTGTAAAAAAGTTCGTAAAAGATTCGAAATTGAGTTCATAAAAAATTCGATTCGAAATTAATTCAAATTAAATTTAGTTTAAAATTAATTCAAACCAAACTCAAATTGAAGTAAATTTGATTCAGTTCGATTCGTTTTCAGCCCTCAAACGAATCTCAGACTAAATTTATTTTTCCGAATCTCTTTTGTGTATCCTGTGCAACTTAGATTTTGAGTTTAAAATCTCGGACCGACATGACCTGGTCCACCCAAGTTGTTCGATTTTTTTTAATACTTTTCGGGGAAAATCGGACTGGCAAGATTATGCAGTTACTGTCTATTTCACAAACTAAGGAATTCGTAGTTCGTGTTTCGATTTCAGTCTAGTTTGATTCGAAATTAGTTTGTTCTGAAACAAATTAAACTAGTTTGGTTTAAATCTTATTCAAATCAAACTCAAACTCAAACTGAATATAATTCGTTTGAAATTTATTTGCGAACTATTTAAGTTCGAATATCAAATAATATAACTATAGATTTAACCATTAATCTTTCATAATGCAGGAACCAAACATATATCACAGCTCAAAATTGTTAATATAATGGTATAACTTATAATAGAAAAATATTTCAGTAGCATACCAAATTAACAATGTAATAAGTTTCATTTAATTAGATTCATGCCGTGATTTTAATCAATTCAGCAGCGTAAAAAGAAATTTTAAACTAGTCCATAATTCATTAGTGTGAATTCGTAAAAGGTAAAATGAAACCGTGTGAATTTTGTTTCGTGAGAAGAAAACTAATGCATAAACTACTGGTATAACTAGAGCTGCCAAAAAACTTTGTAGTTCGTAATTCGATTGACTTTGATTCGAACAATGTGTAGTTCACAATTAATTCGATTTGAAATTAGTTCGATTCGAAACAAATCAAACCCAGTTCGATTCGAATCTTATTCAAACTCAAACTAAAATAAATTTGATTCGGTTTGATTCATTGCCAACCCTAATAGTCCGAATCAGATAGCGGTAAAATTATATTAGTATCCGTTTTTATTTTTCAGATACAGATACAGATACAGATTGAATATCCGTTTTTTATAATAGTAAATAACATAATTTTCTTCATAATATATATTAAATTATCTAATATATATCTATCATTCAAATACGTATACTTAAAATTTAAAATCATATTCGTATTCGTATTCGCACGGATATTCAGATATCGGATATCCGTATCTAATTTTTAGATACGAATTCATATACGGATAATATCCAACTCGTTTGCACCCCTACGTGGGGGTGAGCAGCTCTGGAATTTTGACCGGCTTTGATGGGGCCCGGCCTGTTCTGGCCACGGTGCCCGGTTAAAGGGTTTGTTTCCAAAATACCATGTGTTCCTTGCTCTGACCTGACCTTCCAATGATGCCAGCTTGTTCTCTTCCCTTCGTCCCTCTTCTCTTCACTCTCACTCTGCCACTCTGTGCCTCCGCTCCATGCTCATGTGATGGTAGCAGTCCAGGCTAACCGCCTGACCGCTGCGTAACTGCGCTGCTATTCAATTAACTGCGCTGCTATTCAATTAATTGTTGGTTAAATTAACTGCGCTCCATGCTCATGTGATGGTAGCAGTCCAGGCTAACACCAATACTGTCTGATCCAATTCAAAATATGTGCATACGGATCTTAAAACATATCAAACGGCATTGGAACTCATCAAACACAAAAATAGATTTGATGTCTATCGAACTACGCTGCTATATGTTAGAAATATATAACAAGGATCAAACGTTGCTTTATCTTTTTTTTGTTTGTTTTTGTTGGATCGTATATTGACAATATATTCTCTGCAAATAATTTAAAAATGAAAATCATATTATTTCTTTTGAATTTAATATGGCACTGTTACATATGAGATTTTAATACATCTAACTTGTTAGCACAACTAGTGCATGCAATTATTCTATATAAAAGGTCCCGTATTTTATTCTGTTGAGAAGATTCACTCTCATGCTAATTAACCATATTTAGTAATTGATAAAATTGATCAAGAAAACTATAAATTTAACTCCACAAATTCCAGTTGTGATCCTTGATTAATTGATGATCGACAAGTAGTCTCCTTTTCTTTTCTCGCAGCCAATTATATATTGGTGTACAATGTTCAAACTTGGTCAAAGAATTCATTCAAATTTTCTCTTGGTAAAATTTGTTCAAACTCGTGCCAAAAGTATATTCGGGTGCAAACTTGGTCAAACAATGCTAAAGTTCAATATTTGGGTCAAATTGGGCCGAGTGCTGTGATGGGATAAGGTCCGTTTAAATTGAGAATAAACTGTCACATGAACATGAATAACAGGGAAATAAATCTGCTGTTATTCCATTGGAATAACAGGAACCTGTTATTTCATTCCCAACCCTTATGTTCGTTGAGATTTGCGCATGAAAAATTTCTTCATTGAGATTCACGCATAAAAATATTTGAACGGTTGGGATCGAACTAACAGGTTCCTGTTATTCCACCTAATAACAGCAGATTTATTTCCGAATAACAGAGGAAGAAGCATCCATTGAAGTTTGCATGTGAAGGCATTTACTGACAGTGAACTCAATTGCACTGCCAAAAGCTTCAGTCATCATGCAATCCTTGCTAAATGCAACCTCACCTTTTCTTTAATCACAATCAATCCTCTATACAAATCCATCTTTGACAAAATATGTAGCGAGTCGCTGAATCACAGATTTCTTATTTGAGAAAGCACCGCATAAATCACCACGCAAATATTGTCTGCTTCTAAAGCCTTCTCCACTGGTGACTGGTGAGAGGCACACAACCCAAGAAAAGAACATAAGAAACACAACCTTACCAATTCAAGTGATACATGTAAGCACAATCTAAGCAAGCAAGTAAAAGGTTCATAGGAATTTTGCTTATATTTCCTTTGCTTGGAAAGAAACACTGGCTAATTCTTCAAAGAGTTTGCGGCCATGAGTCATAACCAAGCTGAAAATAGAACTGTTCATATCTTTTATTAAATTACCAAATCTATAAGGCTATAACATGATGATACACAAGTACTAATATGACCTCCTCGGCTCCTCCTAGTCCTTAGAAGGGTTTATGTTATGATGGAAAGGAAGTACCAAAGTTGCCCCTTACTAAGGATAGCCATGATGTATATATGACTGCTTTGAATAATTTCTAGTGGGGTACTCAAGTACCTGACTGTCATTCTTTTATTACATGTGACTTTTTTCCATTTTCTTTTTTGTGCATTTCTATTTGTTTGTTTGCATTTAAACATCAACGCATGATTAAGGAGATAACACTCCATGGGGTACAGCCCTTAAATCTTAATAATGAGGAGTAACTCCACAAGACCTTCCTAAATTATTGGTTTGTGATAAATATAATCTTTTTTTTTTTTTTTTTTTTTGACAATCACTTTTTTCATTTTTTTAATCCAACACAATTAAACTCCAAATGTCAATCTCACTCGCAATTGTTATGAATGAGAAATAATCAAAATATCCTTCAATAATATAGTATGGATTCTATTTTACATTTTTCATACTTCGCTCTGTGTGCTTTAATTATTTTTCATTATGTTGTGCATATGATATTGTGGCATGGTTTTCACTTTTCAGAGTACTTGTACTCTTGTAGTCTTTCCCACGGGACCAAACCAACGCTGTAGATTTTTAGAAAGATTTTGAGATGTGAGTTAGCACGTATTTCGGAGCAAATTAGCAGCTGGACTATGCAGAATATTTCCTGGTTTCCAATTTGTTTTTTTCCAAATAAAAGTGTTGGAGCGAGGCTATGTTTTTTTTAGAAGAAAGGAGTGATGCTATTAATATGCATACCATGCTATGAGTTCATATCGTTATTTTGAAAGTTTAAATTCAACTTTTAAATCCGTATCATTTCTGGTAAAAAATACTGATTTTTTATGGTTCATAATTTTCAAATTAAGTAATCTTTTACCTATAAAAAAAATAGCAAAAAGTTTCAAAAAATATATAAAATGTAGTTTGCATATACATTTGAATCTGAAAAGAATGTTGAACGGTTTAAATCATTTGTTTGAACTTTAAGAAGAAAGATACAAATCTAATCTTTATATAATATGCATATTACCATAGCCTCACTCAAAATTTTGTCTGTACCCTTTAATCAAAACAAACAAATTTTTATGACTAATGAATACGCACCTTCAATTTGTGTAAGATATATAACTGGTTCCTGAGTCCAATACAATACAAAATAATAATAAATAAAAATAACGGGTTCCTCACATGTACACACATGTAGAAGCATGCATATTTAATTTGATCGTGAGGGGAACGACAAAATTCTCGAATTACTTGTGTAATTACTGAATTTAAAATTTGTGACTTTCTACAAGAAAACTATTATTTTTATTAACCATGTTAGATGTTTTTTTCTTATAGAAAAATATGCTAATTACTAACTAAGAAAATATATGTCATGCAAATATAATTGGGCATTCATGGTTATTTTCTTTTTCGGTTAAAATAAGAGTGGTAAGTGTGCTCGGTTAATAATTATTTTTTCAGAGTTCTGAAGCCTTTGTAAAATTATTTGTGGTGTCAATTTCTTGCTTGATCTTTTTTTCTAGAAAAAAATCAAGGGGTTCAACTATATTCTAAGAAAGAATTTTCTTTTTAAGTTTTATCTTTTCTAGATTGATGAGAATAAATTCTTACATTTCCTTTTGAAGCCAAACATAATCTTTAAAAATATTACATATATAAATGCATAGGCCTTATCTGGAGCTAAATAAAAAATAATATTTTTGAGGGTTCTTATATCTAGATTGGTAGATTATAATTAATATACGGGTGACACAATCATATCATTTGCAAAGGCCGATCGAGTAGATTGGGTGTCTCTATTGGCTAATCCCAACATATTTTAGTCACCATCATGAGTACTAAAAATCTAAAATGATGTAGAGAAACAAAAATAATAAAAGGGATGTATACTTTATATCATTGCATGATTGTTCTTGTCTTGCATCAGAGGAGACGGAGCTATGGAAAGCTCTGCAACCTATGCTAATCACTCAAACCCAAATCAGGTAATGCTTTTTAACTCAGCACCTATAATTACATTGATTGCGTACTAACCTATAAAGTTATAATTAATTTATAACTTGTTTAGAGAACCATGCCAAAGATTTAGATATGAAATCTGTACCATTATCACACAATTAATATGTTTTCTTTTGTTGATCCACTTTTGAAATGAGAAAAATTGTTTAGCCCAGGCAACCCCACTAGGTCCAGAAAGCATGCCCCATGCCCCATGGTCCTATTTAGATTTTTAGAAAAGTCTTAGGGTGGGAATATCATTTGGTCCTATACTACTGAAATGCTAAACAATTGTTACAAAATAATACAAAAATGTGGCCCATTTTATTGACATTTTTATTTTTACTCATTTTTTAAATATATTTTATTAAAAATAATCAAGATTTTAATTTTTTTTTTAAATACCCAAGTCGCAGGAATTAATTCCTACGACTTGGGATTTTATTTTTTTATTTTTTTTGCACTATAAAAATCCTGTTGCATTATATCTCTTTGAATTTTGAAAAAAAAAATTATTATCGTGTAAATAACATATATTGAACAATCATAGATAATTTTAATGATATTTGAATAATAAATGAAACCGTAATCCATTAAAAAAATAAGTGAACACACACAATAAATAGTAAATGCATTTTAAAATAATTATATGGATAATTCTTGAATAATCACTTTTAGGCTTTTGAAAAAAAACTAATACCGATTATGGCTTATCTGTATGGGTGCATTATCGATATTTTGACGTCATCGATATTTCAGCAATAATAAAGTTATGGCCGTTTAGAGAGCACGGGTGCGTCATCGATGCTTTGGCAATGAAACATCGATGCACTTCTGCCGTCGTTAAGCCGGGCATAAAGCATTGGTGCGTTATCAGTGTTTTTGCAATAATAAAGTTATGGCAGTTTAGAGAGCATGGGTGCATCATCGATGTTTTGGCAATGAAACATCGATGCGCACTTCTGCCGTCATTAAGCCGGGCATAAAGCATCGGCGCATTATTGGTGTTTTTGCACGGAAGCATTGTTTTTTTTTTAAAAAAAACTTTAAACAACCATAACTTTGGCTAGGAAAGTTGGCTTTGCGTGTATAATCACAATTCAGAAAGGAGGGGGGACGAGACGCATCCGGGTTTTGCCTGGAGAAAGCCCCGGGCATCCGAACGAATCAGAATTGCAAAAAAATATCGTTTAGTACCTCAAAAATTCAGTTTAAGTTTCCTACCAACGGTAGATATACAACGACCGGTATTAGTTTTTTCAAAAACTTAAGAGATTATTCAAGAATTATCCATATAATTATTTTAAAATGCATTTACTATTTATTGTGTGCATCTACTTTTTTTTAATGAATTACGATTTTATTTATTATTCAAAGATCATTAAAATTATTTATGATTGTTCAATATATGTCATTTACACGATAATTATTATTTTTTAAAATTCAAAGAGATACAGTGCAATGGGGTTTTTATAGTGCAATAAAAAAAATTAAATCCCAAACCGTAAGAATTATCTATGATTGTTCAATATATGTCCTTAACACGATAATTATTATTATTTTTTTCAAATTTCAAAGAGAGATTGTTTTTATAATGTAAAAAAAAATTAAATCCCAAGTCGCAGTTGCGAATTGGGTATTTTTAAATTTTTTTTCAAAATTTTAGTTATTTTTAATAAAATATATTAAAAAATGGGTAAAATGAAAAATGCCGGCCCATTTTATCCCTGAGAATTGACAGGAAACAGACTAATCAAACATTGGATGAACCAAATATATTACGGGTACAACCAAAAATGCCGAATTTTTATT
This sequence comes from Carex rostrata, assembly GCF_964058835.1. Taxonomy (NCBI): domain Eukaryota; kingdom Viridiplantae; phylum Streptophyta; class Magnoliopsida; order Poales; family Cyperaceae; genus Carex; species Carex rostrata. The sequence goes on from NC_135921.1 coordinate 8,499,459, forward strand.
TTAAAATTTTAAAATGCCAAAATTTTTATTGATAGAAAATGAAAAAAAAAAGACTAAAAAAAATCCGGTAGGAAGGATATTTGGAAAATGGGAAGACAATCATCTTCTTTTATGGTATTTCGCAGTGAATGCCATAGAAGTTGAAGTCCACGACGGAAAAAAAAAATCATGAACCCCATATAAGATGGAGTCCAGAAAAAAAATCAGAAAAAAATAAATAAAACAAGAACGCTATAGAGGAGGGTATTCAGAGCTGAATTGAAAAAAAAATGTTGTCTATTTTGTTCAAATCCTTGTATTTTTCTCTATTCAGCACTAGATGCCCTGGCATCCTTATTTTATTTTGATTTTTCAATATTTTCTCTGGACTTATATTCTATATCGTCCAAATTTTTATTTTTATTTTCTACGGGACTATATTTTATGGCGTTCATAGTGAATGTCACAAAAATGACTATCTTTCAATTTTTACAATTTCTACAATACAGATCTCGTTTATTATTATTATTATTTTCATTTCCTATCAGTAAATTTTTGACCTAAAATGCATTAATATAAATTATAAAGACAGATATATGAAGAAGTAATTTAAAAAATTTAGGCAATGCCACAAAAAAAGAAGCGATCGGAATCAAGTATTCAACTATTCAAGTCTTTGTACGATTCACTCAAGCTATCAAGTATCATCAAATTAATTAATGTTATACTTGACCGGGGAAACTTGGTGCTAAAAGAATACCAAATTTTGGAATTTAACGAAATGTTCTCGGTATAATGAAAGCAGTGCCAAATTATCGTGTAAAATGACAGCACCATAGCATCTAACTAAGAGAAATCTGTTCATATTATAATACTATTTTAATATATGATTATTTTCAAGCAGTTCGAAAACTCGGGGACAATATGTACCAATTTTTTTTATTTATATAAAAAAAAATATAAATTTAAAAAACTAATCAAACCTCGCGTCCATTTCGAAAACTACCCAAACCGGAAAAAAAAATTTCCGGTTTCAACACTAATTTTCGGAAAAAAAATTTCCAGTAAATGGATATTAAAACCGGAATATTTTTTTCCGGTTTTAGAATATATATATATATATATATTTTTTAGGAATTTTTTTTTCGGATTCTTTTTTTTTTCATTTTTCAGTTTTTATAATTTATTTATTTTTTTGTATTGAAGTATTACAAATATTTAATATTTTTTTTTAAAAGTAGATGGAATACTATATAATTTGATTTATTCGAAAGATCGCTACAAATAATCCGGATCAACATTTTTCATGCCGGATTTTTTACAGCCGTAAGAAAAACTAATATAATATAATATATGTATATGTATATGTATATATAATATATGTATATATATGTATATATAATATAATATATGTATATATATGTATATATAATATGAGGAGGGATCAAGTTACAACAATTTTTTAGTTATAACAAGTTACAACAAGCATTTTCTACATTTTCAAAGTTCAAATCGTCGATCCAAACTGTTAGATGTGATCTCTACAATAAAATGTGCTTGGAGACCAAATTTTATATTTTTTGAAATTTTTTTACTATTTATTAAGATGGGTACAAGATTTAATGGTTTGAATTTGACAAGTTTTTGCACCCATCTTAATAAATAGTAAAAAAATATTCCAAAAAATGTAAAATTTGGTATCCAAGCACATTTTATTGTACAGATCACATCTAATGGTTTGGATCGACGATTTGAACTTTGAAAATGTAAAAAATGCTTGTTGTAACTCAAAAATTGTTGTAACTTGATCTCTCCTCAAATAATATATGTATCATATGTGTATATATATCAAATTTGATCTCTGCTGGTAAATCAGCAAATCTGGACTGATACAAGGATCAAACTGCAAAAGTTATTACACCAGCATGTAGATCATTCAAAAATACACAGAATTAACACAAATTTCAATTTATTTAAATTTTTCTGCAGTTAGTTATGAATTTTCAAAGGTCAGCTTTCAAAAATACTTTAAACGGCCATAACTTGGGCTAGGAAAGTCAGATTTGCTTGTATGAGCACTTTTCGGAAAGGGGAGAACGAGACGGATATGAATTTTGCCTGGAAGTTACCCCCGGGCATCTTGAGAGAAATCCAGAGCATCATAATTTCAAAAAAACGTCGTTTAGTGCCTCAAAAATCCAGTTTAAGTTTTTGTTCAACGGTAGGCATTCAACGATCGGTATTTTCAAAGTTTTCAAAGTTCAAACAGTCGATCCAAACCATTCAACATGATGGATATTTTAAAATGTGCTTGCAGATCAAATTTTATATTTTTCTAAATTTTTTTACTATTTATTAAGATGGGTACAAAAATTAAATGGTTTGAATACAGCGATTTTGTTAAATATTTAATAAATAGTAAAAAAAATTCAAAAAAATATAAAATTTGATATGCAAGCACATTTTAACATATATATTATATTATGAGGAGGGTTCAAATGCCTCCACCATGCCTCCATTTTTAAAAACTTTAATAATTCAAAATTTAAAACTTAAAAGTCAAAATAAAACCATTGGATATGATCTACATCATTTTATTTATGCACGTGCAAAAAATTATTACATTTCAATTTTATTTTGATTGTCATCAAGAGCTTGTAAAAAATGCACTAATGAGGGTGATTTCTAGACGTTGATTTTTGAACTTATTGATTCACATAAAATCAAAATTGAAATGTGATAATTTTTTATGAGCACATAGAGAAAATAATATAGATCACATCTAACGGTTTTATTTTGACTTTTAAGTTTAAAATTTTGAGTTATTAAAGTTTTAAAAAATGGAGGCATGATGGAGACACAAAAAATGGAGGCATTTGAACCCTCCTCTTATATTATATTATATATAGTTATATACATATATATTATATTATATATAGTTATATACATATATATTATATTATATATAGTTATATACATATATATTATATTATATATAGTTATATACATATATATACATATATTATATTATATATACATATACATATCTTGTATTATATTATATTGAGATGGGCTACGGTGAGTTGCGAAGTAAAGCGACTATTTTACTTCACGCTCATATTTTGTGATTTTTAAGTTCAAAACGTCGATCCGAACCGTTCATCTTGTTCTCCATATTGAAATGTGCTTGGAGACCAAATTTTATATTTTTTGGAATTTTTTTACTTTTTATTAAGCAATTTTGAAAGTCGCTGATCTGATGGTCCAGAAAATTTTACTGTTTTTTACTGTTCACAGCAAAACAGCAATTTTCAAAAATGCTTAATAAATAGTAAAAAAATTTCAAAAAAATGTAAAATTTGGTCTCCAAGCACATTTCAATATGGATTAAACATCTAACGGTTCGGATCGGTCGTTTGGACTTTCAAAATAAAAATACGGCGTGAAGTAGAAACGCGTTTTACTTCGCAACTCACCGTAGCCCACCTCTATTATATTATATATACATATACATATACATATACATATACATATATTATATTATATTAATTTTTCTTACGGCCGTAAAAAATTCGGCATGAAAAATGTTGATCCGGATTATTTATAGCGTTCTTTCGAATAAATCAAATTATATAGTATTCCATCTATTTTTAAAAAAATATATTAAATATTTCTAATACTTCAATACAAAAAATAAATCAATTATAAAAACTAAATTTTCCTAAAAAAAAGAGAGAGAAAAAATTCTAAAACTGGAAAAAATTATTCCGGTTTTAATATCCATTTACTGGAATTTTTTTTTTTCAAAAATTGGTGTTGAAACCGGAATTTTTTTTTTCCGGTTTGGGTAGTTTTCGAAATGGACGCGAGGTTTGGTTAGTTTTTTAAATTTATATATTTTTTGGATATAAATAAAAAGATCGGCAATATGTATATGTTAGGTCAAGACACTTTTATTGTTGAAAAAAGGTAACGTCCCCCGGGCTACAGTCCCCTGAAAATCCCCGTGTATAAAAGTCTTCCATTTTTAGCTTAGTTCTGACGTGCTTTCAACTGCCACAACTGCCATAATTTAAAGTACAATATGTATGTTTACAGGATAATATGTGTATGTTTATAGGATAATATGTGTATGTATATGTTCACATGATACTATGTGTATGTTCACAGAAGGTGGTCCCCAACAGCTGTCACGCGTTTTGAACCGCTTTCACGCGTTTTTATGTTGACAGAATTTGTTGAATTAGTTTACAGGATTTAGTATTGATGTTTACAGAATTAGTTGAAAATATCCGGGAATTTTTGAGGACTGAAGTTGAAGAACTGTTAGCTGCTTCCTTTATTGTTATTTAAAAAAAAACAATAGCAATACCGATAAATAAAAAATAAAAGTATGAGCTCAATAATGAACCCAAATCTTCAATTTAATATGTTTCTCACTCGCTTTCATTAATAGTGTTATTTATTTTCACAGTCAATATTTGATATAGTCGTTAAGGTAATGTTTTTCGGACAGATGCAGGATTTTTATGATTAAAAATTTATTGAATCGAATTTAAATAACTAATTGAATCAGAATCAAACCTTCAAATTTTTCTATTCAAATCACGATTAGCAATATAATCCATTTTAAATAGCCAATTAATTTATGATTAAACTTAAATTGAAACTAATCCTCAAATTTGCAATTAATATTGCACTGCTGGAGGAGGAGAGGAGCACCTGAGCGGAGGGGGATCAGAGGAGCGTAAATGAACTCGTGGTTAACGAGGCGATGCATTGCAAGATAAATTTGACAATAGAGCCAGGCGAAAGGAAATTGCGTGCAGAACCTTCCAAAAAAAAGAAAGGAAATTGCGCACAGAGTCGAGAGAAAAGAAAAGAAATCACAATTGTGGATTGTGTGTTTTTTTTTCAACTGTGCAAAATTATCAAAATGGAATGTGCCTAGATTTATAAACAAAATGAGTTGTACCTATAAAAAGTTTTTTTTCTCAAAGCTACATTTGAGATTGGATTATGCCTGAGACAGAAAAAAACTAATTTCAGAGTACATTTGAGATTGGATTATGCCTGAGACAGAAAAAAACTAATTTCAGAGTAGGCCAATATAGGACTGCTAATGAGCTGAGTTGAAAGTAACTTAGATTCAACTCACGAACGCATGAGTTGAGTTGAGTCCGAGTTACTAATTCAGTTTCGAGTTAGAAACTTCAATTTGAAGTCAACTCACGAGTAACTCGAGTCGAAGCGAGTCGACTAGTGACTCGTAATATAATACGCAGTGAGATAATCTAATTTAATTATAACAAAAGAAATAGTACATTCTTTATCAAAAGAATACACAATTAAAAATAATACATAATGAGATAATGATCATTACATATAATTAAATATTACCAAAATATTACATAATTAAAAACTACCAAACATATAAAGTCTAACAAAATAGTACAAAGTCTAATAAAAAACAAAACAAAAAAATAATACATAGTTTATTAAATTACCAAGTATTACAAAGTCTAATAAAACATTACACAAATTACCAAATAGAATTACCAAAAAAATTGGAATATACGAATTAGGATTTGGTGTGAGTCCTAATCGAGTTGATTCCGAACCGAGTTAGCCCAAAAACTCATATATCAAAATTTTCCAATAAAAACATTGAATTTTAAAACTGTGACTTTTTGTATAAAGAATATTAAATTAATTAATGAACTAAATGTAGTTCTTAATACAAAAGTTTCAAAACTAGAGGTTAGATTCTTTTTCATAAATTTGACTTATAAAAATTTTATCCTAAAAAATTTCGTTGTGTTTTCATGAAAAAAATTCGATATTGTTTGACGTTTGCAAGTAATGAAACGCACCGAAATTCTGAGACGACCCGAAAGGAAAAAAGCAAAAGAGCATTATGGCAATATGACATAGATGATTAATGCTAATAAATGTGAAGAAGGGGGCAAAATGTAATAATAATGAAAGCGGGTAATAAAGGAAGAAAAACCAAAATAGCATCGATTGAGATTTGAGAAGCCATCATTATTCATTGGGTTGCTTCGACCATCATTGCGAATCTCGGGCCGAATACTCCCCACCCATAATTTATCATAATCATTATCATCATTTTTTTATTATATGGCCCCTTCTCTTTCCCCGTTTTACCCCTCACTTATACCGCTTTTACATTTGCAGCCTTTTCTTTTCTTTTCTTCTTTTTATTTATTGTTGACCACAAGTCCACAACTATCATTAAAAACAAAGTTAAGTTCCTAAAAAAAATCAGAAAAAAAATACTTTTGTTATATTGTTGTTTTATGATTTTTAAAATAAAATGACAGTTAAAGACTCTCACTTTTGAATATTCACACAAATTTTCACTCAGATCTCAAACTTATTTTGTTTAATACAGTAGACTTTTTACAAATATGCATCTTCAACAAAATACATTTACGTATTTCTTACGTTTTTAATGATCGATAATTATAATAGCATAGAAAAAGTTCTAATATGTAATTAGTTATAACTTAATAATAATTGAAAAAATAGTGTTATATTCATATATAATTATAATTGAAATAACAAATTATTTTCTTTATATTCTTTTGGCTTAGTTCCTATAAAAAGAAACTTTTACTTACTAAAAACTTGAGTCTGCATCCTCTGAGAAATATGTCTCAAATTTTCAATTTATATAAGCCGGATCAAATTATTTTTGGTGTCTATTCGAAATGCAGAATGTCAGTATTATTGTGCTTTGAGATTCGTGCAGAAATAATTTGAACGGTCCAGACTTTTCACAGATCAACTCAAGATTTGAGATATATCAGGCGATGCGAATTGTAAAAACTCTTCACCCCATCAAATACTGTGTTATGGTCGCCTGAATAATAATTACGGATCTGCCTACGGGCTTGTATTTAAAAAAAAAAATAGTAATCAGGGATCTTAATTTGGGAAATAATTATAGCATTTTGAACGGTATTTTTGCAAAGCATTCTTTGAACAATGATACTTTACAATCCAATTAAATTTTGAATTAAAAAAAGATAACTACAAAAATCAGGCTAGATCACGTGACGCCACCACTCCGCCTCTCCGGCCTCATCATTAGCCAACATTAAACTGCCTCACACTTTTTCTCTCTCTCTCTGTCTCTCTCTGTTCAGTTTACATAAAATTTCTACCAAATAACATTACATGCATGACCGGAGAGGCAGAGAGAGAGAGAGAGAGATGTACTCGATGTTTCTCTAAGCTTGGTGTGTCATGTGTGTGTGCCCCATGTTTTGGGCCTATAAATAGAACCCAAACCCCACCACCCCAAAAGCCATCACAGATCACACACACACACACATTTACACACTCTCTATTCTACTATCTTAGTGACAGCACTCGCTCTCCTTTTTCCTCCTTGCTCCTTGCAAACCAAACAATACAAGGTGACCACTTTGCATAGAAACATACTAATATCTATCTTAGATTCTCTCTTTCCTTTCAGGGCCTCTTTTTAATTTGCTCTTCCCTGAACTTTTCTGTTAACAACGCATATAGTTTTTTAATTGTGGGCTCATGCATATATGCTGGGTTTGTAATTAGCACTTGTTACTATCAGTATATATATATATATACCTGTCTCTGTAAGTTTTTAAGTTCAGTGTTTTTTGGGTAATTTTTGGAAAGAAAATACTTCGATTCTGTTTGATGCATCTCAAATATTTAATATATAAATGCGGTTTGAATATTCACGATATATAATCGCTGACGTATTAACTTTATTTTTTCTTTTGCGTGTTGCTGATGTATTAACTATTAAGCCAAATGGGACTAGTTGGCATCTGGCCTGGTATTAATTAATTTTTAATTAATGCAAGATTTCACAGATAAATACAATTTTCCTTTGGTGCGAAATATGTAACAATTTATAAAGGTACAATTTTTAAAAGCGATTACATTTACCGAGAAACTTGGTTGTTTGTGTTTCTTTCCTTCTCTTTTGTCTCCTCTAGCATGCCATAGTACGGTGCTCATAGGCCACATAGCTTTTTAAGAGCACTTTCATTTCATTTCCCCTGCTTTAGAAGGTTCAATTAGGAAACAATACACTGTGCTTCCACTTTATTTTTTTTTCTCTCTTTTCAATGTTTATTTTTTGGGAAGTGCAATGGGGCAACTTAACATATCTTTTGTCTCTACTTGTAATTTCTCTCTATTTTTTTTATAGATTTTTGTGGTCATTAGCGCGAATCCCTAGGAAACAGAAATGGAGAGGCTGAACACACAACTGTACCTACAGAACTGCTTCATCATGAAAGAGAACGAGAGGCTCAGAAAGAAGGCTCTACTCCTGAACCAAGAGAACCAAGCTCTCCTTTCCGAACTCAAACAGAGGCTCCAGTCCAAAGCTAAATCATCTCACCCAAACAATAACAGTTCCAATGGTGTTGCGAGCGTGACTAGCCGTGCTACAACTCAGATTCCAGACCTCAATGTACCTCCACTTCCTGCGAACAAGACTGCTTGAATTTTTATTTGGCAAGTTATTTTGTGGTGCAATTAGGGATGAATAGATTTTAATTACTTGAGGTGAGGGTATGTTTGCGTTTGTCATGTGTAACAAAAGAATAGATAGGTTATCGATCCTGGTGTTATAATTATGCATGTTTCAGAAATGGTTTTGGCTATGGGTTTTGATTTAAATGCATGGTTAATTAGCTGTTGGTATATTCATAGAGTCAAATAGTTGATGATGTTAATTAATTAGCCTTTGTTTGGTTCAATCTAACTTTGAGATGCGTTTATCTTTTAATTTATTATGAACTATTAATTGTGTTTGGTTTGCTTTGAATTGTGTTCTGGTGAGCAGTGCTTATTCTTGAATATCTGTACAGGAAGATTTAGCTGCACATTTATTTTATTGTATTTCTTGTCTTTCATGCAAAAGATGTATGTATGTATGTTGTTGCAGTGTTGCACTATTGTCTCCGTAATTTAGTACAATGCTGACATATATGGTCATCAAAATGGAAAGCAAGAAGTCATAGATCCATACTGTCTGCTGACATATTTAGGAAAAGTAGGTACAATGGCTGCTCCATTTCAAATTAAACAAATGAGTACCTACGCTACGATCCCCTTAACAAAAATAATTAAAACTAAACCAAAAAAAATAACAAAATAAATCAATATTTTTTTTGGAGCCTTTTTTTATTTTTTATTTTTTTTATCAGTAATAGTAGTATGAGCCAACTCAAGGTTGATTCATTTGCAGATCCTAATTAAAATATGACATTGGCAAAAGGCTACATAGCAAAAAACAGTCCCTGAAAGATATATAATGCTAAATGTTAAACACCGAGAATTGGATGGACAATATGGCCATTACAGAATTTTGGCAATCCTTTTTAGTTCACCGGATTATGTTTTTAGTTGATATATATATAAGATAGTAGAACTAGCTAGGGTGTTCCTATTCACATTTCTAAATTTTGAATAATTTTTAGGAGTAATATTTAATACCACCACATATTCCTAAACTTTTAATTTTGTGACAACTGAGCTTCGAATTTTTAGTTTTGATAATTAACCCAAACTTTTAATGTGTGGCAACCAGTTTTAATTATTATATTAATTTAAACACGGTTAAAATTATACAGAAAATGACCAAAATACCCCCAAATATAATAATTTACTCCAAAAATGTGTTGCATTTCTTATATTTGAAGACAAAAGGCAAAATAAGTACTTTAATTTTTTTTTACAAAAAGTAAATAAACGATGTATGTAAAACTAATTAACTTTTGTTACATTTCATAGGATTTTTATTCTTCCGTACACTAAATATTATTTTTTAACGAAATAAATTTTAAAAATCAATAATTTTGGTATAATTTATTGTACTTTAATGTAACATTAAGGAAAATATTTGAAAAAATATCTGTACTTATAAATTGAGGATATAAAGTTTCAAATTAATGATATAATTAAAATGGATGCTAATTTGCAAGGATAATTTCGCCATTCATCAACAAAAGTTAACGATGTTAATTGAATTTAACAATTGAGGAAATAACTGTCACAACTTCAAAATTGGAAAAAGTGTGGTAAGCAGCCTATTCATATCCTAACTTTTATTCAACAGACATAATTTACAAGCAAATTTCTGAAAACAAATTATATTGGTGGGCAATGACATGTTTGAAAGGAAGATAAGAGAAATGATGATTAAAGAGATATATAGTATCATGAGATTGAGATGCGACGTTGAGTCAAATTGAATCTCGAACACATTAAGGACTCTGCAGCTCTGCTTGCTTGCCTTTGTTTTAAAATCTCGAGAGATTTCATTCATTGAACATTTCATTTCATTTGCCTTTCTTTACAGCTAGCCAGGAGCTAGTTGTTATTATTATTGGTGATCCAAAAACCAATTAAGAAGAGAGAGAGAGCGTACCAAAGTAGTTGACCCAGTAGCAAAAAACATACGTCAAGGGGCTCAATCACTTGAGTTTGTAGTCCCATCAAAAGGGGTCCAATTTTTCAGTCCTTTCCGAGTCTCATATGCAATCATTCAGTTCCGAACACCCCAGTACCCCACAACTTGTCAATTTAATTGATTAAAAAAACTTGTATATATAAGCTCGCGAACCACAGGTTATTTCACTGCATAGGAGGATCCGCATCTCCACTTTGTCCCCTACACTCCTACACCTCTGATTATGAAACATCATTTGATAAACACAAGTGTTAATTTGAAATTGGATGTTTTTAATTGAATATTCTGAGCATGATGAGGAAATTCATTGTTTTAAGTCTACAAATATCTTAATTTATCAAGGCTACTATAAAACTAGGATTATGATTCTTTATTAAAAAGAGGATATACTTACTACGGTCGCGAACCTAGATTTTGTTGACACCATACTACCCTTTATTCAATGACTATAAAGTTTCCGATCGCTTATTTCATTCATTCATTATATACGGAATTCTTTGTTACGTATTGTACACCCTATATTTTTTGGCGAAGCGTACGTATATACGAGATAATGAATTGCTCTTTCACCAACATCTTTCTACCAAAGTATTTTAATTCTTAGTTCATATTTTCCATATATGTCTATAATCTATAATTTGTGCAAAATTTCTAAGTCCGTATAGAAATATATTAAAATAAAATTAAAATTGTGTGTAACACAACAGGTAAAATACAAAACTGTCTTCATTTGATTTTCAGTTTGTTTACGGGTATTTTTTTTTCCAAAGTACGTTAACATGTTGCCCTCAAATTTCGTACTTCCACAACTACTCCATTAGTTCAAAAATTTCCACATTGTTGTCTGAGATAAAATAGGAAGTAGAAATGTTGCTGTGATTTTCAATCAGCTCATTCATGACTGCAGTTACTTCTGTTTGACAATTTTGGTTGGTTCTCTGCTTACGCAATTGTCATTTTGTCAATATAATCATGTATATAATACACAAATAAGGTTTCACTAAATTTCCGTTCTTTCTCATATCATAGCCACGTCTAATTTGAAATATATATATGTTACATTCCGTATCTATTATTTATAATAATAATCTATAATAATTTCGGAAAGCAATATAGATGTAGTCGACACGCTAACATTAGGTTTAGAACTTCTTTTTGAAAATATTGGTAGAGGCTACCAATTGATTACATCATTTCAGTTTCCTAAACTTGAGCCAGAGCAGAACTTGCACAAGGAAATTCAAGTGCCAATAAAAGCAAAAGGTTTGAGGCCTTGAGATAATACAAACTCTGGCACACAGAGATTCATGTTTTTTTAATGCGAAAAAAACGTTAATTTCCAATAAAAATATTTATTTATTCACGACATACAGACTCGGGAAACCTTTATCATTCAAGGTTGCATTAGCTATTCTCTGTTTCCAAAATCGAGTTATAAGAACCTTCCAAATTGGGGGATTTTTTTACAAGCTTTTTCTTCTCAATAAGCACATCCATTACCAGTACGAAGTTAAACAGTGTAGCAGCGGGAATTTTCATTACAAACAGGTGTGAACCAAAATATTCCCCTGAACACACCCAACAAAAACAACCTCGTCTATACAAAAAGTTAGTATCCACATCACACATCACACATCTCGAAACGAAACTATACTCCCTCCCTCAGAGCTTCCGAAACATCCACATCCATGTTCTGTTCTTCATATTTCACCCACACCATGAACTTCATGCACACCTAAACATTTTTATTTGAAAAAAAAAATGTACAGTAGGTTAAACACTACAAGCAGCATCAGTACCACCTGAGTAAACCACATCATAATATACTGGAACACACTACAAGTGCTCATCTGATGAGCATGTAATACTTTCTAATGTCCCAACACAAAACAATACTATGAATATTCTAATGTATCCCAACACTATACAAATAACATATAAAATTTCTTAATGGATCCCAATACTATACAGATACCACACAAATTTTCTAATGTATCCCAACACAAAAGAAACAAATGCCACATGACATGATTCACCCCGTACCCATGATGCACCAGCATGCCAAAAGTAAAACTATATTTGTGATTGTACCTGCTTCGGGTCGTAAACAACATACTCACTATACTCGATAGGGCTGTCCTCCTTATCAGAAGGAACCAAACGGCCGCATGGTACCTTTATATCATCCTTCCAAGTAAAATGCTCTGCTTCATCTGTTTTCTTCCTCCCAGTGCCCTTCACACCAATCTTTTTCTCTTCCATAGACTTGGTCTCCACTTCCTAAAGCAAAAATGTACACATATTCAGCATCTCGCATCACATACAAATTAAAATCAGACGAAAGGATACAAACAAGTGACCTCAGGCATGGTTGATATTTCAGTGACATGTTCTCCCAGTGAAAAGACTGCAAGGATCAAGAACCCTTCTGGCCGATCGACTCCAGTGAAAGCATATCGGGCTGCCTCGGCGGATGCGTCAGAACAAACTATCGCTCTCCCAAACTAAAGCAACATACACAAAATCACATTAGATGATGTCATATGACTTGTTAGATGCCTATCACAAATTTACATTTCTTTACATTTCTATACAAGAACTCAATATATGAGCACTGGATTACCATGTATCCAGGAGCTGGGATTTGACACACTGCAGGCTCGAAACCCTTGTTTAAATGCCTCACTAAATTTGAGCTCCTTGTGCCTGTAAAGAACACACTTTTAAGTAACTGACTCCAGTAACATACAAAATGGAAGCCTACATATTTTTGGAAATCAGAACACCAACGCGACAGGTACGTACCACACCAGAGTAGCAACTTGTTAGGCAGCTTCTTGATTTCGTCGTAGGTAGGAGCAACACTAGGATTGGCTTGCACTTCAAATATATTCTCAACTGAGACACCATACACCTGTGATAATAATAGACCAATCACTAACCTCCCATTTTGTGGGATTCTTCTTTGAGATCTTACATACAATAGTCCGAATAAAACATACCACATCATCAACCTTATATTGTTCATAAGTCGTCTCCAGATACTTGACAATCATCTGGTAGTCTTCAGACTCCTTGTCTAGAGGACTAATCGAACAACCTATCTTTCCATAACAGTCAGATAAAGGGTCGTCAAGAGTGTCCCCACTAGAGTCTTCAATTATCCTTGATGCAACATTAATGTCCTTTATTGTTTCATAACCAGCAGCTACCTATCAAGTTAATAAAGTTAAAAAGAAATATTTTTACACCAGACGCAATGCTTAAAAAGCAATTAACATTAGTGTATTAGGGGAGTAGCAGATCTGTACATAATCGGCGAGCTCATTATAGCCTCTGATTGTAAAAGGCATGGTAGAAGGCATCATAGTGAACCACTTATTGCTAAAATCTATCCAGAACACATCTGCCGCCGGGCCCGAAGGGGGTGTTTTCAATTCCTCCCTAAAATTGACCAATAATTGCTCACCTGCAGAGACATGTAACTGCCATAAATTAGGATCCATAACAGAAACAAACAAGAACAAAACCACCTAGTTCTTACATCTCTTGAGATGAACATTGGTTAGCATTCCGATTGGGAGGTCACGCACATCATGAGCCATCTCCATCAAAGCATATCTGTTTAACCAATTGTGTTGTCAACACAAATTTAGTTACTCGGCACTGTTAAATTATCTTTGTCCAAAGTTAAAACAGCATTACGTATAATTAATTACCTGTAGATCTCTTGGCTACACAGGATCTTCATGACAGAACCAACTAGTGGGTCCAGCTTGCAGTGAAGCACAGCTGCTCCTAACTTTCTAGGGGCTAAACCATGCCGTCTAACATCAACTCCAACATCCTAGGAAAACAAACATAGTTCAATAAACAAATTTCAGAAATATATGATGCATGTATTCCATGAAATACAGATTGAAATACTCAAGGGTGTTACTGTTACATACCATGTCCAAAGGATAGAACTTTGAAGGCTTCTTCTCAAACTTCTTTTCCCTTTCCCATGGTTCAAAGTCATTTCCTGTCAACTCCTCAAAAAGCCGAACAAACTCAGCAATAGCATCATCTACCCGACTCTCAAAATCCTCAACTCTCTCCTCTGCTTTGGGATCTTCTCCTACTTTTGATTTCTTGTAGTACAGGTGTAAGTGATTATCAGGTAGCATGATCAGCTGCATAACAGCATAGCTGCACAAAAAAAGACGGGGCAAAAAAAAAAAAATTTAGAATGAGGTTTCAACTAAAGATGCATAGAGAAGAGTAAAAACAAAGAAGTTAGATTAAAGTTCCAATTTTAAAATGCATATTGAAATAAATATAGAAGCTGGTGACAACTTATTCAGTTTGGCAATTAGATCACAAAGAGAGAAGGCGCAATTATATATAATCCCATCCTTTTCCATGACCCGGCCACCCATCTTTTGAAGTCTCGAATCTCTGTACACCCCCCTTTTGCCACAAAGCTTTATCTGTAAAACCCAATATTTCAGATTTCGTTCTTTTCAGTACAGCAATACAGCTATATTGTAAATGCATTTCTCATTAGGAGGCTCAACAACTTGGCCGTTTTCTTACATGTTTTTGGGAATCTTAAGATCAGTTCTATTTTGGCTCCTAGATTTGGTAGGGTTCATGTTGTCAAATATAAACTTGTGTATTTTATTTTCATATATCATTGAATAACCAATACCCAATATTTCGATTTCCATTCTTTAATACATCAAAACAAGCTATATCGTTGATGTACTTCTCATTCGGAGCCTCAGCAGCTTGGTCTTTTCTCGTCGTCTTTTTTTTTTTTTTTAGTTCTATGTTTGGTTCCTGATTCCTAGATCTGATCGATTCAATTTTGTTCAATTTTAATCTGGGTATTTATCATTGAATGGGCATAAATGCACAAATTATCAAGAAACAGGAGAACCATGAGAAAAACACCTCTCCAACAAGAGACTCGACTGACTCATCAACAGGATCAGGAGTGTCCCAAGCAATACCTCTGGCGGCAGGCACAAGATAGGGTCTCATATCATAAAAATCCAGTGGTTGTAGTTCATTATTTTGAATGCTGTCTATCAACCATTGCTCCCTCACAATTGGAACATTAGCCTCCCTGTTCATGGCACAAATTAGGCAAAATTAATTTGTCAAAAGTTTCAAGTATGTTAGAACTCCACAATTTTTTTTTATTAAGATTTAAGGACCACATTTTTTTTTTATTAAGATTAAAGGGCTCCCGTACAAACTCAGCATCATTTAAAGAGACAGGGCTCGCGCCACTTAGCTAAAAATGCAGTTGTAGAACTCCACAATAAAAAAATATGAATAAAGATTAAAGGCATTACAGTGCGTCGACTGTCTTGTTGGAGCCACCCCTGTCACCCTCAACCGGAGGAACAACCAGACATGCGACACCTACAAATGTATCCATTAAGGTCAATACATAGCAAATAATCTAGCAAACCATAAGCTATACACAAAAGAATATATCTTTACCTAAAGATGTTCTCGCAACCTCGCCTCCAGATTTTTCGATCTTTTGCCTCCAATAATCCTAGAAAACATTCCAAACAGACTCAATCAAAAGAATTATTATGGATTTTGGAACTATATGACAATTTCGAGAATTACGTGTCTTCGAGAAAGCCGGCCAGACAAGCAAATCACCATATTCTTGAGAGGTTTTTCTGGTAATTCCCGCTGAGGATATTCGGTGCACTTCTTTATCCACTACATAATAGAAAAAAGGGTATCCAACTCAGTGCCAGTGCATCTCCAAATCCAATGTACCAACGAACACATAATTTAAATATTCACCTCGTGCACTTGATCATCTGCAATTCCTTCTGGAATCTTAATCATGTCATTTTTTCGGGGAGGATTTCTCGAGGATGTAGGACACTTGGACCATGCTGAGTATTTTCCACCACACATGTATCTATTCACTCTGAACTCAAAAAAACCCTGGCATATTGGGCATTTTCCCAAAGGGCCATAGAACAGCATATCTGCCCTGTTAGAGAAATTAAAAGCTTATAAGTCATTTAAAAAAAAAAAGGCATGTAGAAAAAACAGACTTTGATGTCATGTATCAATCCTGAGAAAAACAATCTGCCCCCGTAATTAGCTAAAAAATTGGGTAATTGTTTGGTCAACATTAGGCCGGACTAATACTGTAAGAGAAAATGATCAAGGGGAAACTACACCATTTGGGATGTAAAACTGTGCAGCCCCAATCCCCTCCCTTGTATCCACTATGATGAAACTTTCAACAAATTAAGAACATAATTTTAAATGCTAAAAATAGGATGCAAAATTACACTCTTGGGATGACAGCATCATCGGGTCCAGAAGGATCCTGGTTGTTAGCTTCGAGAATCTTGCGCATCTCCACAACAGTAAGGTGATTGGGCACGCCTTTGCAGAATTCTTCAAATTCAGCAGTGATATCCTTCACTTCCTTCTCGTCCAGGTCATTCGTTCTTTGCTTCTTGGTCCTTGACCTTGTTACCACTCCACCTTCCTCCTCACTGGAGGTATGAGCTCGCGTCGACCTCGTCTCATGACCCTAAAATAAGAAATAATCAGAACATGTCAGTACAGCAGCTACTCCAAAACAGACATTACAGACAATGTCTACATAAAGCTTGTAGAGAAAGATACCTTCATAGCGAAATTATTCTCTCCGTCTTCTTTTCCTTTTTCAGTAGAAAAGATCGACAGCATAATACAAAGGAGAGTTTATTGTCATGTCAATAGCAAGACACCTGTTTAGAGTTGAACACGTGCCGTTGGAGCACGCTCCCCAGCTCTACTGTGATGCGCTTGTGTTGACACGTCGACAGCACAGGTGTAAGCTCAAACCCATGCAGACCAAACAATAATTTATTGGCCCCTCGCGCTCTGATTTTGATCCGATTCGAGGAACACGTGGCATCTCCATAGTCAAACCAGCGGCGGCAGGTTCGGATGTGGCGGAAGTGTGACACGTGGCAACGGTAGGCGCGCTTCTACGGAGAGAGGAGAATTTGAAAACCCTAGCTGACACAGAGTGACTCGAGTGCGCGCCAAACAAAGGGGGAGTCTGCGGTGAGTCCGCATCCTCTGAAGTAACTCAATTTTTTTGTTTCAGATGAAGACCGTCCGCTCAGAATCCGCTGAATGAAAAGAGACTTTAATAATCGTGCTAAACAAATGGACAGTTCCGATCTAAAATCATGATATGAGTCGGGTGATATGAATTCTGCTGTGGGGTTCCGGGTGCGGGTAGGAAGAAAAAGAAGCCGGAAAAGAACAAAAGAAATGGGCCTGAAAAAAAAAAAAAAGAACAAAACTATTGGACCTTCATGTACTAATGAGCCCACATGAGACCGATAACAAACGGGTACGAATTAATTCTGATCCGGCCCGTTAATATTACCCTTTCTCTTTGCAGCCTTCACTGCGATGCTCTGGCTGAGCGAGCTGATATGGCCACCGTTGCAACCACTCATCAAATTCGCGCTGTACGAAGATTCAAACCTCCCGCCGCGGCCGTCAAAAGGGTTTATCTGCCTCAACCACTTCATCTTCTCCCCAGAAATCTCTATGGCCTCTCTGGCGCCTATTCGCTCTTATGCATTCAACCTCGGCCCTTTCTTCGTGCTTTGAGTGCCACTGGAGTGTCCGGTCAGGTGATTGCTTTCACTTAGAAGAAATTTTGTGTATGTTCGATTACTATTGCTATCAGAGAGTGTACAAGTTTTGGTCTCCTACTGACATTGGCATCCATCACAGGTTCATCTAGATCAAGAGAACCACTTGATTAGAACTGAATACTACAATACTTATATTTAATAATACACAGTAAAAATAAATATTTGTGTGTCACATTCTGTATTTCAGGCAGAAGGAAGTGAGAATAATGATCACTCTGAATTTGCAAATAAAGGTGGAGTTTCTCAATTGGGAAACCTCCTCTTGAAATTCTTGGAAGCCAACTTCCTTCCTTTAGGTATAGCTTCCCCTCTCTAGAATCAGTCCTCAGTACCAAGACACCAATCTTGTCAAATAGAGAAATTAATCATTTGCCCTAAAAAATCGACCAATTAGAAAACTGGACAGTTTTTTCATTTTTCTTACACATACTACGTATATTATTATTTAATAAAGGGTAAAATGGGAACTTTATAAATTTAAAATGAATTTTAATAGAAAAGATAATAAATTGGGAAAATTGTGAGTTTTTTTTTAATTTAAAGGGGTAAATATGATATTATAATTTTAGAGAAGTAAATATGTGATTTCAAGGTTTTTGAGGGGTATACATGAAATCCCCCCTTTTTGTTGATGTTGCACTGAAGTAATATATATATATATATATATATATATTTTTTTTTTTTTTTTTTTGCTTTTGTTGAAGCTCTGGTGGTGGGTGTAATAGTTGGTCTACTGAATCCAACTCCTGGATGCCTGGCACATAAGTATTCCTTCTCAAAATTCAGCACCTTTGGCATTTTCTTTATTTCTGGTATGTATTGAATTGCCGATTTTTTTTTCTTTTTCATCACCTATTCTGTATTCCCCATGCGGTTTTACTTGATCCAGGACTTGTTTTGAGAACCAAGGAACTCAGTGCAGCTACAGAAGCCTGGCCTGCGGGACTTTTTGGTCTTGTAAGCTCCTCTCTTCTTCCTCACATACTAAGCAAATAAAAAAAAAGAAGGAAAAACAAAGGATCTCTGTCTATAAAGTTGATAGTGGTAAATTGCATAAATATGAACTAGTTCACTTTTGGATTTATTCATGAAATTGTGTGATCTTGTCAAACTTGCAGAGCTCAATTCTACTTTTGACACCTCTATTCTCAAGACTGATCATGCAAGTTCAATTGGTACCTCCTGAATTTGTCACCGGTATGCTATGAGTACAATGGATTGATATTTTTATTTTTTTATTTTGAGTTTCTAATGTGTTCCTTTTCAAATTGTTATATTAAGTGTACCACTTTAGTTTATCTTGACATTATAGTTGGTTGATAGGGGTGGCTATATTCTCGTGTATGCCAACAACTCTGTCAAGCGGGGTCACGTTAACTCAGGTATCATTTTTCGAAGTTTCAAACTATATTTGGATTTTTCTCATTGTTAAAAATCCTACTAAATGATACTAATTAGTACAAATGATGCAGCTCGTAGGTGGTAGCTCTGCTCTTGCTCTTGCAATGACTGTTGTTTCTAACCTGTTAGGAATTATGATTGTGAGTTTCCTATTGCCTTATATTACTACAAGGAAATATTCATTTCTATGAGTCAACTGTCTTCTTTTTTTTAAATCTTGACAGAGGCTGCCAAGGTGGTATGATTCAAATGTCAAGGTTGCATTTGTTTCCCTGTATTTGCAAAATGACCCCTATAAGTCTTTCATTTTATATTCCTTTTGACCCTGTTAATTTTAGTTAACATCGGCTGATGGACTGACTGAGGAGGATGCAACAATAAATAAACTTAACCAGGATTAAAATAGTACAAAGGTGTCTGGCGCCAATCTTGGGTTACATTTGATAGGGAGAGTTAGATAACGATTAAAACATCTGCAATTGCTAAGTGTAGAGGTGCTTGTTCACAAAAAAAAAAATGATAGATTATAAAAGAAAAGAAGAAGGATTATACAACGTCATTATTTTTTAAACACAACTCCTCTCCCAGTTAGATCTTACTTTTGTGTTTATTATTTTATTTATTTTATGATATATTATCCTATATGATTTTTGAGTTTTAAAAATAGTGTCCATGTTTGTTATTCTGTTTATATTAATATAATCTTTAAAAAAAAGTTCTGTTATGTGTTAGTCTTAACAATGCGAATGAAGTTAAATGATGGTGTTAAAGTCTACCTAAAGATAAAAGTCCATTTTTATGAATTTATTTAAGGATGCATGGGGCCTTTTGCAGTTTTGCTGATACCTAAAATGTAGGCTACTTTATGGAATATGTCATGATGTAACTTTGTAAAACATCTCTTAATTATAGGTACCTCTTTCCCTGTCGAGATACATAGGTGCAGGTGCTGGCGTGTCGCTCCCTACAGAACAGTTGTTCAAAAGCCTCGTAAGCACTCTTCTTATCCCACTTGTTCTCGGAAAGGTGTGCATATTCTCTCTTATATATACTATTTTGTAAATTACAAATATTTATACAAAGTTCGGGCACTAACCACGTTAGTTGATATTGTCTCGCTAGATCTTACGAGAGGCCTCAAGTGGTGAGTCATTTAAATATCACATCGATTGTTACAATGTTTTTTATTTGCACTTATGTAATGTTAAAGAGGATTGTTATTTCCACGTCTTCAGGTGTTGCAGAGTTTGTTGACAAGAACCGCAAGTCGTTTTCAGTAATTAGTGCTCTTCTACTTAGTCTAGTATGACTCCTAACTTAAAATTTTGATTCGACAAATGAATTAATCATGACCTAATGTTTTTTTATCGCAATATTATCTATTGGCAACAAATGTTCCATGACTGGGAAAACTGTTTTTTTGGTACAACAGGTACCTTGGATGCAAGTAAGCAAATCAAGATCATTGCTTCTAAGTGTCAAGGCCGAAGCCTTTGTGCTTGCTGTTTTTGTTGGAGTGTATGGTTTTATCAGATACTGATTATATAATAATTTTCAAAATAGAGAATTTCTTTCTCGCTTATATTACTTTCTATTTTCTCTTATTGGCAACACCCTATCTACTTTTGCAAATATGACCTAATATGTTTGAGATAATTTCAAGCACTCAACCTTTTATATTAGAATGATGAAAAAGGTACAAAAAGCAAGTCAGCAGTTTTAAGATGATCGGACTTTGAATTTGAATTAGCTCATCTTTCTTTTAAAAAGTTGCAATTTTGAATTAAATATGAAGAATCAATTGCAAGTGCTCATTTTTTATTCATCTAAATTATATTTATAATGGTGGTTCGTTCTTTGTTAATAAACAATTTATATGCCAATGCAGAGTTTTACATGTTACATTGCTAATTGCAAATGCTATAGCACTGCAAATCCTGTTGGCGGCCTCAGGAGGCGGCAAAGATTCTGTCTTTGCAAAGAAAGAGTACACTCGTGCTGTCATTCTAGTTGCTAGCCAGGTAATTTTGGTTTAATCTACATCGCAAATTTCAAATGGTTGGTAAATTAATTGAACTTTACATAACTGTAGAAAACTCTGCCAGTGATGGTAGCAGTAGTTGATCAACTGGGTGGGGCCCTTGGTGAATCTGGGCTGCTAGTTCTTCCATGCATCGCTTCCCATATTAATCAGGTTTTTTGAAACATTTTCTCAACTTATATTGATAAGGATAAATTTAATCTCACTTATATTACTTAATTGCAGATTGTAATAGACTCCTTTCTAGTGAACTGGTGGCGCCAGAAAGATCAGGTCAATCAAGCCAAGGATCTGTAAGACTTTGAATAATCATATAATAAATTGTACATAGTTTAGTATGTACAACTTTATTCTTGTTTGCATTCATCGGTGGAACTTGAGCTTTGCGTTATTTTATATTATTTTTCTTGAGTTAGCTCAATAGCTGAAGTAATTCATATTGTTTATATAGTTGTCGATAATTGAGGTTTATTCTTCCATATTTTGGCAAATTTGTCTCTATTGGCTGACAGTATGCTACTGTGTGCTTGGAATAATTTAGGAAATTCATTTTGTGCCCATATTTTGACAAGGCAAGAACATCTATAAATTAGGGTTTCATAAATGTTGCTATATTGTAAACCCTCTTAACTATAGTAATATTAAAAGTATTAGAATTAGAAACTTCATTGCGAGTATGGTTGAAGCTTGAAGGTTTCTTTAGAGCTGGCAAATAACATGTAAATTTTGTATTACTTGGGGGTTGTCAATTTAGGGGTGATTAATGAGCGAGTTAGAGTATGCTCGTGCTCGCTCATTTAGTAAATGAGCGAGTTTAAGCGAGTTGATAAATGAGCGAGTTATGAGTACTAAAATTTAATAAATTGTCATAATTCATTTAAATAAAATATAATAAAAATCCAACAAAAATATAATCATATTACAAAAATCAACAGTATCATCAATACTTCAACAGTGATATTTTCACAGCTATCATCTAACAAACAACAATAAAATATAACAAAAATCAATAGTATCATCCAACAAAGTGTAATACTTTCAACTTGTTCTACCGAATTAAAAAAAAAAAAAAAATGTATGATGAAACTATGAATATTACACAGGATTTAATGAGGCAAGACTGATGTGGCAGAAATTTATTTGAGATTGAATGTGGTAGGAATTAGATGTGGCAAATCATAAATGAGCGAGTTGGAGCATGCTCATGCTCGCTCATTTAATAAATGAGCGAGTTGATAAATGTGCAAATTTAAGTGAGTATTTAATAAACGAGTTATGAGCAATTTTCTCATCCTTAGTTGTCATTGTCTATAAAGTCAGATTTGGTCTAAACTGAAAAGTTGCACCTTTTGTTTTGTTATTGTGTCAGTAGGTGGCTGGATTCAACTCACTCTGATTTCAGAATAATCATACGGTTTGACGATATATAACTTAATTTTTTTGGGGGGTATTATCGTTCATCTATTTCTGAGACATATCTGAGTGTAGCAGTCCAAAATTATCCCGACTACTATGAAATTGCTGTTGAAAATTTATTTGAAAACTCAAAATTTCATCATTTGTAATATTTAAAATCTGTGGGCTCATTTGAAAATTCCATTTAAATAGTAGAATACGTATATTCTAATTATTTCTTACTTAATAATTGTCTTTTTTTTTTTTACAAAAAAAAAGAGATAATTATCATTAATAAATTATTTCCCTCTCTCTCAGTTTTGTATCCAAAAAATAAACGACTCCCTCTCAAATAAGAGATTCCCTTTATTTGTATTGTATTATAGAATGAAATGAAATAAAATCTCCTCTGATTTACTTTCACATGAGATTAGTCAATTTTGATTGATTCTCCACTTTCCGTTTTATCACCAATTAATTATTAATCTGATTACTGGATATTACGGAGTTATTATCAGTCGTTTTTATAGTGTATATTAGGAGTGACAATCTTTGATTATCTTTGTTTTGGTTTCATCTTGTCAGGGGCGTATCCAAGATTTTTTTCAAGGGGACAAAACAAATAGCGAATCTGATTAAAATAGCTAATCGTGTTTAAATTTATTAACTAATTGAGTACTTGATAAAAAACAATGCTTTAACTTATATTTTTCAATGCTTTAACTTATAATATGATGTTTTAACTTATAATTCTAATTACTAATCATAATTCAAAATATCAGAGGGGGTAAAAAAAAATTTCAGAAGGAGATAAAGTCGGTCAGAACCAATAGATCTCTATTAAAACTCAAAATCCACGGACAACTGATTTCTTTGTTGTATGTGGGTTCGTCCCTGCATCTTGGACAATGAAACATAATACGCTCAAAAACAATGTTCCATATACAATCCAGATATTATCATGTCTTACTTGATTTATTTTAATTATTAATTTATCGAACTATTTGAATTTATAAAATTTATCCAACAAATGTGACCTTTATTTGTATTTTTAGACCGAATTGATATGAGACTAGCTGCATGACACCCGTCTTAAATTACTGTACTTAATTTCAGTCCATCTAGCTCTTCTTGCCGCCGCTACCAAAATTGCTGACACAACTTGCCAGATATGCTGTATTGTCACTTACGTGGCAAGCTTCAGGGGCGGACCCAACATGTTACAAGGGCAGTCACTTTCCTGAATTTTGAATTTTAGTGGTGATCTATCGGTACTGATTGACTTTGCATCTCTCCAAAAAAAATTTTGTCTCTCTAGATGTTTGATTTGTAATTCGGATTAAATTTAATGTTAAAATTAAAATAATTTTTTTGAATTATAAGTTAAAGCATCATAAATTACAAGTTAGAGTACTAAAAAATATAAGTTAAAATATTATTTTTTTATCGAGTATTCAATTAATCCGATTAGCTATTTAAATCCAATTCAATATTTTTTTGTTCCACTCTAACAAAAATTATGGATCGATCACTGACAAGCTCAAGATAAAATTATATAAAGAAGTCGTTGCAATGATGACACGTCAGCTATGTGATAACATGACGGTGCATGAAGGGGTGCTGAGGGCGAGGGATACTCTCATTTCTTTTAGTAGACTGAACAGGGAGGGATGATTGAACTATGCACATAGTTGATAGTTGGTGACAACGTGACATTTTAAATACTAATAAAACAAAAAAAAATGTTTATCTAAAACATAACACATAAATATATCTTGGAGAAAGCTATACAATTAACAGCTCGTGGAACTTTTTTTTTTTTTTTTTTTTTTGAGATCAAAGGCAGAGGCCAGCTCGTGGAACTTAGTATTACTTCGGGATATTATATGTATCCAGAACGGTCTAAAATTCAAGAAAATCCATAAACAAATATCGAAACAATCACATCCAAAACCAATACAGTAATCGTTAAAAATCAGAGGTAAATTTAACCCTATTTAATTTTAACTAAAACGCAGCCAATCTGTCAGATTAATTAGGTCCAGTTACTTCTATTCTATGGAATATCTGGGATTGGGCCATTGGGGTGGGATTCGTACGGATGGATTTATTGTTTTTCCAATGTTAGAACTTAGGAAGACAGCTCAATTGTTTTACGAAATTTTTATTAATATTCAAAAAAAATATGGCAAATGCTTTTATGAATATCTTTTTCAGGTTAACTGTTCAATTTTTTCGATCCAACGGTTCATATTTCTAAATAAATCACCGCATCTTCAGTTAAGTTTGACAGAAGTTTATAGCCGGAAGGATAAAATAGTTATTCTGAAATGAACGGTTTCGTTTTGTTACCTGTCTCCTGCTCCTCTCATCCGCCTCTATCGTCTTTACCACCTCCGCTTACTTCACCATTGGCGAGCACTCCGTCTCCTGCTCTTCTCTCCTTTCTCCTTTCTCCTCTCTCTCTCTCTATCTTTTCTCACAACGTGATAAACTGGGAGAGAAGGGAGATTAACGGGCGCCGTCACAGGCGATCCGGATGCGGTTGTCAGGTTGTGTTTGGCGAGGAGGCGGAGCTTGGTTGCTGCGCGGCGGAGGCATTCAAGATAATTGGAGGGAGTAGAGGGCTCAACAACGTGGTAAAATTTATGAATTTTTAAGGAGAAATTCGACATGAGTTGATTTGGGAAAACCTAACGCTAGTGCGTACCACGGCTTGAATTTAAGACAATTCTCCTCTCTCTCTCTCTCTCTCTCTCTGGTACGTACTGAAGCTTGAATTTAATTGGAAATTTTGCAATTTGCAAGATTTTTGAACAAATTAAGAGAAATTTCTAAAACTGATAGAAGGAGACGGTAATGGCAAAATTCAAAAAGTCAAACTCAACTAATTCTACACGAAACACGTTTTTCTTTGACTGAATCCCTTTAGATCTCATAAAACAAGAAGAAATGAAATGGAATTTGTATTGTAATCATTGATTTTCCTTGTGTGTGATTACACTGTAAACATTGATATTTTTAGTTGCTTAGAAATGCTTGAATTGTTGATGGAATGCTTGTTTGTTTGATCTCCTCTAGTGATTTTCTGATTTGAACTTGTGCATTTGGTTGGTCAATCAAACCTTTTATTTTGTGTTGTGATGACAGGGACCAGATTGGGCATTTGGTTGGTCAATCGAACCCTTTTTTTGTTTAGCCTCGTAAATTTAAGGAGCTAACTTGTTAATTTCCATGATTTATGAAGACAATAGAAGATTGTTATACTATGGTGATACTGTGATAATTTCCATGATCCATTTGCTCACACCTTGTGGCCTTCAAGTCAGTGTCTTTCTCTTGACAAGTTGGGATTTTAATCCTCGATCAAGCCTCAAACCATGCACAAAACTTATTTGAGCAAAAATTGTGAATTTCTGGCTAAATTTTGTTCCAATTGAAATGATAATATATAGGACGGCCTTATTCCAGGAATAGGGAAAATTTCTGGTTTGGTGCTAGTTTAGCCCCTCTCTTGAAAGTATATCTAATTATGAGGAAAACTTGGTTTTACTCACTCTTGAGAAGTAAAATTTGATTGGACATCATATTTTCTTTTAATTTTGTAGTCTGTGGATGGTCAAGAAAAGATTGTCAGAACAGTCTATTGCAGTTACATAGTCAAAACGGTAAAATTTACCAGCCCCACTTTTTTTTCCCTAAAATAAATTATTTTCGGCAGTAGGAAATTATTTCGTATTCAAATTAGGAGTTCCAAAACATAAATTCAAGTTGTAATTTCATTTTGTATTTGTGATATTCTGTAATTTTTTAATATTTATTTTGGCAGTTGTTGGAGAAAGATTTGAAGGAGCTTTTTGAGATCCAATGTGGAGAGGATGCAAAATTACCCCTTTTGCAATTTATAGTTTTCACTTTTCAATCAATAATAGTTCCAGTTAGAAAACCCCATAAAGGCTCAAATCACACTCCAAGAATTCAAATACGGACACATAATCACTGGTTCACAAATAATTGATGTAGGTATCTTGCATTAGACTCATGGGCGATCATAAGAGTAGCAGCAGATGTATATATTGAGGCAGGCACATCGCAGACTCTGACTAAGAAGGAAAGAGGAAATAATCCTGATCACACAGTTTGTTATTTGGCGCGAACGGTGTGATCGAATTTTCAGAGAACAAGCAACAGACGTCGAATCTCTAGTGGACCAGGTACAAGACCAGTGGAAGATGACAAACATGCACAGCGGCAATAAGACAATAAGCACGTAGTGAAACAGTGGAGGTTACAAAACCGCGGGATCATGGCATTCTACTTCACTGCCTTTTCAAACTAATTTATATTCCAGTACTTCGTATTTTCAAAATTTTAGATTTTCTTTTTTTTTTGTTGCTCAACTGTTTTGAGCCTTTTTTTAACATGTTTTGTACCAGGTCTTTCATAAAGACCAAACCCTATTTTTAATTATCAATCAAAGTAAATAGGGGCTTGACCCCTATTCTTCTTTCCAAAAAAAAAAAGAAAGAAGAGCAGCAGCGGATACGGATTTATTGAGTTTGTCAAGGTAATTTTGCAATAAAGCCATCTGAAAGAATATAATTCGATATAAAATTTGTTTTTCCTTTTCCCTTGCTTTCTGTAAGAAATGTTTGCTAAATAATGTTGCAGGAGGAATTTGCTGTGGCAGCAATCAAATGCACTGGCATGGTGCTTGGCAACTATCGTGTCAAGTATACTTCTTTGTTATTTCCTTTTTTCTTATATGCACATTTAATTTCATAATAGAATATCTTCTTTGTTATTTCCTCTTTTCTTATATGCCCCAGATTGATTCCTGCAAGGTGCAAAAAAAAAAAAAAAAAAAATTTTTAAATCCTTAAATTTTATTCCTCATTTTATGAATAATGTGTATTGTGCGGATATATTAGGTGCAAATTGTAATAATTTATTTAAGGGAAAATTGTGAAAATGCCTCTCCAAAACTTTGAAATTGGAAAAATGCCACTCTAAACTTTGAAATTGGGAAAATGTCATCCTAAACTTGATTAATTTGTAAATTTGCCATTGAGAGTGTGTTCTTGTACTATTTTTATTAAAAATAAACTGAAAAATACTATTTTGATATATGTATTTATGTATTTTCAATTATACCCTTTATACAATTAATGCCTCTAGTTCAAAATCGCCTCCTCTTCAAATCTCATTTCTCCGTGCTTCTCCGTGCGTCCTTACCTTCGGCGCTTCTCCATGCGTCCTAGCACCCTTCCGCGCCCCTCCAAATCACAGATCTCTCCTCTCTCCGCTATCCTCTCTCCGTGCGTCCTAGCACCCTTCCGCGGCAACCCTCCAAATCACAGATCTCCAGCCGCCTCCCTTGCCCTTTCAAAGCTCTCCATTTCCGTTTAGCACTCTCTTCCTCTCTCTCGTTCTCTCTAACTTTTTTAAATCTCTTTCCATAGCTTTCATAGATGAGGTTTCCCCTCTGAAATCATTGATCCAATTCTCGCATCGAAACTCAAATTAGAAATTTCTCACCAAATTAAAGCAGCACATGGAAGTGGTATTATTCAAAGAAGGTGGTGTGGTAACAGTAGCAGTTATGTGCAATCAGTACTCTTTTTCTGACGAGCCAACCAAAGAATTTGCTACAATCAGCAGAGGCATGTGCGATACTTGTTGCTTAATTTGATGTTAAACATGGGTTCAGCCGAAAGGTCACTGTACTGATGTTTAAAACTTACTAGTACAGCACTGAAAATTGAGATATTGATCCATAGTATGGACCAATATGCGCTATGCATAGTACCATAGCCTCAATCAATAATAATGAGTAGAGTTCACCAGTGATTACTATGGGTCGAAATTTAGCAGCTACAACAGAAACCTTATAGGAATATTTAATATAAAAAAAAAATTAAGTACCCAGCCATTCAACTTAATGTGCAATGGTTACCATGTATCTTAATCCCAGACCCTTTTGATGTCAGAATCAAGATAATATGTACCTCTAATCTGTTCTCTCTTTCTTTACCGTATGGTTTCACATTACTTAATTTTTTGAATCCTAAATAAGAAAATCAAGGACATACTTGTAATTTAAATGACATATATGAATCCATGTCAGACGACTCCAATGACCCATATATGAATCAAGGACATACTTGTAACTTTTTTAATCACTATTTTTTGTGCCCCATTTGCTTTACTACACAGATAGAAGTATAGAACTGTGAAAATGGAGGAGCCAGTTGTACATGCTTTTAAGGTTGTCTCTTGTCATATACTTATATTAAAGATCTTATTTTGCTCCTGTAGAAGGAACAATTGGATTGAGAAAGTTTTGTGTAAAAGCCCCTGAATTATGCCAGTAGTTGCAAAATAAAAAGAGTTCTTTCTTTTTTGGAAGGGGACTTGAAGTGATGCTTTCAGTAAGACATTTTCTAAATTTTTGAGTGCTATTCTAAATTACAAGTGCTATTCTGAGTGCTGTTCTAAATTATTGAGTGCTATTTATTTTGCAGAAGACATTTTCTTGTTGCAATACAAAGCTATGTTGCAATACAAAACCTAGTGGGTTATTCTTGTCTTATACGATTTTGGTACTTAATAATTTTGAATCTGCTGAGATTTTACTTAGAAATAACTATAAATTAGGTCATACTTCAGCTCTCAAAAGTTCACTTAGGACTTAATCTTAAGACAATTATGCTTATCTTAAGGTTATGGTGGATTAGTATTTCCCAATTTATCTTAAGTCCATCAATCTATCAAATTCGAGGTCTATGAAGATGTCGTTTAATGCTGAATTTGGTGGACATGGTCTCATATACGGAATGCGTGCTCTTAGTCAAGAATCTAGCATTATAGATTCTCATATCACTGTTACACCATCTAATTTGACTGGTACGCAATACAATAAGTACATAATTTTTTCTCCTATATATTACTAAACATGACTTAATTATTTGTTCTTCACTTTGCAGGTTTAAAGAAGTAGAGTTGCTAAACTATATATATGAAGCTTTTGGTTTAGCTATTTGAATATCATTTTGTATAGATAATTTAGGGTCTATATTGTAAAGGTCGTCATTTTGGTGATATTTTGAAAGCTAAAACTAGATTGGTCTACCAATATGTAGTGGTAGTTCTTAATTTGTGAGATTATCTCAATGCCATGGTAAATGATCAGTTAACTATATGTACCTTTTTTTATTATGTATATTTTATGAATTACAATTTTTATAAATTTATGCTTCTTGCAGTTGCTTATATTTACTTGTATGTGTGTGAAAGAAAGGGGATTTATGTGTGTGAGATGATGAATTTCTTTGGAGAACCTTCAAACATGTATTTACCCATTCAAATTTCAACCAGAAACAAATGAATATAACCCTTAGAATAGCCTTCTCAATTTTCATTCTATTTTGTCCATTTCAGGCATTAGTTGGAGCAATTAGTTGAATTCACTAACACAAGAAATTAAAAGGTGTCCACAAACAGTGGTTACCAGCATCTCTATGCAGGAAACACAAGAATAGAATAGAGATGATCCATTTTATACATGAACCTTGATATAAATAGAGAGAAGCATGATAATTTCTTGTGCAAAAATTGTGACATAAATCGAGAACATCCATATTTATTGATACACATATTAAACAATTCAACAGAGAAGATTCATATTAAACAATACAACAGAGAAAAAAACATGATGATTTGTAACAAAAAAATAATGATATGAGATCCATTTTTATTGATATACAAATTATCAGAATAAAAAATAAGCATATATTATTGTCCTCATCTCTTCTTCGCCAAGCTATTAATTCATCCAAATTTGAATAGACTACACGGTGGCAATATCTGTTTCCTTTGTAATTTTCAGTGTTCTCCCATTGTTCTCCAGGGAGCATTGTATCCTCAGGAAGATCACATGCATTTCCCCTATTATAATTACAAAATGACAAAAATAGGTACATATTAGCGAAAATTTCTAAACTCCAACAATGACAAAAAAATACAATAATGAAAATGACGATAACTATTTAAATATTTAATTACATTACTTTTTGCATCTGGTAACAACCTATCTTGAGTGGCCATCAGTTGTAAATTCAGCTTGACATCTTTTTGCATCTGGTAATTCAATGGTGATGAATACTTTGTCTGACATCTGGACTCATGTTGTGCATGGGTATCGTCTGCAAGTAACGAAAAAAGCTAAAATTAGCTCTAATCAGGGGATATTTATTTTGTTGCACATGCTTTGTAACATGAATTAATCGGAATTGAAATAGGGATTATTGAGACTTGATTGCACCAATGTGGCTTAAATTGAGCCAAGTGATTTAGAACTACATACTAGTATATACTGATGTCATTGTCTGTCGAGCTTAGAAAATAAACTAGAACCTTAATGCATTTCAGAAGTTTAATTAGCAACATAATACATCAGTAGTCATTTGCCAGTCAGGTACATGTTAACCAAACGAGTGTTGTACATAGAAAGTTGTGATTCAACGTTAAAATTGGAATGTTCACAAATTCTACAAAATTTTGGTATTACAATTTTTAATTAGGAAAAAGATAAGAACAAGGAACTCTGAGCACGATAGCAAATATCTCCGGGTAAAAGATCAAACTTCAAAAAAAAAAAAATACCAATATTCGTCTGAATCTCTTTAAGCTCGAGTCGCCAGGTATAGAAAAAAAAAAATATATTAGACATTTTAGAGTTTACAAGACGAGAGAGAAAAGAAAAACTAAATTACCACATGCTGGAGGTGCTTTGGAGTAGATTCAATTTTCGACAACTGTGAGAGTGCCGAGAAGGAGAAAGGCGGAGCATGCAAGTGCCATCGGAGAGAGCGAAGGTCATCCAGGAAGAGGCGATTGCAAGAGCTGGTGAGCACCAATTTAGAAAAAAAAGGTTGGAGTAGGGAAAAGAATTGCAGGGGCGACGGACACCCCCCTCTCCCGAAGGGGAGAGCGTGATCGTGTCTCCAGGCGGAGGCGGCGGGTAGGGTTCGTGTATATTGATTAAGGGCATTTTAGGTATTAAATGATTTATTTTTTAAAAAAATATTAATACACTCAAAATGGCAAATTTACAAATTAATAGTTTAGAATGACATTTTTCTAATTTCAAAGTTTAAAGTGGTATTTTCTCAATTTCAAGGTTTTGGAGTGACATTTTCACAATTTTTTTTTATTTAATTATGTTTAATAAAATGGGAGGTATATTTCTCTCCGATTTTTTTATTTTTAAACAAAAATATTATTATTTTAATTAAAATACCCAGCTTTTCGCCGGAATTTTAAAAATACCCAACCCGTGGAATTTTTCCACGGGTTGAAATTTGAATTCCCACTGTGGAAAAATTCCACGGGCCAGACCCTTTATTTTTTTTTATTTTTTTTTTTAAAACAGAAATTTGTATTTATTTTTTATTTTTTGTATTGAAATATTAGAAATATTGGATATATTTCTTTGAAAATAGATGGAATACAATATAATTTGATTTATTAGAATGACTGTAACAAATAACCCGGATCAATATTTTTCAGATTGGATTTTTCGCGGCTGTAAGAAAAATTAATATATTTCTTTATGTGTTATTGGAAAAAAATAAAAATGCTTAGATTCCGAGTTATTGATCCCGGTTCAAAAGTCACTTCTATGTAATCTAGAAAATATTATGATCTTTCTAGTACATTTAATTTATTAAAAGTTATATCTATTTTGAAAAAAAAACAAAAACTTTAATTTATTTAATTATTATTATTCAAAAGTTATATCCACGGGCCAGACCCAAATTTTTTTTTTTTTTTTTTTTTTAAAACAGAAATTTGTATTTATTTTTTATTTTTTGTATTGAAATATTAGAAATATTGGATATATTTCTTTGAAAATAGATGGAATACAATATAATTTGATTTATTCGAAAGACTGCAACAAATAACCCGGATCAATATTTTTCAGATCGGATTTTTCGCGGCTGTAAGAAAAATTAATATATTTCTTTATGTGTTATTGGAAAAAAATAAAAATGCTTAGATTCCGAGTTATTGATCTCGGTTCAAAAGTCACTTCTATGTAATCTAGAAAATATTATGATCTTTCTAGTACATTTAATTTATTAAAAGTTATATCTATTTTGAAAAAAAAACAAAAACTTTAATTTATTTAATGATTATTATTCAAAAATAATTCTCAAAATAGATAAAACTTTTAATAAATTAAATGTACTAGAAAGATTATAATATTTTATAAATTACATAGAAGTGACTTTTGAACCGGGATCAATAACTCGGAATCTAAGCATTTTTATTTTTTTCCAATAACACATAAAGAAATATATTAATTTTTCTTACAGCCGCGAAAAATCTGATCTGAAAAATATTGATCCGGGTTATTTGTTGCAGTCTTTCTAATAAATCAAATTATATTGTATTCCATCTATTTTCAAAGAAATATATCTAATATTTCTAATATTTCAATACAAAAAATAAAAAATAAATACAAATTTCTGTTTTAAAAAAAAAAAAAAAAAAAAAAAAAATTTGGGTCTGGCCCGTGGAATTTTTCCACGGTGGGAATTCAAATTTCAACCCGTGGAAAAATTCCACGGGTTGGGTATTTTTAAAATTCCGGCAAAAAGCTGGGTATTTTAATTAAAATAATAATATTTTTGGGTAAAAATAAAAAAACCGGTATTTCTCTTATGGCTATGCCGAAAGAGAGGTATGCTTTATTCTCTTGTTTGATAAAAAAAAAAGTAATTATGCTTCCCTTTTAGCTAAAAATAATATTCATTTTTCTTAAATAAAATAATATTCATTTTTCCTAAAACACGGGGCATATTTCTAATATAGACTCTACTTATAATTTCTATTAAAATGATAAAAAATTCAGATAATTGTGATATTTTGCAATAATATGCGCAAACTTCATATTGAGAAGGCCGACATTTTTATTTTTACTCCATTAAAAAATTATTTTAATAATAATAACCAAAGTTTAGTAATACTTTTAAAAATACCCCACCCGTGGAATTTTTTCACGGGTTGAAATTTTAATTTCAATTTTGTTTTTATAAAACATAAATTTGTTTTTATTTTTTGTATTGAAATATTAGAAATTTTGGATATATTTCTTTGAAAATAGATGGAATACAATATAATTTGATTTATTAGAAAGACTGTAACAAATAACCCGGATCAATATTTTTCAAGCCGGATTTTTCGCGGCTGTAAGAAAAATTAATATATTTTTTATGTGTTATTGGAAAAAAATAAAAATGCTTAGATTCTGAGTTATTGATCCCGGTTCAAAAGTCACTTCTATGTAATCTAGAAAATATTGTGATCCTTCTAGGACATTTAATTTATGAAAAGTTGTATCTATTTTTGAAAAATAAAATAAAAACTTTAAGTTATTTAATAATTATTATTCAAAAAGAATTCTCAAAATAGATACAACTTTTTATAAATTAAATGTCCTAGAAGGATCACAATATTTTCTAGATTACATATAAGTGAATTTTGAACCGGGATCAATAACTCAGAATCTAAGCATTTTTATTTTTTTTCCAATAACACATAAAGAAATATATTAATTTTTCTTACAGCCGCGAAAAATCCGGCTTGAAAAATATTGATCCGGGTTATTTGTTACAGTCTTTCTAATAAATCAAATTATATTGTATTCCATCTATTTTCAAAGAAAATCCAACATTTCTAATATTTCAAT
Source organism: Carex rostrata (assembly GCF_964058835.1). Classification (NCBI taxonomy): domain Eukaryota; kingdom Viridiplantae; phylum Streptophyta; class Magnoliopsida; order Poales; family Cyperaceae; genus Carex; species Carex rostrata. The sequence continues at coordinate 8,534,225 of NC_135921.1, forward strand.
ACTAAAAATAAAAAATAAAAACAAATTTCTGTTTTATAAAAAAAAATGGAATTAAAATTCCAACCCGTGAAAAAATTCCACGGGTGAGGTATTTTTAAAATTATTACTAAACTTTGGTTATTATTATTAAAATAATTTTTTAATGGGGTAAAAATAAAAATGTCGGTCAGAAGGTAATGTGAAACATTTTGAGAAATTAAGTTCAGAATTCAGGCTTATTGATTGTTGTAACCTGCAATGTCCAACTTAGTACTAGATTGTCATACCAGCCAATTCTATTGTTCCAGTGTTTTATGTATGCCTATTCGCTGCATATTTTAAGGTTGTTTCTATTTTTGGAATTTCCTTGAATTTTTCAGGGGTTTAGAGCTGTATTGGATTTGTCGATATTCTGCGTGGGTTCAAAATGAACTTCCAATTGAGCGTTCATAGATGAAAAGGAAGCAGCTAACAGTTCTCCAAAAATTCCCAAACTAATTCTGTAAACATCAATACTAAATTCTGTAAACATCAATATTAAATCCTGTAAACTAATTCAACAAATCCTGTCAACATGAAACTTTCAATTCTGTGTGGTCCCCAATAACTTCCACTTTAACTACCACTTTAACCACCACTTTAACCACTTTAACTACTTTGATTGGGACCACTTTTAAACCTTTAATCATGACCACATCTAGAAAATCTCTAACAGCTTTTTAAAACTAAAAACTAACCATGACTACATTAAAACTTTGTAAACAGAAATATGTAAAAAATATTCGAGTTTTTTTTCAAAAAAAATTTCAAAATTTTTTTTTCAAAACTTTATTTTCAAAATTTTTATTTTCCAAAATTTATTTTCGAAATTTTTATTCGGAATTTTTTTTCAAAATTTTTTTTCAAAATTTTTATTCGGATATTTTCCACTAATTCTATAAACATCAATACTAAATCCTGTAAACATCAATACTAAATCCTGTAAACTAATTCAACAAATCCTGTGAACATACACATAGTAAACATCAATACTAAATCCTGTAAACTAATTCAACAAATCCTGTAAAAAAAAAAAATTCAAAACTTTATTTTCTAAATTTTTATTTTCCAAAATTTATTTTCGAAATTTTTATTCAAAAATTTTTTTCAAAATTTTTTTTCGGATATTTTCAACTAATTCTGTAAACATCAATACTAAATCCTGTAAACTAATTCAACAAATCCTGTAAACATACACATAGTATCCTGTGAACATACACATATTATTCTGTAAACATACACATATTATCCTGTAAACATCTAGATGCTGCTTTCAATTATTTTGAATTCTATAAACCTTATCATATAACTCTGTAGATAACTTTATTGAATCCTGTAAATGATAAAAAAAAAATTGAATTTTTTTTTTTTTAAATTTGCATCTAGATACTACTTTCAAATGTTTTGAATTCTCTAAACCTTATTACATGACTCTATAGACAATTTCGTTGAATATTATAAATCAGTAAAAAAAATTCAAATTTTAATTTTTTTCCAATTTTTTTTTTAAAAATTTGCATCTAGATACTATACTTCTAATTGTTTTGAATTATGTACATCTTATCATATCACTCTATATAAAGTGTTGTTAAATACTAGAAACATAACAACTAATCTCAAAACACACATGCTATTGCATCTACCAATGAGACATCATTCTTATCACTAAACAAAATAAATTACCAATAAATAACATAAATGTTTTCCACAAAACATAACATTTCATACAAATCAAAGCAAACATGAAGAAGTATAATATAACACTACTTATAAAACATAAATGTTTTCAAATTTTCTCTCTATTTGATTCTAAGATAGAGTGACCGATGAAGGTGATCCACTTTCGCCCCTCTGGCATCAACACCATCACCTCCAGATAGCCATCAAGAAATTCTGTAAACATAATACACGAATTCTATAAACCTAAGATAATCTCAAGTTTTTAAAACCCAAAATAACAGGTCAAGAATTCTGTAAACCTAAGTCACCAATACAGTAAACCTAATATATGAATTCTATAAACTTCAAATAAGACAACCTAAGATGAGGCATGCTCAACATGCTTCAACCCCAATTTATAAGTTCATACCTGACAGTGTACCAATGGCACTTCTCTTTTGAAATGGCACTTCTCTTTGGAAGTGTAGAAATGACATTATATTCAGGGATCGCAGAATTGGAGCAACAGCACTGGCATACAAAATAACACGTGAAATGCATCTCTGGTTGGAAAACTGTTGAGGTTCAAGTGCTGTTTGATTTGTTAATAACTTGAAAATTACGAATGTTCTATTAAATTAGAATCTAGGATCAAAGATACACAGCTATAATTTTCCTATGTTGTCTGAGAATACAAAAGCTGAGGTAAAGATAAAGAATGAATGATTTCCTGCACATCACCGAAAGTTAAGTATTTGATGTTTTAGTGCTCTCTTAATCGGAAAAAAGGTGCTTGCGTGTATGCAGCACTTTGTATTAGATCCTGCTAGCCAGGTACTGGTACAAGAAAATTATTTGCCCTTACTATTTTTTTAAGGTACAGGAATGAGGTATATATAATTGCTAACAGAGTTTGGTTAGCAGTTTAAATTGAAAAAAAAAGAAACAAATAGTTATAGAATCGAAATGCTTGCATTCACCGATTTAATCAATTAATTATTCTTTTATTCAGAAATAATTGTAAAAAAATCAATAAAGAGGAAAAATTACATCAAGCAACTGTTAATATCTAGGTCTTTGTTCCATCTAACTTAAAAATTAAGTATTATTAGGTCTACCCAGTTTGTATCTTTCTTCTCTCTGTTAATATCTTGATCAACTCTGCTTGGTATCTAGATTAATTAGAATTTTGGTACTGATAAGACTTCCACTGAACCTCTGGCATGTATGTTTGTCGAGAATTACAATGTAAGATTGGGTTAATTTGGCCTACTTCAGAGTTCATGGAGCGGTGAATTGTACATACATCTACTAAGAACTGTTGCTTTAACTAATGCAATGCAATTCAACCTGAAGCAAATAAATACCTGGAGAATGGAGTGTAAAGCATCAGACGTGAAACCCTAGAAGGAGGAGCAGATGATCTAGTGCCGCCAATGGAGAAGCTTCTAGAAGAACCCTGCAAGCGCGCCTGTCACACCCCGCGGCCACGGGTCGTAACAGTCTCCCGCCGTAAGCATACAATGCCGTGTATGCTTACAAGGCAATAGTCAACAATTCAAAACAATTCAATATAAACCAAGTTTATATATATATACACAAATCAGAGTACACAGTCTGGTCAGAATATAATACAACAAATGTATCTCATCCGGATACCAACCATGAGGCCTACCCTAAAACTATACTCCAAAACATATCTAGGGTCATGAGATGGTAAGCTACTATGGCCTACTACTCGCGTGCCTCTCCAGAATCCATCGCACCCGTACCTGTAAAAATAACCCGGAGGGGTGGGGGTGAGAATAAATTCTCAGTGCGAATTTGCCACAGTTCAGACTATTGGACTTGCAATCAAACTCTATATTCAAAAATGAAACCCAAACAATAACAGTTCAAACAGATATATATAATCATAAATAACGGAATGCCACTACTCGACAACAATTAATCAACCTGAAACATAGTTTACGGAATTTCCAAGATGAATTTCAAACACAACAGATATTTTGGCTTAACTCAATTCATTAGGGCTTGTAGCAATTACAGATGTTCTTTCGAGCTGAACCATTATCAAACCCACATCTGTAGGGTTACTGACACCTACAGATGGCCAACCGCTGGACCCTTTATCTGACACCTATCTGCAATTGCTTGGCTTAACAGTTTATTAAGGTCTGGTTCGAATCATATAAAGAAAATCCTCTTTGGAATCATTCCAATAGTCGTAATATTCAATTGACCTTCAAAATGCATTAACCCGTAGGAGAATGCTACTGAGTCACAGACGTTACACATGTCACCCACGAGTTCCATTCACATCTCATAACATAATCACCTTCCCTCGTCCCAACCGGTACTGGGAATATCGAGGGCCGTTCACCTAAGGCCATTTAGGATCCTGGGAATCCAAGTCAGCATACAGCCCGACTTGGCAAATTCATTGGATCCAAGTGCTTAACTTCGTAAATCCATTCACATACATTCACATACACAGCTCGTGGTGACTTTCAATCAAAATCATATCATGATAGATCGACCCTACCTATAACCATACTAGCATGCAAATCATTCAAGTCATATCAATTCGAGTTTAATTTGATTGGGCTATGCAAATGCTCTACACAATTCAATGATGCAATCAATGATATTCAACATGACAAACGAATAAACAGTTTAATTCCTGAAAATAAAGTATCAAACAAGTCCAAGAATCCCGCACCTTATTATGACGAGCGTACCGCTTAATTTAAAGATCAGGCGTCTCGAATTGACTCGCGAAATCTGGCTCGACTGAGCCTACACCTATATTATACGATTACTTGGTTTAACATTGGTTCACTATTGGAAACATTTACTCGAGTTACATCAGGCTTACACCTTAATCAATTTCCTATCCTTTGGTACCAATCCGTTCAATTCCTGATTTCTTACTTACAACCTTTCAAATCACACCATTTACCTCGGGTTCCTTCAAACCCTACACAATTATAATTAGGTAACCATTCAGTCACAGTTTCACTACTTTGGTTCTCGGTTCATTTCAATTTACCGTTTGGTTAACCCTAATTTGGTCAAAACCTCAAATCAGCCGTTAAATGTTCTAAAAATTCACGATCAGGAGGCAACCCTACCGATTACAAGTCTAAGTGGTTGGGTTAAGCAAATCAAATCACGATTATGCCAACTTTCAATTTTGGCACGAAACCCTAGAAATCAGATTTCACAAATCGGAAGGAATCGGGAAAAAGATTGACAAATAAACAAGCAAGGAGTGTAGAGGAACAAGTCCTCGAGCAATTCGAACACAAATCTCGAGTTTAAAACGAAAACCAGAGAAATCGAGAAATCGTAGATTTTAGAGAGAAACAAAAAGAGAAAAGAATACCGAATAGGAGAGTTAGAAGAGATCCACGGGCGTTTACTCGGTTCCGGTTTCGATTTCTCGCAACAATCGGGGGTTTGAGAGGAACGGGAAACTCTCTCGCTCTTTTTCTTCTCTCTTGGCAGAAATTTCACTTAAAATGGTAAAGGAATGAAGTGGGAGAGAGAGAGAGAGAGCAGGAATTATGCAAATAAGCCCTTGGAATCACCCAGTGCGGATCACTCACCCGCACTGGATCTGAGTGCGGACGCACTCGGCAGTTTGTAGGTCCTTCCAGCACTTTCCAGTGCAAAAATCGGTGTCGGTGCGGGTCCTCCACCCGCAGTGCGGGTCACTTCACCCGCACTCAGCACTTAGTCAGTTTTCAGCATGAATTTTAACACAGAAATCACCCGCAGTGCGGGTGGCTTCACCCGCAGTCAGAACTTAGTAGATTTTTGGAATGAATTTTAACACAGAAATCACCCGCAGTCAGGACTTAGTAGATTTTTGGAATGAATTTTAACACAGAAATCACCCGCAGTGCGGGTGGCTTCACCCGCAGTGCGGGTCCCTTCACCCGCACCCGGAACTTAGTAGATTTTTGGCAGAACTTCAGAAAAAGTCCGAGCATAATGCGGACGCACTGACCCGCAGTGCGGGTGGCCTCACCCGCACTCAGTACTTAACCAATTTCAGTTCAACACAGAAAATCATGAGTGCGGCCGCACCCACCCGCAGTGCGGGTGGCCTCACCCGCACTCACAGAAATTTCAAAGGCAATTTAAGGAAAACAGAAGTCAGTGCGGGTCAGTCACCCGCAGTCACCTACCAGTGCGGACGCAGTGAGCCTGTAAAGTCTCAAATTCTCGAAATTTCGACGCGGTTTCGATTCACACTTAACTTACTTAATTAGAGGAACCTAAATTAAGGTTTTAACTTCCATTTGTTAGCACAATTAACTTGATTATTGCTTTTAATTCATTTGAATTTAATTGAAAAAATTTCGTAACGTAACAGCGCCGCTCATTGACGCCATTTTCTCTCTCTCTATTTATCATTTGAACAATCAAGAGCTGCGAAGCAATCTGTTTAGACAATAAGGTGTGCAAATGCAACACAATTAATGATAACGGTATGTTTCAAACAAAATTAATGCTTCTAAACGAATTCTGCAGACACAAGTCAGAATCTTGTAAATCAAATTAAAAAATCTGGTAGACATGATTATTCAATTAATTAAGTTATTTATCAATTAATTCTTATAGTGAATTTATCAGCCTGATTACATTAGAATACACATGACGACACATAGGTTTAAGTATTTGCATCATAGAGATCCTGAATTTACCAAAAATTTGTTGACTAATTGTGTGTAAATAGGACTGACTAAAGTTAAGTATTTGCATAATACTGTAAGACCGAAAACTAAGTCCACTAAACATCGTCATAAAAATATCAGAAGCAATGTCATACCAGAATTTGAATACACAAAAGAAAGAAAATACCATAATTTAACAAAGAGTACCATTCTCGTCATAGCTTCTTATAAGCCACTTGTCGGACACCTTTCGTGCATCATCAAATTTACCATCTCTGCACAAGATGACATATAAAAATGCTTATAAGCTGTTTGATTAAGCATGCAAACCTTCCATTCTAGTTAACAACCATGGATTTGATGAGGATATTATACGTGCTCTAGTCAATTAGATTTGTGCTTTGAGAGAGATTGAATGTAAGAAATATGATTAAATAAGGAGATTGCAGCAAATTAAAATTAAAATTGGGATCTAATCTGAACGCAACAGGAAAAGGGAAATTGAGCAATTGATGAATCAAACGTACCTGTTTGAAGAATCTAATTGAGCAAGTATGTGAAAACCTGTTGGTCGGTGCGAGCGAGGCACTTGTGTACGATCTCACTTTCTAAGGCACAGCGCTCGTCGATGAAGAGGTGCCCGAAGTACTGCGCCCATCGAGCCTTCCCCTGCCTATTCACAAACAACAAATCTTATACCCATCGAAGCACAAATCTCACTCGATCTCTCTTCTATTGGTTCACAAACTGGTACCGCCTTTCATACATGCTCTGGTCAGTGCGATGGATTTGGAGGCGAGGAGAGAGGTGAAGAGAGTGCTTGGATGAGATTGGAGAGAGCGACATCGGACGGAGGAGCCTAGGTGAAGAGAGGGGAAAGAATGGAGTTGATTCTGATCGGAGAGAGTGACGAGGTTGAGGAGCACGACGGGAGTGTCAGAGGTGAATCAGCCGAGAAGAGGATAGAGAGACGGAACTTTTCTGAATTTGAGATGGAGAAGAAGAAATCTTTTAGATTGGAAATTTTAGAAAATAAAAATATCGTACTTTAAATTACGCCCGACGGTTAAAATTAGTTAAAATTGAGTTGAAACCGTGTTAATAAATGAAGCGGGGATTTTCCGGAGATTGAAATCCGGGGACAATACCTTTTCTCATTAATTAAATTAAACAAATTAATATGGTTTTTATCGAATTTAAAAAAAACAACATTTTCGCTGAATTATTCAGCAGAAATTCAGAGCAATTCTGTTGGATTATGAAATTGAATAGACTGGGGTGTTCATTGGGTCCGGTTTATTTGGTTTTGAACCGAACCGAATTAATTTGGTTTGAACGGTTCGGTTTGTTCGGTTTAATGGTTCGGTTTGGTTTGCTTTTTAAAACCAAATTATAATTTTGGTTCGGTTCGGTTTGAAAATTTTCAAAACCGAAATAACCGAATCGATCGAACTTTTATATAATATGAATTTGATCCGACCTCCTGTTCCGGTTTATTTCTTAATACTCCAGTTTATTTCTTAATCAATTGCTTTAAATACTTGGTTTATTTCAAGGTTCTAAATAGCAATTATAGCGGCATAGCGGGGAGACAAAAAAAAAGCTATTGCGAATAGCGTAGCTATAGCGAAAGCTATCATACATAGCGATTTTCCCTTTTCAAATTTTATATTCTATATTTCTACTAATTATCAACATAATCAATATTAGAGAATTGATGTAACAACTAAATGACAACTAATTTAAGTCTATACTTTTTAATAGTTCATACTTCATAGTATTACATATTATAATAGACAAAGAGCAATTAATTTTATAAAGTAAATGAAGTCAATATACATATTTAAACATTTGATATATTATAATAATAATAATAATAATAATAATAATAATAATAATAATAATAATAATAAAAATCAGCTTTTAATTGAAACAAACGATAATAATTTTACAAATGAATACTATGCGAATTTTACAAATGAATACTATGCGAAGAACAATCAAAATGAAAAATTAACATTTAAATATTTCTCGATATAGAATAAGAGAATAAATCACAAATAAAAACAGAAGCATTGCGATTTCAAATAGAAATCTTCGAGCAAACCCTAACCAACTTAATATCTTAAAATTAAGTAGTCATGATCTTAATTTAAAACATCTTTTGTGCTTCCAAACTTTAATTTTCAGAAAAAATCAAGAAAAATCCGAAAAATCGATGAAAAATCAATTCCTAATTCTCTCTAGACCCTTAAAGACCTAATCATTCGGCATAGGAAAGCTCTGATACCACTTGTTGGGAATCATAAAGGCTAAACAATTACGCCTTATCTAGAGATCAAACAATTACATCTCATCTAGGGGTCAAACACTTACACCCCGGAGTTTGGTTTAGCATACTTATTGTAGAAGACCATGTAGCATTAGAAATAAGAATAAAAGTACAGAAGTTTATATAAATTGCAAAAAAAAGGTCAATATAGCATAGCGGTAGCTATAGCGGGTCGCATATAGTGGTAATAGCGGTCGTAGCTGAGTTAGTGCACTTTTATCTCATAACTTAGCGTTTATGGTCTGGAAAAGCTATAGCGCCGCTATAGCTAGCTATTTAGAACACTGGTTTATTTCTAAATATCTTAGTTTATTTCTTAATACTCTGGTTTATTTCTTAATATACTTCGGTTCATTATAAATCAATTGTTTTAAATAAAAAAATTAATATATTTTAGTTTGAACCAAACAAATCGAAATAAAACTTCGGTTCGGTTGCAATGTAATTTGGTTCAGTTCGGTTCAAAACCAAATTATAACTTTGGTTTGCCAAGTTCAGTTCGATTTCAACCGAATCGAACCGATGAACACCCTTAGAATAGACCCTTTCCGCTGGAGTAATAGGGATTTTTTTTTTCAATTTATTAGAACTCCTTTTTTTGTATTTTACTATTTTTATTGTAATATTGTTAGATTTTAAATTATTTGAATATGTTGTTCGAATTTATATTTGATTTTCTACCTATCTTAAAAAATAGTAAAAAATATACAAAAAATATAAATTTAATCTCTTAATACATTTTAACGTGAATATCATATTGACTGGTTCAGATCTTTTGTTTAGACTTTGAAATTAAAGATAAAGTTGTTGGAATATAATTGGAGCATGATGTAACGAGGCATTTTGGCCCTCCTCTTATTTGAATATTCGAATTTGTTGGTAGTTTGAATTTACTTCTTTAAATTGTCGACGATTAAAAAGAAACAAGACGTACAAAATTTAATTGTTAACGATTTAATAAAAATAAGATGTAATAAAACATACTAAATAAAATTAAATTGTCCCAACTAACAAAATTAAACTGTTCCAACAAATTAAAAGTCCTAAGCTAGCATAAATGTTAATTGTCATTGCAAATTAAAATTGAAACAATATAAAATTTTAAACATCAATGTTGACGTCTGTTGCTAATTATCTTACTGTTTTCTCTACATTACATGTAAAACATATATAAATAAGTAATTGAATCAAGAAATAAATAAAAATAGTACATGTAAATGATTAAATTGTATGTTACATTCCTATCAATGGCCTCACGATAAGCCTCGTGTCCTAGCCTCCAACTTAGCATACGGTCCATTTTCACCAGTCAATTAGGACTTCTGACATGCACATTCAAATCTGTTGTTTTTCTTGATAACTATCTTATATCTAAAATCCCTGCAGGTATACTCTTAAGTCATAGCTGATCATGCCTTGTAGGAATCTTTTCACCCCTTGCCATTAGCCCATTACCTCATACACCCACGTGTATTACTGCAAGGAATCGTAGTCATGTTTAAAGATTTGTGGATAATCCAACGGAGTTGTCCTGAATTTTCATATTATCCAACGAAAATGTTGTTTTTAAATTTTTTTATTTAATCCATGTTAAGTTGTTTAATTTATATGTTATTAAAAAAAATTTTGAAAAAAAAAATGGTCCTTATTTTTGTTTATTGTTGTTTTTTTGCTATACACTGATTTTTTTTCTTACTGAATAACCTTACGCCTGGTGTTGTAAATATGTGCCTAATAAATATGAAATTTCTTCATACAACATGAATTTACAATAACATCATGATTTGAAATTAACATTGATGAAATTAAGACGGCAACGGTGGTTGATCTTATATTAATCACAGGGGGAATCCTCAGCGGGAGGAGATACATTCTCTTGAAAGAATACAAGAAAATTAAAATGAATTAAATTTACTTGTTACAACACCCAAAAAGCGAAATGAAAAGCTGCATTGAGCATCTCAACCAGAAAACATGTACCACGACTCAAATTTTTGATAAGAGAGGCCGAAGCCCTTTTCATTCAAGAAAACGTTAATTTACAGCATCATGTGTTCATTACCTAATATCCGCAACAACAGAGAGCCCAATAACAGCGATAAACACAATCCACAAGATAAACTGCATATAAAACCAGCAATATAAAATCTAACTTTATAACTCTAAGCCACAAGAAGGGCCTGACAACAAGCCACAAAGGGCTGGGATAAATTTTAGCTAAATCAAAATTGGCCATTAGAACCAGAGTTTGCCATCTATTGCGCAGCTTCTTCATAAAGAACCATCGGGAGCTCAATCTCAACTGGGGATGGTGTTCCATATTGCTCAGGTGATGATGTCGTCTGCTGCTCCATGGAGTGATCATCTGGATGCCAACTAGAGATTGGAATAGCCTCCGTGTCCACCGGCAGCCAGAGAGACAGACAGTCCTGTACTGGAGGTTTGACCCGACCTGTCCAATAATGCACAAGGGAGATAATTAGAAGAATGATATGTCGTGGTGATTTTTTCTTACCTGTTTCAAAGCAGAGTTCGTTGCGATGTTTCCAAAGTGTCCAACAAACCGCACTACAAACAAGCAACAAGGCAGCTCTTTGATGTTTAGGTAACTGCTTAGCAAAATGTACAATATCAGAAAATTTAGTCCACAATATACTAGCAGATTGACATGACCCCGTGAAAAACCATATTTGTTTAGTAAATGCACAAGTAACAAACAAATGGTTAATGGATTCCGGCTGATTATAGAATTGACATATAGTATTGCCCTACCAACCTTTTTTCAACAAATTATCCGTGGTCAAAATTCTATTTTTATGAGTTAACCACATAAAGACCCTAATCTTGAGAGGTATTGGTACTATCCACCAAAGCATCGTATGTTTGAGTTTGACCCCTCTATAATTCAAGAATTTATACAAGGACTTGACTGTAAATTTCCCATTTGCATCCCATCTCCAACTAAGTTTATCCTCTAGATGCGTAAACGATAAATGACTAATGATATCAAGCAATTCAATCCATTCCGCATATAATATGCCATAAAGGGATCTTCTAAATCCAAGGGCATCTCCTTGGGAATTGATTACTTGTTGTAGGGTGATATCAGGTGTTGAGCAAATTTAAAAAAGATATGAAAATTTGGTTGCCATGGGACAATTTTGGTACCATATATCCGACCAGAACAGAACAGAAGTATGTATGCCAGGGGTATATTGTACACTGATAGATCCTAAATTTTCTAAAGAGGAAATTATTGACCAAAATTCAAACATGGTAGGAAATGAGGAATGTCTGTATTTTTGTAATAGCATATACTTCCATGCACTTTTATAAGTGTGGTCTTTATACTTCCACCACCATTTCATGAGAAGTGCAATATTCATTTGTTTTATATCAAGGATTCCTAATCCCCCAAATTCCTTTGCTAAGCAAGCAGATTGCCAATTCAAAAGAGAGTATTTTTTCCTAACAGTGGTACCTTGCCAAAGGAAACGACATCTAATTTGGTCAATTTTTTTGATCACGAACTTAGGTATTTTATACAGAGACATATAGTACATGGGAACAACAGTCAACACTGAATTAAGTAAAGTCAATCTACCTCCTATGGACAGAAGGCTACCTTTCCAATTCTGTATTTTTTTCTCTATTTTATCAATAAGAAAACACCAATCAGCTTTCTTTAATTTGTGGGTATGAAGAGGCAGTCCTAAGTATTGTAAAGGAAATGAGGCAGTTGCACAGTTGAAAAGTTGAGCTAAATTAGTAATATCATGAATATTGATTGGATACATGAAGGTTTTATCATAGTTAACTTTAATGCCCGATAAGGCCTCAAATGCATAAAGTGTCCACCATGCTTTCTCAATATTACTTTCCTCAGCTTTTAAGAAGATAATGGTGTCATCGGCATAATGACAATTGGTATGAGGGAAATGATCCATTGCTGGTGGTCCTAGTCCTATCAAATAATTGTTGTATCTACCTTTATTAAAAAATTTACTAAGGGTATCGGCCACGAGTACCACGACTCAAATCAACAACAATTGTCTAGAGATCAAGAATTCTGATGTATCATAAATCCAAACACAGTATCACACTATATCCCTGTAAAATTGGAACACAATCCACATGCCAGAACATACGAAAAGCACATTTACATGATCTTACTTCAATTTAAGACGAAATAAAAGCCCCAATTTGTGATGTTCTTCAACTTTGGCCGCAATCTGTTCTATAAAAGGATTTTTTTTTTATGAAGATTATGTAAACTATGTAGTTATTTTTTTTGCTTTACCTTTTTTTTTTTCATAATAGCCACTTATATATATTGTCATTAATTGTGAAATTTAAATAAAATGGTTGGTTAAAATTTGCTGATTTGACTCAATTTGAAATTGTTTATAAGGAGAATAAATTACAGAAGTAAATTAATAAGGAATAACATTTCATGTTTTATTTTTTGAAATATGACACATTTTTACGATGGACGTGAAATGTCATATTAAGTTTGAAATTAATCTATTTCACATTTTATTAGAGGGATAATATTTAGTAACGGTCAACATTATAATATTCCACTCCAATTATAATCCATTAGAATGTACATTTTGTTAGAAATATAACGTTTAAGACAATTGACGTCTGAAATCGCGAAAGTTAGGAATAAGTTACAAATGTAGTTGGTATTGCTCATATAGTTCTTGCATCAAATTTGACATCATTTATAATTCAGTTACATGTAGATCCACAAGTGATTAAGTGAAATCGTTGTAAATTTCTAATAGTGTAAGAGCATCTACATCTCTGAGAATCCATATCCTCTTCATTAACGCAACTGTTGAGCTTAAAGGTTTTAATCTCTGAGAATCCATATTCTTTGCGGAGCTGTACAGAGTTTTTAATTTGGTCCGTTCGTTTTGATCGGACGGATCACATCAGATCTCAAAATTTGAGCCCCTTTGATCTGGTCCGTCCGATCAAAACGAACAGACTAAATTAAAAGCTCTGCACAAAATACTCCACAGAGGATACTCTCCCGCCCGAAGACCCCGTCCAAACTTTGAGCCCTTGTCCTTCTCCAATCGCTTATCCTTCTACAAATAGAAACCCACTCTCCTTCTCGCCGCCAGGTTCTTCGTCTTCCACCTTGCCTTACTCCGAGTCCTATCTGCGCCGTTGGATAAGCCACCTAATCCCCATCCCATGGCGGGTCCATGACAGCTTCGTGCTTTTAATTCACGAGCTCCGCGGTTCGGGCATTACCAACGAGCCAATCAGAAGCTTCTTCTCGCACTGGGCGTTAAACCTCACGAAATGGGCCTACCCTTTTGCGCCTAATGCATCCCTCTCTTGCAACTGTATGTGCTGTATTTTTGCATTTTAACCCACCCTTCTTTTGTTTTTCTGCTTCTTTTCTCAAAAAATAACACCACATTATTGCACAAAAGTGGTGTTATGTTTTGAATTTTTATTTATTTTCATGTTATCAATAAAATTTTCGGCAAGATTAATAGTGACATCGATCGAGTTTTCCCACTTTTGTGCAAAAAAAATTGATGTCACAATTATAATATACATTTTAATTGTAGAGTTATCTGAAAATACCATATCAGACTTTACAATATTATTATTGAAAATTAACTTCATGTATGTTATGTTAGCAATTAAAATATTATTATTATTGAAAATGAATTCTTTTTAACACGGCAACAAAAAAATATTAAAATATTGATGTGACAAATAAGTTTAATATTTAGTTATTTACAAAATGAAATGGCAAATATGCTCGTAATTCTCTCTTTTTCTATCTGCCTGTGATTAGAGGTGTTCATCGGGTCCAGTTTAATTGGTTTTAAACCGAATCGAATTAGATTGGACTAAATGGTTCGGTTTTTTTATTTAATAAATCAGTTCGGTTTAATTTCTAGACCGATTTAATACATTGGTTCGGTCGGTTTGAAAATTTTCAAAACCGTTTATACTGAACCGTCCAAACTTGGTTCAATTTATTGATTAATATCCATGACCCAGCCCCAGGCCCAATGCGAAGAAAAGAATTGAACCCCTCCCGGCCCGCGAATGCGTATCCTCTGCATTAACTCAAAAGGTGTCTTTGAGTTAATGAATTTCAATCGTTTGATTTTTGAGTTAATGAATTTCAATCTTTTGATTTTGAACAGAGCAAATTCGGCTCTTGCCTATATTTATAATGAGGAGGGATCAAGTTACAACACTTGAAAGTTACAACAAAGTTACAACATCATTTTTTTTCATTTTCAAAGTCCAAATCGTCGATCCAAACCGTTAGATATTCAATCTATATTAAAATGTGCTTACAGACCAAATTTTACATTTTTTGAAATTTTTTTGCTATTTATTAAGATGGGTACAAAATTGCTGTTTTTTAATGGTGCAGAATTTTAATAAAAACAGGGATTTTGTACCCATCTTAATAAATAGCAAAAAAATTTCAAAAAATGTAAAATTTGGTCTGTAAGCACATTTTAATATAGATTGAATATCTAACGGTTTGGATCGACGATTTGGACTTTGAAAATGAAAAAAAATGATGTTGTAACTTTGTTGTAACTTTCAAGTGTTGTAACTTGATCCCTCCTCATTTAGAATATAGGAGCCTTTAATATTAGTGCAGATCTAGTTTGCACGAATTTTAAAATAAATCGGATGGTTGAGATTCATTAACTCAAAAGATTCTCTTTTAGTTAATGCAAAGGATATGAATTCCCCGTCCCGTCCTTGGTCCATCTTGCACTTGCATTGTCGCACAGACGCACGCGCGACTAGGGCACGCCTCCATCCATCCCTTCTGTCTATTCGCACCTCGCACGCGCGACTAGGGCACAGACGCACAGACGCTTTCACGAACCCTACTCCTCTGCTAGGTACTGTTTCCTCTTCTCTCTCTGATCTCTGTAAATCTTTTTCACAAGCTGTTTGAAAGTTTAAACAATTTTCAGAGTGTCCTCTTTCCTTCTCTTGCTGGTGGTTTTTCTGATTTCCTTGAACAATAATCGGTTTCCTTGTCTTTGTAACTCTGTTACTCTTTTGCCTTGCTCTCTCTGTTGTGCAAACAATTCAAATTAGGTTTGCAAGTTGAAGTCTTTTGCCTTGCTCTCTCAAATTAGTTTTCTGATTTCTATTTTTGTTATGTTAAATTTGCAATATTCTAGGTTTGAAAGTTGAAGTCTTTTGTCTCTCTTGGCTAGCCACTGCTGTTACCAGAGGCGCCTCAATATTACTGGGGAAAATAGGTTGAAAAATACAATTTCGCTGTTTACTGGTAATTGCCATGAGTTGTCAGAAGGGAAGAGAGACAATCTTACCATTGGATCCTTCGCTTTTTAGAAAATAGAAAGAGGCGGGTAGTTAGGACTTAGGAGATTTTGAAGTTTATTTTAGTCATTTTAAAATTTCTTAGGTAGTTGCTGATAGTTCTCTTTTTTAGATTTTTTTCTGTTTTGGTCTGTGTAATACTTCGGACTTTTCTTCAATTAATACAACAGACCTACGGCTTCTTCTCAAAATAAAGAAAAAATATGCCCAGAGCTTTAATTTCTATTTTTTCACTTGATGATCTACGGAAGTTTTTGATGAACTTTTGTTTGAACCGAACAAACCGAACTAAAATTTTAGTTCGATTCGGTTCAATTTTCAAAACCGATTTAAAATTTTGGTTTATCTATTTTATTTCGGTTTCAATCGAACCGAACCGATGAACACCCGCTGTGTCGCTGTGATGATATGTGGGCCGAACCCATGACCATTAGTTGGGCTTGGTTGATTCGACAGAATCGGCCCAAATAAGACCTTGTAGAAAAGACGATCCTTTCTTGAAGAAGGGGAAGCATTCTCTTTTTATTCTCTCTTTCTCCCGCGCTTTCTCTCTCTCGCGCTTGCTCTCTCTCTCTCTCAGGTCAGATTAGGGTTTTATCTACTTCTTCTACCTACACGATGGATCTCGATCTCTCTGTTCCCCACTCTATGGGGACCACCATCATCGGCGTCACTTACAACGGCGGTGTGATACTCGGCGCCGATTCCAGAACCAGCACTGGTACGCATCTCATCTTCCCATTTCTGAAATCTCTTCTT
Source organism: Carex rostrata (assembly GCF_964058835.1). Classification (NCBI taxonomy): domain Eukaryota; kingdom Viridiplantae; phylum Streptophyta; class Magnoliopsida; order Poales; family Cyperaceae; genus Carex; species Carex rostrata. The sequence goes on from NC_135921.1 coordinate 8,551,037, forward strand.
CCTTCTAGGTTATAACCTCTAATTCCACCTGTTTTTTCTGATATTTCACTTGATTTGATGATTATCTAGGTATGTATGTGGCTAATCGGGCTTCTGACAAGATCACACAGCTTACTGATAATGTCTACGTGTGCAGATCTGGATCGGTAAAAGGCTTTCTTTTACAAATCTGTATCATGTTTTCTATTATGCTTTAGAGTCACCATTTTGTAGCTTACAGAGACAAAAGTGTAAATTTTGCTTAAATTTTTATGTGCATGAAGGAAATTTTGCCCTTCCGGAAATTACAAACAAGCCCTCAAGACATTAAACCTCTCACAAACAAGCCCTCAGCGCTGGGAAAATTGCCAATAAGTCCCTGAAATGTTACCAAATCATATTTGAAGCGCAAAACTTGTTTGAAAGCCCTTACAAATTTACAAACAAGTCCCCAAGATTCTAAAATCTTCACAAATAAGTCCTTTTAACCCATGACTTATTTGTGGATAATTACTGAAATGTCCTAATTCTTGGCTGGCCGTTTAAGGTTGCGTGCTTGCTGTAAATATGGACAGAGAGAAATTACATGGTATTTAGGTGGGTTTGTTATAAGTCATGTGAACTCACAAAGGACCATTGCACATCTCTTCTTTGTTTTCCATAATTTGGGTTTTTTTTTTATTGTGTACAAAATTCAAATTTTATAATTTTCAGTTATACACTATAATAGTTTGATGGTGCAAAGTAATGAGTTCATTTGCTTTCTTTTTGGGTCTTTAGTAGTACATATATTTTTTTGACTAATTGCTTAAGTTGGTGTTAATTAAGCAAAATTATAGTAAACTATGAGTCAAATAAATACATCTCAAGGCTTGAATGCACATTTGAAAGTTAACTGAATTAGACTGATTAGAAGTTAGTCTAACGGCTGGGGAGCTTTGATAACAATACATTATGTTCTTTTTTTACTTGTTTTAATATAATGTAATCATTTGTCTTTCAGGCAGCTGATACCCAAGTTATATCTGATTATGTTCGCTACTTTCTTCATCAACACACGTAAGCTCTCTCTCTCTCTATATATATATATATATATCTTAATTATTCTTCATAGCATGCCAAATTCTTTTGACCTTTTATAAAAGAACTATTGGTGGACAATGTCAATTCCTTTTAGTTTGCTTTCATGGAAATTACATACAATGGTTATATGTATACATGCAAATAGCGCTGAATATTCTCATGTGTGCAACTAATTTACATTATTGTATCTTTTTGCTTGAAAGTAAAATTAACTAAACGCTCATAGTATCTTCTCATGAAAGTAAAATTAACTAAATTTTGGTTTGATAGTTACCAAAATGTCCCAATTCTTAGCTGGCCGTGTAAGTTTGCGAGCTTGCTGTAGTATGGACAGATATAAATCACATGGTATTTAGATGGGTTTGTTACAAGTTATGTGAGCCCATAAAGGACCATAGCACATCTGTTTATTGTTTTCCATAATTTTGGTTGTTTTTTGGTATACAAAATTTAAATTTAGAATTTGGCTTTATAATGTTAAGAATTTAGAAATTGAACTGCTTTTACTCCCTTGATTTCTTCAAAAAGGTTCTACAAACTCCTCTACTTCACGTCACTTGATTTAAATTTTAGAATGTCCTTTTAATGTTAAGAATTTAGAAATCGAACTGTTTCCTGGACCTCCTACTACACGTCCCTTGAGAAACTTTCTTTTAGGAGAGTGCAATGTTTTTTTTTATTTCTATTATTTCTACATTAATCTCTCTGTCTAACTAGCTCTGAATGTCGTCAATTGCTACAGAATCCAGCTTGGGCAACCGGCAACGGTGAAAGTAGCAGCCAACCTTGTCAGATTGCTTTCATACCAGAACAAGGTAGTTTTACATTTCCACTTTGATTGACTTACACAAATATATATATATATATATTTCGCAAGGACTATATTGGCATGTTCTAGTATCTATTTATATTTCCACTTAAATTTTGGTTTGTACGAGATGATCACAGTTAAGTAACTTCTGTTATGTTCTTTTTTTCATAATAGTTATTATTGGTCTTATCTACTGTTCAGTTCCCAAACTGGTAGTTGGTTGCAGTTTAATTGGATTATGTGGACTTGTAGTTTCAGAGTCGAGATTGTTTGAGGCAAAATATTGGTAAAATTTGGTTGGCTTAAAGTGGAATACTTGGAAAAATGTTTTGCTTCTAATCAATTTTTTTTGTAAGATACCAAAAAAATAAGTTATTTAATGGAAATACGTTTGACTTGCCAGAACATGCTTCAAGCTGGTGTGATTGTAGGAGGATGGGACAAGTATGAAGGAGGCCAGATTTATTCTGTACCACTTGGTGGTACCATTTTAAGGCAACCCTTTTCCATTGGAGGTATAATGGCACCATTTATGGAGTTTTATTTGACTTTCTGTCAATTCTTTTATATTTTCTCGGAGTGTTTAATTCACGTGCATGTGCCATCTTAGATGTGAATATGTGATACAATGACAGGTTCGGGTTCAAGCTATTTGTATGGTTTTTTCGATCAAGCGTGGAAGGAAGGGATGACTCATGCAGAAGCAGAGGTATGAAATGAAATGCACATGTTACATTTTACTTCTGTTTTTGTTTTTTGAAGCCTTCTTCTCCAATTTATGAATAATTTAATGTTGATGTTTTGTGTTTTTTTCTCATTTTCTTTTAAACAAAAGCAACTGGTGATAAAGGCGGCATCTTTGGCCATGGCCCGTGATGGTGCAAGTGGAGGTGTTGTCCGTACTGTTACTGTAAGTCTTTTCTTTTTGTGCTTCTATGCACCCCCCACACCCCTGTAGGTCATGCAATTAGGGTTTTAGACATGAAAATAATCAATAGCTGCGATGTAAAATTTTGTTTATTGCAGATTAATGCTGAAGGTGTCACGAGAAAATTCTATGGAGGGGATACATTGCCTCTATGGCATGATGAACTGGAGCCCACTAACTCCTTGCTTGATATCCTCTCTTCTTCGGTAACCGAGCCCATGATTACTTAATTTGATCTTTCTCTCTTATGCAAGGATAGTTATGTGCATATTTTTTTCTCAGTTAAATGCTTGGATTTTCTCGTGTGTAGTAAATTACATGGATTGAACTTTCTGAACAAAGATTTTATGACAGTAATGTAGAATTTATTCTGATTATCTTTTAAAGCCTATTGTATTTTTACTATTTTGCATTTGTGGTTTGGTAGTTTAGGTATGGGTTAACAGTTCTGGTAATCTAGTTTGTCAGGGATTTGTGCTGATTGGTACCTGGGAATCGAAATTCTAATCTTTTACTCAACAATTCTAAACAAATTAACAAATGAACTTTTTTGAGCAGATATTTTTGGCTTTACGTACGACAATAATAAACATTCTGGGGTTCATCTTACAAAATATTCTTCCCCTTTCTAAAGCAGAATGGCTTTAATTTTATTAAGATATTGCAAAACCTACTCTATTTAATATACAAAACAAAGCACATTTTAATAGGATTCTATTCATACCACTTTGATGTTAGCCAAACGAGAGCAGGACTATTATTATAAATTTGACTGTTCATCTGTGTTGCGATTTGTGCATGAAAAAATTGAACGGTTAGAAGATTTTGAATAATAGGGTCCTGCTCTCTTATTTGAAGAGCAGCGGAGTGGCATCCCTTGGTACTTTGTTTTTGCAATTTTCAAAGTTCAAATAGTCAATTTGAAGTGCATAACATGTTTTCCATATTAAGATTTTGATTTTTAAAAGTCACTGTTTTTTAGATTTTATATTTTGCAACATTTTTTACTATTTGAATTTTAAAATTGCAAAAACTTATTAGTAGATTGGTAGTATAAAACAGTGTTGTTAAAAACGTCCGTTTAGGTCGATTAATCGTCAGATTAGTTGTTGGCGGTGACTAAATCGTTAAAGAAATTTTCAATTAATTGGCTGATTTTTTCCGATTATTCTCAATTATTCCTGATTAATCGCTTGACGGTAAGCCTATAACTTTATTTACAACACTGTTTTAAAGGTTTTGGTTATCAAATATGACCTTAACAAATTTGAAGTGTCTCTCTCTCTATATATAAAATTAGTAACTTCTCAAGTAATTTGGCGATTCCACCTGAGGTGTTTTAGTTGACTGGCATTAAATTTGTGCACGCTCAATTATAAAAAGTTATCTAAATATTATTATGAAATGCATGAGCGCATGAAGCATATTGTGCGTAACAAGTCATATATTAATTACAAAGTTTTTGGTCCTGTTCGGTCACACGATGATCTTTTGCTATCATTGTCTGAATAACACTAATAACTTAATTGATCCATTTTTCTCATTGTCTTAACCAATCTTGCTACACCTTTTTGTTTCGCAGTGCCATGTCCAACTTCTCAACTTCTATTTTAGGTCCTATTCTATGCCCATGTGCGTGCGTGACTATCGTCTATACTTTATTAACTTTAATGAGGGATTTACTTATAATATTTGAAAGTTACCACATCTTACAATAATTTGGTTTTGCAATTTTTGAAGTCTAAATAGTCGATTCAAACTGTTAAACATGATCTCTATATTAAAATGTGATTTAAAATCAATTTTTTCATTTTTTATGAACTTTTTTTTACTATTTATTAAATATTTTACAAAATTGCTGTTTTTAGACAATTCCGGACCACTGAAAAATAACAGTTTCGTAAAATACTTAATAAATAGTAAATTTTTTTTAAAAAAGTAAAATTTGATCTCCAAGCACATTTTTAATGTATACATCGTGTTGAACGGTTTGAATTGACTATTTAGACTTCAAAAATTACAAAATCAAATTGTTGTAAGATGTTGTAACTTTCAAATGTTGTAAGTGAATCCCTCATCAACTTTAATATATATTTAGATATTTAGATATATAAATTCGGGATCCGCCACTAACAAGCTCAAAATAAAATTATATAAAGATGTCGTTGCAATGATGACACGTCAGCTATGTTATAACATGACGGTGGATGAAGGGGTGCTGAGGGTGAGGGATACTCTCATTTCTTCTAGTTGACTGAACGAGGAGGCATGATGAAGCTATGCACATAGTTGATAGTTGGTGACAACGTGACATTTTAAATACTAATAAATAAAAAAAATGTTTATTTAAAACATAACATGTAAATGCATCTTGGAGAAAGCTATACTATTAACAGCTCGTGGAACTTACTATTTCTTCGGGATATTATATGTATCCAGAATGGTCTTAAATTCAAGAAGATTCGTAAACAAATATCGAAACAATCACATCCAAAACCAATACAGTAATTGTTAAAAATCAGAGGTAAATTGAACCCTATTTAATTTTAGGGTAATTATAATATCCCCACCTATCCATCCCCCATTTAATCTCCCAACTAACTTTCTATTTTAACTATAACTATAACTACTATTTCTAACAACCTTTATTTCTTTCATCTTTCTCCCTTTCTCTTTCACCTCTATTTTCCTCTTTCACCTTCATCTTCTTCTCCCACCTCCGCTTCCACCTCCCTCTCCCACCTCTGCCTCCCACCTCCCTCTCTCACCTTCACCTCACCTCACCTCCGCCTCTACCTCTCTCTCCCACCTCCGCATCCCACCTCCTCCTCCACCTCCGTTTTTCTATTGATAAGCTCCCTCACTCTCCCATCTCGAAATGATAAATACAATAAGCTTCCTCACTCTTACACTTTCGCATCGGTTTTTTCCCTCTATGCCTGCTGCTCCTGCTCTAGCGAACGTTCTGCCGGAGATCATCCGTCACTCCATCCCAATCAAGCACGCCTCTCTGCCAGGAATGAATACTTCAACGTGTATGAATGAATACTTCAATGTGTTTGAATGAATACTAAAGCACGTCTCTACCGGGTCAGATCCGTCACTGTCGATCGTATCAAAATAATTTTGTATATGTATATGCAATTAATCTTTTTCATGTTTATGTTCCCCTTCCTCATGAAGTAGCGAGTTTTGCAAAGAACAAAACTTTATTAATGGTGAATTAGGACACTGCGTATTAAATAAATGACATAAAAATAAATTTTGAAAAAAATAGAGATATATGAATGAATACTTGATGTCTTAGATATGATTACATCAATGCGTATAAATGAATACTTAATATCTTATGTATGAATATTTGCGTGACAAGATATTAATACTTGTGCAACAGACAACTCGAAAGTATGTCATCATGAATCTCATTTGAAAGATAAAATTGTGTAGAAAACGTTTGTGGTTTTAGATTTGCAAAATTCTTCCCAGATCGTCAGAAATATTGGTTAGATTGAACGGAGAAAAAAAAACCCACCTCTAAAAACATGTAAAAAATGGATGAGTGATGTGTCTAGTTTTTATATTTACACTTACACGATAATGATTAATACTTTCTCGATAAGAGATGAATACTTATGCAACGGACAACTCGAAAGTATGTTATCATGGATCTCATTTGAAAGATAAAATTGTGTAGAAAACGTTCGTGGTTTTAGATTTGCAAAATTCCTCATAGATCGTCAGAAATATTGGTTATATTGAACGAAGAAAAAAAAACCACCTCTAAAAACGTGTAAAAGATGGATGAGTGATGTGTCCAGTTTCTATATTTGCACTTGCACGACGAGGATGAATACTTTCTCGATAATGATGAATACTTGTACAACGGACAACTCGAAAGTATATAATCATTACAACGAACAACTCGAAAGTATATAATCATGTATCTCATTTTAAAGATAAAATTATGTCAAAAACACTCATGGTTTTAGATTTGCAAAATTCCTCACCGATTGTCAGAAATATTGATTAGATTGAACGAAGAAAAAAAATCCACCTCTAAAAACGTGTCCAGTTTTTTTTTTTTTTTTAAATACTTGATATATTAGGATGAATACTTGATGTGTTATATATGAATACTTGATGCATTATAGATGAATACTTGCGCGCGCCAGTTGTAAAATCTTTCAAATATTATGTGGTGCCCAAATAGTAAGTGGCCCCCCTAGGTAGTTAGTAGTTATTGAAGTAGTTAATAACTGGGGGATGAAATGGGGGATTGTTACGGGGATAGCTAGATGCTCCCTAAATAGAAAATGTTTGTTATCCCTAACAACACCTAAAAGGAGGGTAAATAGGTATGTTTAAAATTTAACTCCTATAACTTGTAACTATCGGTCGGATAAACAAGTTTGAAAGTCGTTCATGTGTTTAACAAATTCCAAATCTATCTACTGTAAGCTTAATCAAGAACTCAATAAATTAAATAACAAATACTAAAGTGCAGTAAACTAAATAGATAGAGTTTAGAGAAAGTGACACAGGAGTTGGTTACGAAGTTCGATCACTGAAGGATCTACATCTCTGGGGCAACGCAACCTTAAGAGGTGTGCCTTTCTATTACCCAGTGAAGAAAGAAATACATGTTGTGACCGGTACGAGACAACACTTCGCGGTCCACACAAACAACAAATGAGTACAATAGCTCAAAGAGAGAGGTGAGTACAACAACTCAAAGATATAGGCGAGCTCGCAAGCTCTAAGTCGAGACACTCACTGGCTTCACTCTAATCTCACAATAGATCAATTTAGGTGAAGTATATTTGAGGTTGCTGGATAAATAATTGAATGTTAGGCTCAAGCAACAATGTACCAGACTAAACCTCTCAAAGGATTCTAAAGTGTAAGTTTTGTGAGACTATACTCTCGTCTTATAGACATATAACAGAGTCCACTATTTATAGTGAAATTTAAAGGAGAGCCAACGACTCTTTGCAGATTACAAGATCTACAACATAATGATTTAGCATATTTTGCTTGAGTCTAGTTTCCAGTATTGACCAGATCAGGTAATTTGAATTTTGAATTTGATATCCAGCCATGCAAAGGCTAGACTCGGGTGATCTCAACCTCAGATCTACTTTACCTACTTTTGGAGATAAATAAAAATAATAGCACAAAATGGTAAAGTATTTTATTTGTAATCTTCATATGATCTTTCGTAATCTTCATGATTCAACGTCTTCATTAATATTCAACATTCCAAATTGCTAGTGTGAATCTTCCATCATATCATATTTATCAATTTATTCCTTGTAGCTTGAGGACATCATGTGATAGATCATCTTATGCAGCTTGTCACGTTCCGACTTATCATGATATGCACGTTGACTTGCTTTGTTCGCTTTGACCTTCGGACATGACTTATTTCGTCAACTTGTCATGATATGAATCATTGACTAGCTTTGATCTTTGGTCGTAACTATTAAACCTGCACATATCTCAAACAGAAAAACTGTAAAATTCAATGATTATATGTTTTGCAAATTAGTCAAACAGTACAGAATATTACTTACAACAACAATGTTATGATTTTTTTTATTGAAATATTAGAAATATTTTTTATATTTCTTTGAAAATAGATGAAATACTATATAACTTAATTTATTAGAAAGACTGCGACAAATAATCTAGATCAATATTTTTCAGGCCGGATTGTTTGCGGTTGTCAGAAAAATTAAAATATTTCTTTGTATGTTACTAGAAAAAATAAAAATATTTTGGATCTAAGTTATTGACCCCATTTCAAAAATCACTTCTAAGTAAATAAATCAAATATCATGATCTTTCTAGTACATTCAAATTGTAAGATACTTTATCTATTTTTGAAAAAAAAATATCTAACAATATGTCATAGACTCATAGGAAATGTTTTGACGTCAATTTTTTTTTTTCAAAATAGATGCATTCTTTTAGGATTTGAATGTACTACAAAGACCACAATATTTTATTTATTTATTCAGAAGTAACTTTTGAATTGGGATCAATAACTCAGATTCAATTTTTTTTTATTTTTTCCAGTAACATACAAAAAAAAATTTTAATTTTTCTTACAACCGCAAAGATTCGACCTAAAAAATATCGATTTGAATTATTTGTTACAGTCTTTCTAATAAATTTAATTATATAATATCTCATATATTTTCAAAGAAATATAAAAAATATTACTAATATTACAATACAAAAAGTAAATAAATCATAATATTTTCTATTTAATTAATAAATAAAAAAAACAAATCCAGAGAGTAATTCTCTGAAAAGAGATTTTTAGATCAAAAAAATTATTTTTTAGAAAGAGACGCTGGATCTGCAAAATTATTTTTCTGGATCGGACATATTTGAAAATAAACATATTTAAAAATAAGTTGAAAATGGAAGTAGATTATAAATTTTGAAACTTTTTCTAATAATAATAAAAGTTTCAAAATTTATTTTCTTATAAAAAATGCCTCGATCTCACCGAATCTCATGTGTTGCGTGACCCACGTGTCCCGTGCCTATTCGAGGATAGCAAAGGATGTATTTGAGAAATTTTTTAATAAACCATAATTAAAAAAAGTATTTTTATGAAACCAACATAATAATTTTTTTTTTTACAAAATCATAAGAATTGAAATGCCAATTTAGTCCATCATTTTTTTTCCGGAAATAAAATGGCATTTAAGTCTCTAATATTTTCACAGTTTTTCCAAAAAAAATATTGTAGTCGTTAGTGTAATACTTTAGACCGAGATACCATTTCGGTCCATTGTTTTTTTTTTATCCAGAACTGAATTGGCATTTTGGTACCATGTAATTTTTATTTTTGTTTCTACGCCTCTGTTTCAATCCGGAACAATTCATGTTTTGGTCAAGATGAACTACTTTCTGCATAACTATTTTTGTTTATGTACCTCTGTTTCGTCTAGGAACTATTCCTGTTTTATTTAGGAACTGCTCTTTGCATAACTATTTTTTTTTCTACGCCTTTATTTCGGCTTGGAACTATTCTTATTTTCGTCAGAAATTGCTTTCTGCATAACTATTTTTGTTTTTGCCGTCGAGTTGTTTTCTTGAGTATAGAGAGTTTTTAAGTACACTAAATAATAAAACAAATGCACTAAATAAGGTAAACAACAAAACATATACAAAATACACTAGTCTTTCAACAAAACATACACAAAACAAAATATACACTAAAGCTGGTTTGAAAAGCTTTAGTGTTGGCAACAAAAAAATGACACGGGACTGAATTGGCATTTCAGTCCGAAGACATTTGTGGATTTTATGTGGCCGCTGGTTTGAAAAGCTGTGAAATCATTAGAGACTGAAATGTCTCGGAAAAAAAATGGCGGACTGAAATGACATTTTAATTCTTATAGTTTTTGTAAAAAAAAAATAATTATATTAGTTTTATAAAAATATATATATATTTTTAATTATGGTTTATTAAATTTTTTTTGCATATTTCAGCTTTGAGTACATGCATAACGTATTGGAACGGTTGTGATTTTTTCAAAAAGTCACACACAATATGTTCAAAGGATGCGAATTCTCGAATCGTACCATATATAAATTGAGCATATTTTACGTGTATGGAACGACTGTGGAGTAGGTCCGATCGTGTCAGACTTCAGATTTGATGGGCTCCAAGACTATCCGATCCTCTTGAAGATTTGTAAACTCCGTTTTAATATTTATACATACTCAGATCAATATCCGTACACACTGGATTTACAATGAATTAGACCGTCCTGAAACCGAGTCCGCATCGTCTGGATTAACTCAAAATAGTATCTTTTGAGTTAACGCATGGTCACATATTATAATTCAAGGTCTTTTAATATTAGTGTGGATTTAATCTGCACAAATCTTAAAATGAATCTACTGATCCATATGCATTAACTCAAAAGTTTTTTTTTTTTTTTTTTAATTAATGCAGAGGATATGAATTCCCTGAAACCCGTCAGATCAAAAGTAAATCAGTACCCATCTGACCTACTCCCATCTCATTTGGTATGGACTATGGAAGGAATCCGTATCCTCTGTAGTATTCTAGAGGATCACTCTCACTTTACGGTTTGAGATTCGGATCGCAATAGGAGGCAGTATTTTTGAGCTTTGAGATTTGTGCCAAGTTAAAAGAACGGTCCGGATCCACCAATTAGGAATCATTCTAAAAGATTCCCTTGTGCGGTACCTACTGTATACGAATTCCTATGGAAGAGTGAGTGATGACATAAACAAATAAAAAAAATTCAGTTAACGAGAGGAACAGAAGTACATAGGGAGATTGCGATTCGTCGACGAGAAAATCGTGGTGGGACCCAATTGTTGTACCAATGCCTGTTAGTTCGCCTCCTGATTTCTTTTTATTAATCGATGCAGACGTCGCTTCAGTTACGACCCATTGACCCAGTCAGGGCGTTTTCTTGCCCGGCCCACATGAAGCCAGGTCTGGGACCGCCACGACCACGAGTTGCTGTCTAAATGAGACTGACGCCGTTGCTCTTGGGTTGCATGGGCCCCCAACTTGACACGTGCTTTTCCTGCCCTCCTCCTTCCTATCAAATCATGTTTCGTACTTGGGTACTTTTTTTTTTTTGATTGGAAATTTTGTACTTGCTCCGTTGTTCTGTCTGTTATTGCCAGCTATACATAACCTCGCTGTCATTTCGTCTTTTTTTTTTTTTTTTTTTTTCTCCTCCTCCTCC